>NC_139347.1:120933257-121280757 GCF_055883805.1 Amblyomma maculatum | reverse complement strand
AGACGTCGTAGTGGAATGCTCCGGAAATTTCAACCACCTGTGGTTTTTTAACAAGCATTAACATCGCACATCACACGTGCGCCTTGCTTTTCGCCTCCATCAAGAAAGCGGCCGGCGCGGCTGGTATCCGATCCCGCATCCTTGGTCACAGTAGTCGAGCGCCCTAACTATCAACAGCACTACCACAGCGAGGTCAGTAAAAGCGCTGGGCTACGATATGAGGCAGAGACCTTTCCGAAAACCCTCCCAAAGCGGCAGTTAAAGATAAGAACTGGCAGCTTCACGGAGCTCACTTAAAATAGAAGAGAAGGCGCAACACAAACAATAAGGGAATTATGAAATATAAGTATAGGTACCAAAAATGTAAACAAAGGCGGAGAGCGTAATAATGGACGGCACATGCTCAATAAAGCCGCAATGATGTCCACCCGAATTCTTAGGTCACGTGAATTGAGGCTGCTTGTTTTAGCGACGAGAAATTGCAGCTCACTATACGTTGCTTCCGCGTTGCAAAAGAACATGCGGGAAGGCGTAGGGCTCTATATACACCACACCAATACCGACACGGCAGCTCACGCTCACAGGTGTGCGCTGGATTCCACACGAGCCCGAAGACTAATCAAAACCGGGACGTTTTGGCTTGTGCGAAGCGCACAGCGCAGACCCCTGTATTTTCGATGGCAGCATTTCGAAGCCGGCAAGCCAACATCTCCGTTTCATTCTACCGCATCAGCATCGGCCACGCGAGTGATTTCGCTGCAAGAGCAAAGAGGAAAAGCACCTTCATCGTCTCGCTGAATGTGGGCAGCCAGATGCGACGGAGGAGCGCATTTCTACACAGTCACGCGAGGAACGATTCGTACAGGTCCATTCAAGGCGAGGCCGTTTCTTCCTCGGCCACTCCGCTGCTCGAAGAGTGCAGGCTCAGCTACTCAACGAATCATGAACGTACTCTGGACCACTCTCCTGATGCGCGGACCCACCTATTCTCCGATTGTATACCGTGGCACTGTCAGCTTATTTCGGCAAGGTTATAAACCTAGGGCTGTTCGCTTCGTCGAATGAGCGAGCCATGACATGGCTTCGGTCTCTCTTTCAGCTCAATCGTCTGCAGCAAACATGTAGAGATATTTAAGAACTGGATATTAAATATATATATATATATATATATATATATATATATATATATATATATATATATATATATATATATATATATATATATATATATATCATCATCATCAGCCTGACTATACCCACTGCAGGGCGAAGGCCCGTAAACCTATAGGAGGTGACAAACGGTGGAAGAAACACTTTAATCCGACGTTTCGGCCGACATTCCTTGACAAAAGCCGGACCCCGGCCGGAACGTCGGATTAAAGTGTTGTTTTTTCCACCGTGTGTCACCTCCTATAGGTTTATATGTATAAATATATATATATTGTTACGGGCGAAGAAGAAGCGGACAATGGCGTGGGCAGGCGCTATGTCCGCCGTCATTCATTAAACGTCATCTACCACCGCCATCGGTCATGTTCTGTCTCCTTTCATCATCGGCTTGCCGCCCCGTAACAATATATATAGTTTTTTACTTCCTCTATGTTGCTAGAGAATGCTGTTTTCCCCACTAATCAATTGACACCTTAAGCGCCTTTAGGTTTGTTCAGCACGCAGTCATCAGCTGCAATAAAATTTCGGTTGGGGCTTGGATTGATAATATCCCTAAGGCTGATGAGCGCAAACCTTGGACGGCTCACGAGGAAGAGACAAGGACAGGCGCTACGGGCGCGACAGGCGTTACAAGTAGCGCCTGTCTAATGTTTTCTCTCGTCAGTTGCCATAGGAAAGTCGTTAGCTGATGTGTTACACCTTTTTGGAGCTTCGGGGCAGCAGGCTTGTAATATATGCTAGGACTACTTAATAAAAGTTGAATAGATCTACAGTGGCTGGACAGCCATCCTATGCCTCCGTAAATAAAGCAAAAAAACTCCAAAAATAAAGGGTGTTATGCAGTAATAAACGCTCTCCCCCGTATTATTCACTGCGTGCCTATAGGAGGTGTTCTGACGCCTGAATTGGAATTGCAGTAATATGCGTTGCGGGGCTAGTTGATTCATGCTCATAAACTTAAACTTGCCCTGTCCTGTCCTTCTCGTTGTTGTTTCGTCTTTGTTGCACTTATATAAGCTTATGACCTGGATTGGAAATAGATGTGAAGAAGATTTAAAGGAGGAGCCCTTAGTATTGGGCGAATCACTGATCCTATAGCCTTGCTAAGTAGCTCTGGTGAGAGAAGCAGAAGGGGAGCATGATCATCGACATTACCAGCCAAAGCACAGCACTCGAATGATGATGATGATGATGATGATGGGTAATTGGTGAAAGCAGCTTTACGTCCTACTCGGTTCCGGAAGCTCGTCAGAGAACATCATTCCGCGATCCGGCTTCTTCGATCGACTAATAGAGATCGCGGAGAACGTTGGCATCAGCTGCCATTTGAACGTTAGCGCACAACAGCAGAAACAAGATGCTGTGCAGACGAAGTTCAGTTACGCACGCAGCCTATTTCCATTCCCCGAAAACTGCAGCAACGGAAGTGCCGGGTGGCGTCGCTAAAAAATAAAACACAACAGAAAGGAAGTCAATAAAGCTTTATGTTTTTCGAGTGTACATTGCAGTGCATAAACTAAAATGCATACGCAATGAAATAGTTTGCTGGATTAAAATTGCTTGCAGTAATCCTCTGATAGTGCCAGTTGCGTCCGTCGCGCCATCTTTAGTGCGTTGAATCAGAACGAATAAGAGCGCATTTAAAGACAGCACTACCCATCGCCTCTGCGGCGCAATGGATTAACACCTCATACCTGATTGTAAGACATGTGCTCAATTCCTTTAGGTACAATATGTTATTTTTTGACATTCGAAATAAATTGCGACCATTTTCCTGGGGAAGGTTCCCTTTTAGGTTGCATAATACGATGTTTTTAGTTCTTAATAGCAGCAAACCCAGCCGCGTACCCAACGTGACGGTATGACTACGGTTACACTATACAATTACCTTCACCGTAATCAATTCCTGTCTTCAGTGAGAGTATGTTACCTTTAGGTTGCGTTCAGAGACAACTCCCATCAACAATCGCCATTTAACATGATTTAAACTCTTTTTTACGCATTTCAGTTCAGTTCAGTCGTTCAGTCGTGTCCGACTCTTCGCGACCCTATGGACCATGTCACGCCACACTTTCCGGTCTCTCAATATCCTCCTAACATCACATAACTTCATCTGCAGTGCCTCGAGGATGCCATCTAACCATCGCATTCGCTGCCTACCTCTTCTCCGGTGACCCTCAACTTTTCCCAACATCAAATCTTTCTCCAGCGACTCCTCTCTTCTCATCAGATGACGAAAGTAGCTGAGCTTTAACTTTAGAATTTGACCCTCCAATGAGCAGTCAGGGTTTATGGTCGACAATATCGACTGATTTGATCTTCTGGCTGTCCAAGGAACTCTCAAGAGTCTTCGCCAGCACCACAATTTAAACGCGTCAATTCTTCGGCGGTCAGCCTTTTTCACAGTCCAACTCTCGCATCCATACATCACAACTGGAAAGACCATAGCACGAGTTATACGGATCTTGGTTGGCAGACTAATGTCTCTGCTCTTTACTAGGCGGTCAAGGCTAACCATTGCTCTCTTTCCCAGAAGCAGGCGTCTCCTAATTTCATGGCTGCAGTCTCCTTCCGAGGTAATCTTGGAGCCCAAGAAGAGAAAATCTGTCACAGTTTCCACTTCCTGTCCATTGATGCTCCAGGACTTGATAGGGCAAGACGCCATGACCTTTGTCTTTTTAATGTTCATTTTAAGCCCAAACTTCTCACTCTCTTCTTGTACGCGCATCAGAAGTCTCTTGAGTGCCACTTCAGTTTATGCCATTAAAATGGCAGCATCCGCATATCTAAGGTTGTTGATACGTTTCCCAGCAATCTTCACTCCAGCTGAAGACTCGTCCAGACCGGCCTTCCTCATGATGCACTCAGCACATAGGTTAAATAGGCAGGGCGACAGTATGCAGCCTTGTCTCAATCCTTTCTCAGTCGGACACCAATCAGTAAGACCATGCCCAGTTCTGATTGTGGCCTCTTGCCCTTCATACAGGTTCCTGAGGAGATAGATGAGGTGATTTGGAACTCCCATCTCTTGGAGAGCTTGCCACAATCTGCTGTGATTAACGCAGTCAACCGCTTTCGCATAATCAATAAAGCAGAAGTAGATGGGTTTTTGGAAATCTCTTGCTTTTTCCATTATACAGCGAAGGTTGCCAATTTGGTCTCTAGTTCCTCTGCCCTTGCGAAACCCAGCTTGCACGTCCGGAAGCTCCCGATCCACATACTGCTGCAGCCTACCTTGGAGGATTTTCAACATCACCTTGCTAGCATGCGAAATAAGCGCGATCGTGCAGTAGTTGGAACAATCTTTGGCATTGCTTTTCTTTAGAATGGGGATGTAAACTGACCTCCTCCAATCCTGTGGCCACTGCAGGGTTGTCCAAATCTACTGACATAATGTATGCAGAATGTTAACATTGTCATGGTTGAGGTTTTGAAGCAACTCAGCTGGAATGCCATCAATTCTGCTAGCTTTGTTCTTAGCAAGGCTGGCTAAGGTCCATTCAACTTAACTCTTCAGGATGCCCGGCTCGAGATCAGTAATCACAGCCGCCTTATGTTGGGTTTGCACATTCGGGTCCTACTTGCACAGTTCTTCTGTGTATTCCTGCCACCTCTTCTTTATCTCCGAGGATTCAGTGAAATCCTTGCCTCGTTTGTCCTTTATCACGCCCAGCTTAGCACAGAAGCATCCTTTGATATCTTTGATTGTCTTATACAGAGCTCTTGTGTTCCTTAATTGGCTGCTGTCCTCAACTGCTTGGCACTGTATGTTCAGGAAGGCATTCTTGTCTCTCCTTGCTATTTTCTGAAAATCCGCATTGAGAACCTTGTATCTTTCTCTTTCCCCCATAACTTTTGCCGTCCTCCTTTCCTCAGCTATTTGCAAAGCCTCTTCAGATAACCAGTTTGCTTTCTTGCATTTCTTTTGCTTTGGCGCATTTATGCAGCGGCAATTTTTCAAGTTAACTTATTCAACGTAGCAAAGATGGCGCGACTGATGCCACCGACGTTATACGCTTTTTATAGTAGGTAATCTCAATCTATAAAATTATGTTATTAATATTGCATTTCAATTGCTCTACTGCGATTCATGCTCGAACACACGTAAGGGTGTGTTTATTTTTGAGTGACGCACCCTGTACTTCTGTTGCTGCAGTTTTCGGGGAACGGCAATACGCAGCTACGGAGCAGCACTCCAGGCCTCTGCCAACAAGCGTTGTTTTTCATAAAGAGCAAGCAATTACTATTTCACACAGATTCTAACCCAATGCACAAGGTAGATCCTGCGCTTCTACGGTGCTGCTGAACATTATTTAATCCTTGCAGACAAGACCAATTATAAAACAACCGGCCAACGTTCTCGCCAAGAGTGGACGCTAGCGGGCGATGCTAAAGACGAAACCGCGCATAAGCACAAGAACAAGCGTTTAGGTCAAACCAACTCGCCAAACAGTTTGATCTGATGGTCATGGAAGTAAATATACAGATGAGTAAACAAAATTTGGAGCAATCACTTCTACAAATCAGCACCAGGAAATGAAAGTAACAAACAATGAAGAGAACGTATACGCATCGCCGAACTCTGCAAATGAAGAAAATATGTGACATCCCTCGAGACCTATGCTCTTTATGTGCTGCATTAACGGGTTGACGCCGGGGCTCAAGACCACTCGCCTCTTCACATCTGTCGCAGCGCTCTTTATCTCGCGTGAGTGGCGAAACTTCAAATGCCTTGTGTACTACGTTTTGCTGCGTCTGCCGTGCATTTTCACTTGATCCCCGCATTCCATTTGACGACCTCAGCTACAAAGAAACAATATTATCCGCCGTTCGATATATAGAGGTTTAGCCCTGTACGCCTCCATTCGCCATGTTATCACAACGACTCCGATAAATTTCGTGATATAAACTAGTGACGTCCTGCCGAAACGTCATTCCCTGATACGCTCCTTCGGCATCTCCGGAAAGCCTCGGTGAGGTCTGCCATCACTGAGTCAGGCTTTCGTGACAAGGAAACACGCTAGGATTCAACTAAACGGGCACTGTCAACCCGATATGCGAAGGTAAACCACTCATCTATTTTCCTCCTGATGTATATCTGCCAATATGCTAAGTAAAGCAGCAGAGCTGGGAAACAGTCACCATAAACTATTTCCATTCTCCGTAACGAAGAGCTTATGAAAGTGGATTCCTCCAGCTCAGCTCTACAAAAGTGCCCACAGCAGAAGTCTCCAGATCTACATGGGCTGTAGACCCAACTCCGTCGTCCCAAGAGAGTAGCCACCGAAAAACAGTTATTACACTCCCAGTGTTTTCTACGTACTTTTGAACGCAAAGTTATTCCTTTCGGAGGAGCACTGCGTTACCACAACCGCTAGCGTTTCTCTAGGCTAACTACAGAGAGGTTAACCCTCAGACCTCCACAAATCGCCCTGTAGGGCACAACTACGTGCGAAGTGAGCAACGCAGATGCTGCAACATTTCATCAGAAGAGAGCCATTGCTGATTGCTTGTTCGAATGTGTAAGCTACGTGTAAATCCCGAAGGAGATAAGCGAAGGGAAGACACTCTTTATCTAAAATTTTACTATTATTCCTGAAATGTGTGGCTATGCTATTGTCACGTAGTGGTGACGAGGTCGACGACACAAATGAAGGGGGTCGATGATTGCACTAAAGAAACTCTTTATTTGGGCTGACTTGCGCCCGCAAAAGAACTAAGCAACTCGGCGGCGGCGATAGCAACAAGCGTGCTCGTCGGTCGTCGGACAAAGAATGCCCGTCACACTCGGCAACGCTCAATTTAAAAGCTGCACAGAACAATCTAGATAACGTCGCAAACAGCTACCAGCACGGGCTGGAACATTGTGGAAAAACACCCGAGTGGCCGGAACCTTCGAGACAGATCTCGGTGCATCTTTCGCTACAACAAAACTAATAAAGGTGTGACTTGCGACATCGAGCATTAACAAACAACGATTACGGAACTGATACGCGGTCCAGAATCAGACTGATAAGCCCGTATGCCGGCGGCTGTTAAAAAACAACAAATACTGTTTGAAGGTTTCACGGCATTACTCCCTCCTTAAAAAAAAGACATCGCCTCGGTGTTCCAAAACAAAGAAACTTAAACATAAACACTGCAAAGTTTAAACACCACAGATTCTTTAACGCGCGTAATATGGCTTCAGTCGTACAACATGTACAATTTCTGGGCGTGCGCGTCGCCGTTGTGATGCTGACGTTCCGTCGGGAATGACTTCATAGTCCAGTGGTCCGACGCGGCGAAGGATTTTGTATGGCCCAAAGTATCGACGCAACAACTTTTCACTTAATCCGCGACGGCGAATTGGTGTCCAAACCCACACTTGGTCTCCTGGATTGTACTCTCCATG
Source organism: Amblyomma maculatum (assembly GCF_055883805.1). NCBI lineage: Eukaryota > Metazoa > Arthropoda > Arachnida > Ixodida > Ixodidae > Amblyomma > Amblyomma maculatum. Next base: position 121,273,193 of record NC_139347.1, on the reverse strand, counting down.
GCGTCGTCGTAAATTGTATCGTCGACTGTGGGTGCGCTGTTGGTCTTTAATACGCAGCCGTGCGAGTCGTCGGGCTTCCTCTGCACGCTGCAGGTAGGCGGCGACATCAAGGTTGTCTTCGCTGGTTACGTGCGGCAGCATTGCGTCGAGCGTCGTCGTGGGCTCCCTGCCGTACACAAGCTTAAACGGGGTCGCTCTGGTCGTCTCCTGGACTGCCGTGTTATACGCGAAGATCACGTACGGCAAGATGGTGTCCCAGGTCTTGTGTTCAGCGTCGACGTACATAGTGATCATGTCCGCGATCGTTTTGTTCAGGCGCTCCGTGAGGCCATTGGTCTGGGGATGGTACGCAGTTGTTCGTCGATGGCTTGTGTGACTGTATTCCAGGATGGCTTGCGTCAACTCTGCCGTAAACGCCGTTCCCCTGTCCGTGATGAGCACTTCTGGGGCGCCGTGTCGCAAGAGAATTTGTTCGACAAAAAATTTGGCGACTTCTGCCGCGGTACCATTTGGTAGTGCTCTTGCTTCGGCGTAACGGGTAAGGTAGTCAGTGGCCACGATGATCCACTTGTTACCCATAGACGAAGATGGAAAGGGGCCGAGGAGATCCATCCCAATTTGCTGAAAGGGCAGGATTGGGGGCGGAATCGGGTTTAGTAGTCCTGCTGGTCTTATCGGTGGCGTCTTGCGTCGTTGGCACTCACGACACGTCTTCACGTAGTGGGCAACTTCGGCAGGCAGTCGCGGCCAGTAATACTTCTCTTGGATTCGACGCAACGTGCGCGCAAATCCGAGGTGGCCTGCTGTGGGCTCATCGTGCAACGCCTGCAGAATTTCTTGCCGAAGGGTTTTAGGCACTACGAGAAGCTGCGCGGTCTTGTTGGGTGCGAAGTTCTTCTTCACGAGGAGGCCATTGCTTAACGTGAAGGATGATAAATGTCGCCTGAACACACCAGGAGGGGAAGCGGTCTTTCCTTCCAAGTAATCGTCTAGCGCTTTCAACTCAGGGTCTGATCGCTGTTGTTCTGCGAAACTGCTGGCGCTTACCGGTCCCAAAAAGGCGTCGTCGTCATCGTCCTTCGGGGGACCATCGACGGGAGCGCGGGATAAGCAGTCTGCGTCGGAATGCTTTCGGCCCGATTTATAGACTACAGTCATGTCAAATTCTTGAAGTCGTAGGCTCCATCTGGCAAGGCGGCCGGAAGGATCTTTCAAATTAGCCAGCCAGCAGAGCGCGTGATGGTCGCTTACCACCTTGAATGGTCGGCCGTATAGGTATGGACGAAACTTAGAAGTGGCCCAGATGATTGCAAGGCACTCCTTCTCGGTCGTCGAGTAATTGACTTCGGCTTTTGTGAGTGACCTGCTCGCGTAGGCGATTACTTTCTCCTGTCCGGCACTCTTCTGGACGAGAACGGCTCCTAGGCCCACACTGCTCGCGTCGGTGTGAATTTCGGTCTCGGCGTTTTCATCAAAGTGGCCAAGTACGGGAGGGCATTGCAGGCGGCGCTTGAGTTCGTCGAAGGCTTCTCCTTGCGGCGCTTCCCATTTAAAAGGTACGTCAGCCTTTGTAAGCTGCGTCAACGGTTCGGCGATCCGCGAAAAGTTTCTGACAAATCGTCGATAATAAGCGCACAGCCCAAGGAATCGGCGCACAACTTTCTTGTCGGTAGGCGGTGGGAATTGTGCGATTGCAGCTGTTTTCTCCGGGTCTGGGCGAATACCGTCCTTGCTAACGATGTGACCTAGGAACCGGAGTTCTTCGTAGGCGAAGTGACACTTCTCTGCTTTTAGCGTTAGTCCCGATGACTTGATGGCTTCCAACACTGTCTGTAGTCGTTTTAGGTGGTCTTCAAAGTTTGACGAGAAGACAACAACGTCGTCCAAATATACCAAACAAATTTGCCACTTCAACCCTGCCAGGACTGTGTCCATTACTCGTTGAAACGTGGCTGGTGCGGAGCAGAGGCCAAATGGCATCACCTTGAACTCATAAAGGCCGTCCGGTGTGATGAATGCGGTCTTCTCGCGATCTCTTTCGTCGACCTCAATTTGCCAATATCCGCTCTTCAGGTCTATCGATGAGAAGTACCTTGCATTGCAGAGCCGGTCGAGAGTGTCGTCGATGTGAGGAAGCGGGTAGACATCCTTCTTCGTTATGCTATTCAAGCGGCGGTAATCAACGCAGAAGCGAAGTGTGCTGTCTTTCTTCTTGACCAAAACGACTGGTGCTGCCCAGGGGCTGTTCGAAGGCTGGATTACGTCATCACGCAGCATTTCCTCAACTTGATCGCGAATGGCCTGGCGTTCTCGCGGCGATACACGATAAGGGCTTTGGCGCAGAGGTCGGGCGTGTTCGTCCGTTATTATGCGATGCTTGGCCAGTGGTGTTTGTCGTACCTTCGATGATGATGAGAAGCACTCCCCGTAGCTTCGAAGCAGACTGAGAATCTGGTCTTTCCGGTTGTGGGACAATGCCGGGTTGATGTCAAATGTGGGCTGACGGAATAGGTCCGGTGCGTCTTCCAGCGTTTGGTCGTGAAGGGCGAATACATCTTTGAGGTCCGATAATTCGTCGAGAAAAGCTATCGTCGTGCCCTTGTTGAGATGCCGGTATTCTTCGGTAAAGTTTGTTACCAGAATCTGAGCTTGACCTCTCCAGAACTTCTTGATGCCTCTTGCGATGCCGATACCTCGTTCCAAGAGCAATTGGATATTTCCTTCCACGATGCCTTCAGCGGTTTCGATGTCTGTGCTACCAACGCAGACTGTGAGGCTTGATCGGGGCGGGACGGTCAATTCTCCGTCGAGGACGTTTAGAGCGATGCTTTGCGTCGAAGTCGTCGTAGCAGGTATGGCTTTGTCTGAGGAGAGCTTGATGAGCTTGGATCGCACGTCGATGATAGTCCTATGTTCATTTAGGGAGTCCATGCCTAAAATCACGTCGCGGGAGCACTGCTGCAAGACCACAAAGCTGGTGGGGTAAGTACGCCCATTTACGGTTATTCTTGCAGTACACCGTCCCAATGGAGTTATCAAGTTGCCACCTGCGGTGCGAATCAGCGGGCCATCCCAAGGGGTGGTAACTTTTCTGAGCTGAGAGGCTAACGGTCCGCTGATGACTGAATAGTCAGCTCAGGTGTCTACTAGGGCAGTGACTCTGCGACCGTCGATATCAACTTCAAGGTCACTTGTTCGCGTCCTCGCATTGCACGTGGGCCTTAGTGTCCGATCTCGGCTCCGTCGTTTCTTCAGGTCATGGCCGGGGCATACCGTAGTTACTGCGCTGGGCGGCGTGGTCTGCTTGCAGTATGGTCGTGATGTCGTCGATGACGTCGTGTGGAGCGGCGGTGAAATAGCTGCGTCGTCGTTAGTGGTCGTCGGCGGCGGAGGATGTTCGTCTTTTCGCCGTTGAGCAACCTCACCTCCAAAGGTTGCTCTGTTTAGTTTCCCCTGCGCGGGCTTGGGGACCTTCCGCGCATACTCTCATCATAGGTACGGCCTGGCGACGCAAAGCGGGCCCTGTACGGCGATGGAGATCTGAACCGACGGCTTGGTGGCGCAATCTCACCGCTACGCAGGTAGTTGTCAATTTCTTGTGGTCGTTCACCTGGGCGTGGTCGTGGAGCGTCGACTGCAAATCCGCGGAGACCGATTCGTCGGTACGGGCAGTGGCGCAGAATGTGGCCGGCCTCACCGCAGTGGAAGCATAATGGCGGTTTTCAGGAACAGGACGGTAGCGGCGAGGGCTGGGAAAGTCATCACGTCGGGGCGGAGGGCGACGTAATGCACCAGCGTAGTTCATCGCTGTTGCTTCTTGTGCTGGAACAATCGCAGCCGTCGCTTCAGGAACGCCCAGCGCCTGCTGAACTTCTTCACGGACGACGTCCGCGAGCGTCGCCACCTGGGGTTGTTGCGATGATGGCAGCATTGGGCGGAGCTCCTCTCGCACGATCTCCCGGATTAGGTCCCGAAGGTTCTCTCCACTTGCAGATGTGCTGGGGTAGTGGCATGAGTAGTTTGGTTGAAGTTGTCGCTCGTAGTGGCGCATCCGGGTGGCCAACGTCTTCTCGATAGTAGACGCCTCCGTTTCGAATTCGGCCACAGTTCTTGGCGGATTTCGCACAAGACCCGCAAAGAGCGACTCTTTAACGCCTCGCAATAAAAGTTTGACTTGCTCACTTTCGGTCATATTTTGGTCGGCGCGGCGAAAGAGGCGCTTCATCTCCTCAACATACGCCAGGACAGGCTCGTTAGGGAGTTGAGTTCTTGATTGGAGGAGGGCCTGAGCTCTTTCTTTTCGGACGGAACTTGTAAAGGCCATCAAGAACTGTGCTTTGAATATCTCCCAATCCTTGAAAGAAGTCTCGTGATTTTCAAACCAAACTCGGGCATTTCCTTGAAGAACAAAGTAGACTTGCCTGTGTTTCGCAGCGTCGTTCCAGCCGTTGAAATCTGCCACACGGTCGAAAAAGTCCATCCAATCTCCCGCATCTTCATCCGGTAGTCCATGGAAGCAGGGGGGCTCACGGGGTTGGACGAAAACAACCGGTGCTGTAGGCTGGGCCATTGTCAGCGTCCATGTCTTCCGAGATCGAATGGGGTCAGGCAGCAGACCGTGTTCGGGTTGTAGGCCTTGGAGTCTGCGGCTGGCTCGGTGACCTGTAGGCTGGTTTTCCAGGGCGACAGGAATAAGGCTGGGGTCTTCGCTTGAAGGATCAAAGGCCGCACCTCCACCAGATGTCACGTAGTGGTGACGAGGTCGACGACACAAAGGAAGGGGGTCGATATAATCATATGTTCTCGCAGCAGACTTTCATCAGCTTTCAAATGCATTCAAAGCGCCTACAATGGCGTAAAGAAAACATATCGAGGAACGTGTCAATCGAGATGCAGGACTTCTCAGCCAACGCTAGTGTGATCGTGGCACCGTTACGAAACTCGAAACTATAGCGTAAAATATTAAGCGAGTGTTCGTAGGGCCGCCTATTTCAGAACATATGCGAAGTAATCGATATGCATTCTTTTTAATGGGATAGATTCGTGACATAAAACCACGGCCCTGTCTCTGGCAAGCAGTAGCTGACCGCAAACACGAGTGTGCACTGATTGGGGTTTTGTAAAGTGGCCTTGTTGGCAGGAGCTGACAACTCGAGCTTCTCAATTCTGATTGGAGGTTGAAGGTGATCGAACCTTCGAATATCTTTTGAATTCAGAGTCAGGCACTGTATACACCTATAATCTTCGCAGATACGTTAATACGGTTTGGCTCAGCGGGATTTTATATGGGCTGTGGTCGTGTGTAATAATATGCGCGTACGACAGCAAGCTAAAGAACATGTGCTATACATAGAGGCACAGTTTAAGGAATCAGTGATTAAGTGACTTGAAATTTGTTTTCTATTCGAAGAATTACATCATCATCATCATCAGCAGCAGCAGCAGCAGCAGCAGCAGCAGCAGCGGCAGCCGGGATGTACCCGCTGCAGAGCGAAGGCCTACTCCCATTTCCCTTCAATCAAAATGGCCTTATGCTAGCTCCATCCACTTGACTCTTACGAAGTTATTAAACTGATCCGCCCACCTGACTTTCTTCCGCTCCCGCTACGCTTTTTTCTTTCTTTGGAATTCAGTTTACCTTAAGCGACCATCAGTTATCCTCTCTTCGCACTACATGTCCTGCCATGTCCATTTCTTCTCCTTGATTTGAATGTCATTAACTTGAGTTATTTCTCTGACCCACTCTGCACGCTTCCTGTGTCTTGACGTTACACCTACTACTTTGCTTTCCATAGCTCTCTACGTTGTCCTCAGCGTTTTCGTTTTTTGCTTTCCTTTCCGTTCAGCCATTTATATTACTGAGCAAATAATCTCAACCCCGCACTCTCATAAACCGCTCCTCCTATCTCTGAGTGCTTCCTTAGCCAGGAGCAACTCAAAATTAGATGCCTTCCTCCAACGCTTCTTCGAATTAAAGTAGTGCGGATGGCTGCTTATTTGAGTTAAGGAAACTGCGTAACTTGTGTGCTCAGAAATTCGGTCTTACTTCTTGGAATCTCCGCATGGCTGCCTTGTCCTAATGCTACCAGTGGGCACGCCGTCAGGTGTGATGAACTGTGAAGTGCTTCGTAGGCAGACGTTGTGCTGTTATAATGTCTTTTGATTATTTACTTTTGCCATACCCCTACCCTTGCCTGTCTTCCTTTCACTGCCCTCTTTTATTTCCTCTTACTGTCTACTCCCTGTCGCTTTGTTTCCGCCACCGCAGCTCAGGATCCTCGTAGCTCGATGGCAGAAACCGCGGCAGGCATAAAGTTTTCCTCCTTTTTGAAGTGTTTTGAGAAAGCCCTTGAACACGAAGACTATCGCCCGTATCTTTCACTTTCCGTTAAGCAAAATTGTGCCACTGGAGATTAACAGTTGTCGCTACTCCCGCAAGAAAGAAAAAAACGCCTGGAGTGTACAACATAAGGCGCAACATTAAATCCCACTACTTCTTACAATATTTTCTCTTTGTGGAAACTAATCTAAAACACACCAAAAATGCGCTACTTTTTTGTTTGGTTCGATGGCTGAATGCAGGGCTATGTGGCTAAACCGAACCTATACCACCTTTCCCAGATTCAGGTGCTGAGCCAGGAAGCCTAGCAGAAGTACTGTTTTTTTCTGCCCATTCTTCTCTCAAGCTTCACACAGCGTAGTTTTCGCTTTCACGGCGGTCCTCATGTTATCGCACAAACAAACTTGCAAGCATTCATGGTGATAGCGTATCAGCATCTCACTCAGCAGCGCCATCTCCGTCCATAAGCTACTGACAGAAGTTGCCCGCTTCTACTGTAAGGTTTGTCGACATCACTACCCAGTCCAAGCGGTGGTGTACGGGCAGCTCTTCTCGGCGTTTTACGCGATAGCGTATTGAGGTCATTCAGCGTAAAATCGCCGTATCCCAAAATAGGGAACCGCAACGAAGAAAGACGTTAGTAAAATCCGCAATTTAATACGATAAGTTTGTCGCCAATAGAGTTCTAACCTACTTCCTCTGCATGAGAGAAGGGCATGCAACGCATAGGCCACGAAGGGTCGTTGGTGCCAAGAGTATTAGAGGGTCACCTATGTACTGTACGTATTGTGGCGTGTATGGCTCAGCAATGTGTATTTCGGATGTGTACTGATGTGAGATTAATAATAGTGTTAAAATATGTAAGCCATTTCAGCGAGAAAAATAAATAAAAATTGCAGAGTAAAAATGAAGCGCTGAAGGCGCTACCACCTCTATTCTTAGGCGAATCTTAAGTACATCATCTATATTATTTATTCTATGTACTCGCTGTTTACTTCACAATTCCTGTTATTTTATATCAACACTTTCATTTAGTTACAGCTTTGGCTCCAGCCGTCAAACAGTACATAACTGTATCCTGTCCACTTTGGTACGATGCTCGATTACTGTGCCCAAGGATTCGGGATCGAATTCCGGCCTCGGCGGCCACTTTTCCATGGAGGCGAAAAGCTAGGCGCCCATGTGCTGTTCGATGTCATCGTACATTAAAGAACCCCAGGCGGTCGGAATTTCCGAAGCCCTCCACTATACCGCGTCTTTCATCGCCTTAGTCGCTTTGGAACGTTAAGCCCAACATACCAACCCAAACCTGTCCATTTTTATTGCTTTGTTGTGATAAAGCAAAAATTTCTGCCAAACTTCGATTCAGATATAGTCAGTATATGGCGTGGAACCAGCTCTGTAACATGCATGATTGGAAACCTTGTACAATGGCGTGATGAATGCCGCTCACGTGGTATCTATTAATAGTTGTCTGCGGGTCAACGTACACCCTTCGAAATGTTTAATTACCTCAAGTGCCGCATCGCTATTGTAACGTATATAATGTGTCCCTCGGCTACATTTCTTGCTAATTCACGCTGTAATTTAACACAAGAAGTCCTATATAGAGGTCCCTGTTTTTCTAATCACATGCTACGTGCTTGGTTCAGTCAGAAATAACCTAAAATCCGCACCGTCTGTTGCGAGCTAAAGCCAAACAAGCAACATACATCGCAATGGGTCTTGAGACGCATCTGCCCTAAAATAACTTGCCAAAATAAATTCGTTGGCACTTCCAGTTTTAGACCAATTTTTTACCCAAATGAAGCAAAATGAATGAGACCACTGCTTCATGTGCTGCTTGAGTTGGCTCTTTATCGCAGCAAAGGTTGGTGATCTTTAGTTAAAAGTTATGCACGAATAAGGAACCTGTAAAGTTGAGAGAAACATCTTCCATGTTGCAGTTATGGTGGCAACACTTGATATTGTTAAACACTTGGGCGGATGTACATAGGAGAGCAGAACATTGGGCTAATTGGTTCAAATGCCTGCTGAGCCAGGTCAACACACCGCTGAATAAAGTGAGTGCGGGGCTGTATTGGGGAGCAGTGACCTCTGCGAAGGGGTCCGCTTTTACTCACTAAGGGCTGTAGACAAAATAACAGACTAGGTTTAGAACGCGTGCGACCTCTTTTCTTCCACGCCCGAAGCTGGTGGAGAAGCTTTCGCTGAAGGGGATACGGTTCCTTTTGAATTGGAAATAATGAAGGCTCGATCTTATGTAAATAGACACTGACAGCAGCACCTGCTAACAAAACAAAGGAGCGCGGAAGGGCATTGTAGCGTAATGCCTGAAAGGCTATCTCAACACTGTCATTGTTTTTGCCCGCGATATGCACCGCATGCGAACAGGAGGGGCTTAGGAAGACTGGCTCCTGTGGGTTCCCTCCGAGTGAACACTGGGTGTGGTGAGTCGTACATCTTAGATGCACGAATTCACGGGTAAGGTTGCATCGTCCTAGTATGGTTGAGATCGCTTTTGAATCATTTAAAACAGTACCTTCTCGATATGATAAAGCTGCTCAATAATATAACAATGCCCCGCCGGGGGTGGCGCAGTGGTTACGGCGCTAGACTACTGTTCCCAAGGACGCGGGATCGAATCCCGGCCTTGGCGGCCGCTTTTCGATACAGGCGAATAGCAAGGCGCCCGTGTGCTGTACGATGACAGTGCACAGTAAAGAACCCCAGATGGTCGAAATATCCGGAGTCCTCCACTACGGCGTCTCTCATAGCCTGAGTCGCTTTGGGACGTTAAATCCCACAAACCAAACTATTCGCCTTACAATACTATCTGGGGGAGACCTAGGACGTCCACAGAAAAGAGAAACCGAACCACTGCGTTGTCGCTAAATGCGGGCTTCCATTCAGTACCTAAGTAGGAACACTAACGACACAAACCTCAATGTAAAAAGGCATTTACAGCTTCTAATGTTGTCACAGAACATACAATACAATGAAGAACCTCTTTGTTTCTTAACTTTCTTTTTGTTATTTACCTCTCTAAATTACGGAAGTCTTGGAAAATACAGTTGACTGAAGCGTACAAAGCCACCGTGTGGTCAAAAGAAATATGCAGTCCGCCAAACAGCATTACCCCAGCCTTACAGATTAGCAAGCAATGCTGTAATGGCGGCTGGTTGGTTTTCCATCATAGGTAGGCGCGCTAAACTTTGACCCAAGACTATTAAAGATTAGGCCGGATCGAGGCAGCTTCTCGAGAGCAAAGTCCCACACAAGGGTAAAGTTCCACCAATTAGGTTAGGTAATCTTAGGATCTGCGTAATCCTCCCAGCAAACGTGGCGAGCAAGTCTACTACTGCAGCCTCGCTGGTTGCGAGTAGGTCCAAATTCATGTGCTTCATCGTGGTGGGACCTCAGGTCCCGGAAGTGCACCTCCATGATGTGCACTCCAACAAGGCGCCGTATTCTCTTCTGCACTGGTTGCATGCATTGATCACATCCGACTTCTCTGTACATGAACGTCAAAAAAAAAAAAAAGAGCACTGGCCTCATTCTATCTTTCCGCCAATTACTCTAGAGGCAAAGTTCTGGGTATAGCAGAATCTTTAATTTTTCAATTACTTTTAACGTGAATTATTAAATTTGTTCGGATAATCGAATGGGAGGATGTTATTTTATTCTCCATTCAAAATTTTTCAAATATTCGCACTCCCTCAGTGAAAAATAGTCTTATTGCAGGTAGCTTTCCTGTGATGCGATTTGAAAGTATGACGCAAGATCAAGAACGGTGCATTAGGAAACTAGAGGTAACTGAAGACACAACAGAACAAGTACGAAAGGAAATTGAGCTCTGCGCAGTCTTCACGCGCCTCCTGCTTTTGTCTCAAACCGTGGCAACTTGTTTTCGGTAACTGAAGTGGTAGCAAGGCACTCGGCCGATAGTGGCCGGCGTCACGACCAGTTGAGTTGCAGGCGCCGTTGAGCAGAATATTTCTAGCGTCCGAAAAATGTAGCTCATGCGTGCTGCTCCCCCAAGCGAAGACGCAGTGAAGCCAACTCCGCGTCCATTATCTGGTCAAACACCCAGTGCGTGGCGGCAGCAGCAACGGCGTCCCTCTCCTCTTCGCTGATCATTGCTCCCTCTCTTTTGTTTCCTCCTCCCCGGGTGCTCTCCTGGGCATTTATTTATTTATTTTGTCGGCTGCGTGTCCCCGGCGGTGTGCTTTCCTTTTCCGGGAGGCCTTCGCCAACGGCGTGGTGATTAACCCGTTTTCTCCTGTTGTGGCCGCAACGCTACTTTCGCTCTCTTTAACCGCTCCAGTGTTTGCCTCCTTTTTTTCCTCGCAAGCTGCTCCGCCAATACCCTGGACTGAATGCGTGCGGCATGCTGCGATCAAGCTGTTCTTGCTGTGGCCCTTATTCTGCGAGATTTGCTGTGGCTGTTGTTGTTTACCTCTACGAGCGGTGCTTTGCCCCGTCTATGCCGTTCATATCCGAGCGCATCTTTCTTGTGCGGCGTGAGGCAGACGCTACGCGCTGGCCGTATTTTAAAAATAGCTCTGCGCGTTTCTTTCAACTGCACGTAGCCGTTGCGTTATTTGCATGCGAGATGACCCTTCGCGAATCGATCTAATGCTTCCCACCTAGGCTGGTCACGAGTGAAACTATCTCGCTGTTGGATGCTGCACGTCGCTGTGGGTATATGGTTGTGAAGGTCGTAGGTAAACTTAGCTGCACTTCTTGACCGCGTAACCCAGTATGCTTGGCTGCGCAGCTTGAATGAATGATCTGACCTACAGGCGACTCAAGAGACAGTGAACACGCTAAGGGGAAGAGGGGGGTCTACAATCAGAAACAGCGCGCACTGAGATAAGACAGAGCACAAGGCGGAAACACCACGAGCGCAGCTTTATGTTTTTAGACGCAAGTACAGCAGGATTAGCTACGCTCAAGTTATAACAAAAATTAACTGTAGCAAAGCAGATTTTTGGCAGGTTGGGGAAGATTCATAGACAGGGCACAAGAAGCAACACCTACACAAGCCGGGTAGGGGCGGGCGGAGGGGACAGCTAAGCGAATCGGTGATAAATATGTACTGGGGTCTCCTATCAATTATGGTATAGCTGTCATCCTGGGCGAATTTTAAAGTATAAACTAGAGGATGGCTGTTACCGTAATAAATCTTAATAAGGGTACAAAGTGAATGTGCTACAAGTCTACGATTTGCAACCAGTAAGGACGATAGACCAGCCAGAAGGCTTCAGAGAATGTGCATGGGAAGCGAATACAGTGAAAAAAAAAAAAAAGGGCGGGGGGGTGTAAAGTGTCGTGACGGATTACTCAGTCCAGTGCCAGCTGCACCCACTTAATACTCTCAAACTCCCCACTGGCTTCCTAATCTCATCCGCCCACCTAAATTCCTACCTCCCCCTGCTACGTTTGTCTTCCCTTATTCGTAAACCTTATCGACCACTGATTATCTTACCTTCGCATTACACCCCCTGCCAATGCATATTTCTTCTTAATTTCGATACAATGACAGTAACTCTTGTTGGCTCTCTAATCTTATCTGCATCCCAGTCGAAAAAAGCAACAGAACTGTGTCAAAAATACGACAAAATATCCTGTAATTCTGTCGTAACCATCTGGTTTTTCTGTGATTCTGTAGTACTTTTCTGTAATTCTGTAGTTTTTCTGTAGTATATGTTTGTTGTCTGTAGTTCTGTAGTACTTTTTGTTGTGACTACAGAAATTTCTGATGTTACTACAGAATGTTCTGTTGCCACAACAGGTTTCCCGTCCAAAACAGCACAGAAATTCTGTCATAACATCAGAAAATGTTCTGTAGTTTTTTTTCCGACTGGGATGCAACCTGTCTATTGACATTACACCTACCAGTTTCCGTTCCATAGCCATTTTGATCTGAGGGTGCTTCCTTAGTGTGCTTCACCCCAATATACATAGAAGTCGATATAAGGAGCATGTGAACGAAAAGAAACAAAGAGGTATCGTGCTAAGAAAACTGCCCGCCACGGAATGCCTGGTGTCATCGACAATACCGGAACCATCAAAGAACACGAACATTATCTTAATTCATAACGGCCACTAAAAAATTGAAAAATTAGAGGCAAATCAGCTTATTGTCTGTTACTTATTAGTTGTTCACTAATGTAATTCCTAACAGAATCAAAACAATCTTAGACTTCAATCAGGCAAAAGATCAAGCAGGTTTTCGGAAAGGGCACTCTTCTATCGATCATATCCCTACAATCAAGCAAGTGATATAAAAATTCTCGGAATATAAAAAGCCCTTATACGTAGCATTCGTTGATTACGAAAAAGCATTTGACAAAGTTGAAACTTCTGCAGTCATGCAGGCATTGCGAAATCGGCATGTAAACGAGCCGTACGTAAAAGTTCTGGAATATATATTTAATGGCTGTGAGGGGAAGGGGGGGGGGGGGACAGAAACCATAGTTCTTCATAAAGTAAGTAACATAATTCCTATAAAGAAAGTTGTTAGGCAAGGAGACACAATCTCCCCAGTACTATTCACAGCTTGCTTAGAGGAAGTAATCAGGGACATGGAATGGGAGCAGTTAGGGATAAAGGTAGATGGAGAATACCTCAGTAATCTGCGATTTGCTGATGACATTGCCTTGCTAAGTAACTCAAAGGATGAACTACAAGGAATTATTGATGACCTAAACTGGAAAAGCCGGAAGGTAGGCTTGAAAATCAATATGCAGAACACTAAGGTAATGCTAAATAGCCTCGGTTAAGAAGAGCAGTTCACAATAGGTAGCTAGGTACTGGACGTTGTAGGCGAATGTGTCTACTTAAGGCAAGTAGTAACCGCAGATATGGTCCATGAAAGGGAAATAACAAGGAGAACAAGATTGAGATAGAGCGCATTCGGAAAGTATTCGCCGATTATGTCTAGCATCTTTCCGGTATTGCTCAAGAGGAAAGTATAAAACAGTTGCATCTTACCCTTACTCACCTAAGGGCTGAAATGTGGAGGCTACGATGAGGGTTCTACATAAGTTCAGGACAACGCAGACGGCTATTGAACGAAAAAGGGTAGCGCTAACTTTAAGAAATAGGAAGTGTGCAGAGTGGGTCAGAGAGATAGGTTACTGATATTTTGGTGGAAATTAAGAACAAATGAGCATGGTCAGGACGTAGTGCAAAGTGAGGATAACCGATGGTCGATTATGGTAACAAACTAGATTTCAAGGAAAGAAAAGAGCAGCAGAGGGTGGAAAAAAGTTAGGTGGGAGGATGAGTTTAAGAAGTTCGCAGGTATCAAGTGGATGCAGCTAGAACAGGACCGGGTTAATTGGAGGAATATGGCAGAGGCCTTCGCCCTGCAGTGGGTATAGTCCAGCTGACGAGGATAATGACAAGAGGCGATGAGGAAATGGGCCCTGCCAAAGGGGTGTAAGATGCGCATGCAGTTGTCCCACTCGCCGCTCCTGTGGCTCGACAAAGGCTGACGTCAGAGTATCTGAGGCAACCAGCGAGGCACAAGCATGCTTCTTGCTCGGCTCCGACTATCGTATCAGTACTTTGGCACTACAAATAAAATACTTAGTAGGAAACAGCGAGCAGTACCGTTTCGCAGGAATGCTGTTTGCGAAAACTATGGATAAGATGAAAAAAAAGTTTAGGCTCAGGACAAAGATTAGGTTAGAATAAATTATGCACGCAAGCAACTTGCATAAAATTGACAATATCGAAACTTGCATGTAGTTTCGGAGGCTGTGAACGTCTCTAGGTTTATGCGCCTTCCTATTGTCCGGTAGCTGGGTGGTCTTAATGACTGCGGAATGACACGTGATACTACTACGAATGCGTAGGTTTGGGTTATTGTCAGAAAGTTATGACTAATACGTGCGCAACTTGACAACGATGAACTTCACGCAGCTTGAATGAGTTTAGTAGTGTCTACCCAATAATTACGAATAGGGCCCATCTGCGAGAAGTCGGGTGCCGAAATATTGCGAAGGGTTACTTACACAATGTCAGAAAATTATAATACAAACGTGTTATTAAGCAGGAATTCTTTGGGATGAAAACCGCTGAGTACCTTTCAAGCGAACTACTTTACATTCGCGGATGCTGATGCTATTTTATAACGCTCGATTTTGAAGGCTGCAAAGAAGGAAGGCTTGCGTCTAAAACATATAGTAGGTTCAGCCCGGAAGAGAGCACTTTAACATTTCGCAATCGTAGGTTGATACATCAGAGTTATGTTAAATGTACATTTTTGTTTAAAAGCTTTTTTTTTTTTTTTAGGAAAATGTCAGTCAATGCTGGTGAATGTTTCACAGACATTCACCGCGGAGGATATATTTAACGAAAACTGCTTTGACCTGCGTTTCAAAACGCGACCAGTCTTCATGTATACTGTGCTGCCGGAATTATGTAAAGAATATGTAAAAAATTACTTCTAAGGTAACAATAATACCTTAAATGTTCGGTTTTTCATAGTTTCGGATAATTTTTACTGTTTCGATGATTCGTGCACAGGAAGGTGCAACGCGACTTAGTTTCTTTCTTAGCTGAGGGAACCTAAACAAGTCAACGAAAGCTGCCCTCGGATGAATTAATATTTACGGTGTTGTTGGAATGCACCCAATAAATATTAGAATAATGTTAACCTCCTGTAACAGAAAGTCCGGCTTTGGATTTCAAGGCACAACCTGATTCATATCAACCATCATGATGTTCACCGCAGCATCTGGTGGTAAATACAGAAACCTATAGCAAGCATAAACCATTATATTGTGATAGTTTAGGGTAATTAACACTTGTACGAAGAAATTCAAGATCTGATTGTGTAGCACACAGTAAGAAATTAGGCTTTCAGACTCGCAATTAAAATGCCGCCACCTGAGGCAAAAAGTGAGCTTATAGAGCATCGATATGCTATTCAAAGTAGAAGCTATTGAAGCTGAATAGTAGCTTAAATCGTGCTTGACAGGCGCATAATAAATAGTCATGTAGTGCTGCAAAAGCATTTGTGAAACGGACTATAAATCCCCTCAAAAACCGACAGCGTGAACAAAATGGTGAAATCATAAAAGCACACCAGGCACCGCGTACCGATACTGATCGAGTATTTTGCGTCATCATCGCGTTGCTGAGCATCTGTTTTAGGGGTTTCGACGTAATTCCCAATGTAAATATTCCGACAGGTAGCTGAGTCTCATAGACGCCTGCGAGGCGACGGAGAGAGGCGAAGTTTCGGGGCACTGCTCTGACGGCTGTGATGCGGATGGACGATATGACGTCAGAAACAAAAAAAAGCGTTAAAGTGGAACGTCACAATGCCGTTTCTGGCGCACCTTGCAATAGTTTTTTTTTTCTCCTACTTCTAGGCAAAATAGGAGAACTAAGGAGAACGGCGACGGAGGCGGTACGGTACACGGTCAAGTCGGCAAATAATGGACCCTGCACCTTTTCAGCCGATTTAACTTGATAAGAACTTATACGGTCAAGTAAAATTAGCATAAACGTGACAGCAGTACACGGGTTAATCCTCAGTCAGTTTTTTTATTTCAAACATCTTTTTGCCTCGGTCGTCGTAGGCCTTTGCCTTTTGTCTCGTGTCATGCAGACGCGTGCTGTCACTCATCTATGCAGGCGTCTCTCCTAACTATGAAGTCGTATATTGAATTCTGTAGGCCTATGAAAATGAATCGCATGCTTTCGCTGATTTCTCTACGGAAAGAAATAATTGACATCAATAGAAGCTGTGCAACATCGGAAGTCGTGCTTTGTTAACCTACGATTGCTTAGCTGCATACATCACGACATTACAAAACTTGAAGCGCAGGCAGGCCACCGCTTTGTATTCCTCGGCCGTTCTCTTCAAGCATTCATTGTGCATCATGGATAGCGAAATCGCCTGAGCGTAGCGTCTGCAAACGAGACGCGGTGATCTGATCATAAGAAAGTCACGACACTTGCGGAATATGCAAGGTACCATCGACGTTAAAAAAAAAAAAAAAACGCCAGCACAATAACTAAAATCCGAGAGCGGAAAAGCCCAACTATAGGCATATTAACGACGTTTATTCTGCAGCACCCTACATAACACACCACGCTACTCGGTGGTTTATATAATGTTGGATGGCGCCGTTTTTGAAATACTCGTGAAAGGAAACTACGGCACACCTTAGGTGAACCTCAGGGCAATTGCTCAAAGACAGTTTGAAACTTGGAAACATATTCAATTTGTTTCGAGTGACTATTTTTTTATATATTGTTACGCCGCGTAGCGGCGCACTGAGAAGCAGGAGAAGCAGCAAAAAAAGAATCGGAGGAAGCGAGGCGCGCGCAGAATGATCCGGGTTTTTCTGAGCCGTGTGCGTCCGTCCTTCATACAAAGTGCACCTGTATTAAAACCATTTCATCCGTTACTTTTGGTGCTAGGCGCTGGGTAAAAACGTTCTGGATCCACCAGTACCTCGTCGCAGCCGTCGTGTAGCAGGTTTGCCACCTTTATCTCCTCTGCAGTACCTTACAATGGCTACCACCCGCACGACGCAGACTCATGAACAGCGGCCTGAAGAGACGACGGCCTTTCCCCACCAGCGAGAGCCGCGTACGTTCCACGGTGAGCCCGAAGATGACGTTGAGGAATGGCTCCGACATTACGAAAGATGCAACAAGTACAGCCGCTGGAACTCGATCGCACGTCTGTACAATGTTGTTTTCTTCCTCGCTGGCATGGCTCTGACTTGGTTTGATAACCACGAAGAAATCCTGACGACCTGGGACCGATTTGTTGAAAAAATTACGAAGTCCTTTGGGATATCCTTGCGAAGAAGGAACGCGCTGACCATCAGCTTTCCCAGAGAGCCCAGCTGCCCAGCTGTATAAAACAGGGTGGTAGAATATGCTGAATATTCGCGGCAGCCCGTCCACCAAATTTCTCAGATAAATAAGAAAAGCGAGTGGTAGTTTGCCAGCAAAGAACACTACGGCGGTTTGTAGCTGACCACGTGCATGGCACGGCGACAGCATCGCGTATTTCGGAGAGAGGAACGTTGCGCGTTTAGTCGTGTGTGCGTCTGTTTACGTGTTTCAGCGTCTGCCATACGCAGGGCCTATTTATAGACCCACACCACTTTGGTGGAGGCAGCCGCATTGATTCCGCTCGGCGCCACACGGCCAGCTCGTTTCGGGAAAAGCAGAACAGCACGCTTTTTGGAACGATGAAAGCTCCGATCGCGGGCCCTGCCGCGTATCGCCGAGAGATACGAAACCGGTGGGCGCGACATGTGAGGAAACCACATCGGCCGCGGGATAGCGCCGACACGGGCCTGTGTAGACTGGTTCGACGATTTCAGGCTACCTTAGCGATGGCACCAACCTGACACATACACCAGCCACACTCCTTACTCACTATGGAATATGTAGTGAAAGAGGCAGCGATTCCGAACGAAAAGTCGGCACTTTTGAATTTTAATCGGAAACCGGGAAAAAAGCTCGTGATTTAGAACAGAAACTGAAGGAGGGTATGAAAAGAATAGGCGGAGCAACAAAAATAGCATGACCTGAACAGCCGATTTCAAAGCTTTGATCAAAGTAAACGCGAGAAAAAAAATATAATTGCTTACAAATGGTAGGTAGCGATGATAGGTAGCAATGTGCCGGGAGTGGTGATACTCGAGATAGATAGTAGCTGCAGATGATTGTGCGTTTGTACTCGTTATACCTTCTTTTCTTTTTTTTTTTTTTTTGGCTTCGTCGCAAATCCTATTACGACGTCCTTAGCGAAGAAATTATGTTGACGTCAGCACCTATTGCGATGTGTCGCTGTCACACCTGGCAGAATCTTGCTGATACATCTCACAGATGCGGGATATTCACCATGAGCCATGAAGGCTTTCGCCTTAAATATTCTCGTTTAATACGAAGGCAGAAAAACCGATGGTCGCCAAGGGTGACAGAATCGATTCTAAGCCAATATTGGGTAAGATGAAATTAGGAAGCTGGCGGGCCTCAAGTGGAAGCGGCGGGCACAGAACTGCTTAATTAGAGGTATACTGGAGAGGCCTTTGCCATGCAGTGGATGTCGACAGGATAATGGTGCCGACTATTACTTGGACGTCTGGAGAGCTACACGACCATGAGGTCTACTCCTGAAACGGGCTGGCGTGAACTGCATCTTTACGTAGAGTGCAGGAAGCGCAAACGAAATAGCCTTCAGGCAGACCTGCACGGGCCAACAGGAAGCCCGCAGTCCGCTGGTTGTGATGACGACGTTTCCCAGCCGAAAAAAGAAATTATGAACTGGGTCAAACGTGCGACAAAACATTCTGTCTTTTGTGTAGCAGTTTAGTTGTTCTGTAGTTTCCTTTGTGATATTTTTTTATTAGTCTGTGGATCTGTAGTACGTTTCCATTTTAGCTGCATGAAATCGTGATTTTACTGCCGAATATTTTTTGTCACTATAGGTTCTCGGTCGAAAGCTGGACAGAAATTTTGTTGTGACAAAAGAAAATTCCTTCTTGCGTTTCTTTAGCTTCTCGAATTTATAAGGAGGCCAGTGTCTCTGGTATGCAGTCACTCGTGCAGTAATCAGTGTGTTAATCATTTTATGCACTGGCAGTCGCTGATCCCTCATCCCTCACCGCACCCTGAGCGCAAGAGGCTGCATTTTTTCTCAAAGAGGAACTGTTCAGAGGACGTCATCGGGAGAATTACTGCTACTCCTGTAATTACCTGCAATAGCCTTAGTCTTACGAATACCCTAGGAAATACTCGCAAGTAGCGGATACGAAGTTGATCGGTCTGGGATTCTTTTAGGTGTTCCCTTTGTTGTGGATTAAGGCAATGCTTGCGTTAGGGAATTTTGTACACTGCGTGAAGAGATATAGACTTCTCGAACAAGGTCATATGCTATTTTATCCAAACCGCGCAGATGGCGCTTAAGCGAGGCTTACCTCCTAAGGTTCGCGTTACTTAATGGTCGTGCGCACTGGAAGCTTGACTTGCCCTCCATGCAGCATAGCCCGCGAGCCGTTCCGCTTCCGAGGCGGAAATGCAGGCGCGCGCAGGAATGCGTAAACTGTTGTTTGGGCTTAATGCGGCGCAGTTGTTCGGTAGACGGGTGTCCACCGGATGCGGAACTAACGACAGTTACCGCGAAAGATAGCCGCAGATAAGCGGCTGCGAAGTGGGCCACCCTTCGCGTGACCTTCTCGCGCTCGGTCATCCTCCCATTTCCGTATCGCTTCCGGTTGGAACAAACAAGCGAAGAACAACAGAGGAAACAACACAGGAAACAGGAGTCGTCAGAACAATAAGTCAGCATTTCTTCCCCCGACGAAGCGGAAGCTGCGGCCGTTTCAGCAAGCTTTCATAGCAGTTGGAAGAAATCCAACAGGCGATTTTTGAAAGTCGCGCACAGTCTTTGGCCTCAGAAGCAGCAGGGGACCAATGGAGGTGTCTTTATTTATCCCTATATGGCTCCTCACCAGTGTCTTCATGGGTGGAACTGCCAGGTTCACAGCGGGAACCTTCGAACAAGTTGAAATTGAAAGCTCCCGTAGACTGCTTTTCGTTGGTGCCGTCGCTTGGGAGAATCATGGCTCTGTGTTATGTGCGCGCTTATTTCTTATTATTCCATGCGCTGATCGGGACATTAATCTTTCGAGGCTGAACATGCGCCTTGGCATATAAAGAGCTCTGTAGTAATGCACAATCATGTTCACAATGTGTATGGCTATTGCATTCGCAATTAATTGCAATAGAAAGAGCCGCGGAGAAAAGCACTCTTAAAACTAAAACGACTGAACTAACGCCAATACGCAAACCGGGAAGCAAATCAATTCCCCCATGTTATAAACCAGGCTCACTAACCAACACTGTTTGCAAGCTGCTAGAACACATTGTCGCAGAACATGTAACCGCCTATTAGAGAAGAAAAAAAAAATCACCTTTCAAGCTTGGCTCTCATGAAGGACTTTCTACCCTCCACTAAAAGACAAGTTGACCTCATTTCTCTACACTTTTCTAAGGTCTTTAGATCGCCTGTCACGCGCTAAATTTATTATATGAAGCGAACTATGAACTGGCCTCGTTTACCTCTCAGGCCTGTTTAATATGAAGTTCGCAAAAATATGTCCTCAATAAACGGTACGTATTGAGCAGGTTTCTTTGCAGGACGTAACTTGGTTACGCCTGCCTAAAAAGGGCCAGGAAAAGGAATCAGCGATTGATCGATTCTTAGAGAAACGCTGGCGGCGGGAAATCTAAGATTTCGTATCTAAAAGAAGAGGAGTGATTCCAGCCGTACTCCGAGCCTAACCAAGTAAAAGCGCGACGTTAGTTGCAGCCTCAGTCAAGAGTTGTTTTTCTAGTCTCGGTTGCCGTAACAGTGGTTAAACCTGGCCGTGTAACAATGGCGTAAGAGTCCAGCCGAACCCGCGCGGTTCTCCTTCCTTTGTGGAAATGCGAAGAGCAGAAAAGGGGACCGGCTTCCGGATTCAGCAGCGTTGACGAGACGGCCTCACTTCTAGGCGCCCCGACGGCAGTTGCACGTGCCGCGTCGGAGGTGACGCGTGCCGGCGCTCGGCGTTACGAAGCGGTTGGATGCGCACCTTGCCGCGACCCGATGACCTTGTTGGCGACCCGCCAGCCAGCGGCGGCAGCGGCGGGGGTCGACCGCTCTCGACGCGCCGCCAGTTCCGCAGGAGCGGAAGAGAGAAAGCGAAAGTGACGAAAGCTTGTATCACGTCTTAGACTGCTGCGGTCTCCGACTGTATGTTTGGGTGTGCGCGAGTGAGTGCGCAGCTGCTAAGCCATCTGCACAGGCGTGTCCTAAACGAACGCTGTCATAACTTTATGGGCCGGTTGCCGAGAGCCGTTGACAACCTTGAAGCGTAGCAAAGTCGTTTATTTTATTTTATTTTTTTTTTTTTCGGTAGAAGAGGGCGCCATCTGTTTTATAAAACATGTACGGAGGAAGAACTTCTGGATATTTCGGCGCATTGTTTCAACTGCTGCCGATCGATGTCGACGTGGCATCGTTTGTTGCCCCTCATTTTCGGCTTTTGTTGTCTGATTGAAATCTGTAGCAAAATCTCTTTTCTGTACTGCATTGCCTTCGTACAAGTTTTAGAACCCAAGCGGTGTGATTCTCGATCGAGCCACGGGGTTGTTTGCCAGAACTCCAAATCACTTAAAGTAAGGAAGAACTCCAGCCGTGTCTTTTCCAAAGGATCAGGCTTCAATAGACGCCACAAACGTCCCACAATAATACTTGAAGAAAACTGTCCGAACTCTATTGAGAAAGATCTGACATTCCTGTTAGCGCGGTCTTTCCAGGGCTCCGATTCTCGCAATTTGCTACGCGTGTGAGAACCATCTTGCCCCTCTGATTGGCTCTCAACAGTATCAGAGTCGCGTGTTTCAAATGTGTGGCGGGAAACCATCAGCTTAGAAAGTCATTTTTGTCGTCAACGTACAAATTACGTTCGTTTGAACATGGATTTTGAGCAGGGTTATTCTTGGTGTCCGCATGGTCTTGAATCCAATTTTCAAGGTGACGCCATTTTGATCCGCCAGCACAACATGTGGCTTTTAAAGCTGCCGATTTCACATTGCAGGTTTAATTTATGTGACTCGTTCAAGAGCCCGTCAGAGAGGCGAGGCTAATGGCAATTTTTATATCGCGCCCCAGATCATTTCAAATTCTTTACTAAGTGCATTCGCATGATTATAAAACACTCTGAATGCAATACTCAGTTATATCGCGCTACAAAAAGTGGAAAGACACCTTTATCTGGAGTACAATCTTCTTAAATTAACGATTAAAGCTAAGCTTACTGGATTAGCACTTTGCCATCCATAACTTCAAAGCTGTTCCTAATCTTCTTAGCACATCCTGAGAAGAGAGCCTGGCCGACCCTCCTGGAAGACAGAACTACGCTTGTTTCCAACAAGGCCCGCTTTAAGCTCATCTCAGCGGACAATTCTCCAGTGAAGCAGTTTTTAATTGAGATTTAAAACATGCCTAGAAAGACACATTCAAAGCGTTGCAGGCACAAAGCCCGATCTGCCATCCCTGTAAAAGGCAACAAAATATAAAGCATGGGTGGTCATTCTTTTGTGAATACAGATACGTTATCCAGTGAGTTAGACAACTTCAGTTTCTTCTTGTGGTTCAAGGGCTAAACCACATTTTCAACACCACCAGCAGGTAATAAAAGC
The DNA here is from genome assembly GCF_055883805.1 of Amblyomma maculatum. Taxonomy (NCBI): domain Eukaryota; kingdom Metazoa; phylum Arthropoda; class Arachnida; order Ixodida; family Ixodidae; genus Amblyomma; species Amblyomma maculatum. The sequence continues at coordinate 121,250,614 of NC_139347.1, read as the reverse complement.
AGATGACGGAGTTGCAAGCAGAGTGTTGGACTGTTCTGGTGTGTATAGTTGAGGCACTTCTACCGCTTTGTGCTTCCGGAGACCGGCCGCCACGAGGCGTTCGAGATTGGTGCCTGTTGTAGCAGCGTGTTTTTTTTTTTTTTTTTTTGCTGGTCAGGTGAGACCGAACCAAACATAGCAGTAATTGAAATAATTGAAGCACGAAGTGTGCAGCTACTTATCATCAATACTGAATTCGGAATTCGTGAATTCCTCAGTAATACATCACTTCTGAATTCAGAGTAATCCGATCAGTATGGGAGAATGGTGTCCATGGTACAAAAGGGCTCCCGGCCGTACAGGATGAAGTATGGCGAGAATCCGGTGGTTGATTGAGTGGCAGAGTTATAAGCAAAGGTGACGAATGGAAGAGCGCGGTCCCAGTTGGAGTGGTCGGAAGCAATATGCATTGCCAGCATGTCACCCATGGTGCGGTTGAAACTCCCAAACATTCCATTTATTTGCGGATGGTACGCAGAGGTGGCGCGGTGAACTATTTTGCATTCTCGAAGGACAGCTTCGACAACTTCAGAAATTCTTTGGGAGCCCCATGGAGAAGAATTATATGATGGAGGATGAAGGAGGCAATGTCTTGGGCGGTAGCAGATGGCAAAGACGTCGTTTTGGCGTAGCGTGTGAGATGATCAATTGTAACGATGAACCAGCGATTACCTGTTGATGTACTAGGAAGAGCACCGTACAGGTAAATTCCAACACGCTTAAAGGCTAGGCTGCTCAGTTCAGCTGCTACAGAGGAGCGGCAGGCTGGCGAGGTGGGTTTTTGCGGCGTTGACATTCTGGGCAGGATGGACAAACCACCGAACATAACTGTGCATCATCATCATACTCATAACACATGACCATTTATTGTCACACCCAAAACCTTTGTTCAGTTCAGTTCAGTCGTGTCCGACTCTTCGTGACCCTATTGACCATGTCACGCCACGCTTTCCGGTCTCTCACTATCTTCCTAACATCACATAACTTCATCTGCAGTGCCTCGAGGATGCCATCTAACCATCGCGTTCGCTGCCTACCCCTTCTCCGGCGACCCTCAACCTTTCCCAACATCAACTCTTTCTCCAGCGACTCCTCTCTTCTCATCAGATGACCAAAGTAGCTGAGCTTTAGCTTTAGAATTTGGCCCTCCAATGAGCAGTCAGGGTTTATGGTCGACAATATTGACTGATTTGATCTTCTGGCAGTCCAAGGAACTCTCAAAAGTCTTCGCCAGCACCACAATTCAAGCGCGTCAATTCTTCGGCGGTCAGCCTTTTTCACAGTCCAACTCTCGCATCCATACATCACAACTGTAAAGACCATAGCACGAGTTATACGGATCTTGGTTGGCAGACTAATGTCTCTGCTCTTTACTAGGCGGTCAAGGCTAACCATTGCTCTCTTTCCCAGAAGCAGGCGTCTCCTAATTTCATGGCTGCAGTCTCCTACCGAGGTAATCTTGGAGCCCAAGAAGAGAAAATCTGTCACAGCTTCCACTTCTTGTCCCTTGACGCTCCAGGACTTGATAGGGCAAGACGCCATGATCTTTGTCTTTTTAATGTTCAGTTTAAGCCCAAACGTCTCACTCTGTTCTTGTACGCGCATCAGAAGTCTCTTGAGATCCGCTTCACTTTCTGCCATTAAAGTGGTATCATCCGCATATCTAAGGTTGTTGATACGTTTTCCAGCAATCTTCACTCCAGCTGAAGAGTCGTCCAGACCGGCCTTCCTCATGATGCACTCTGCATATAGGTTAAATAGGCAGGGCGAGAGTATGCAGCCTTGCCTCACTCCTTTCTCAGTCGGAAACCAATCAGTAAGACCATGCCCAGTTCTGACTGTGGCCTCTTGCCCTTCATACAGGTTCCTGAGGAGACAGATGAGGTGAATTGGAACTCCCATCTCTTGGAGAGCTTGCCACAATCTGCTGTGATCTATGCAGTCAAACGCTTTCGCATAATCAATAAAGCGGAAGTAGATGGGTTTCTGGAACTCTCTTGCTTTTTCCATAATCCAGCGAAGGTTGGCAACTTAGTCTCTAGTTCCTTTGCCCTTGCGAAACCCAGCTTGCACGTCCGGAAGCTCCCGATCCACATACTGCTGCAGCCTACCTTGGAGGATTTTCAACATCACCTTGCTAGCATGCGAAATAAGCGCGATCGTGCGGTAGTTGGAACAATCCTTGGCACTGCCTTTCTTTGGAATGGGGATGTAAACTGACCTCCTCCAATCATGTGGCCACTACAGGGTTGTCCAAATCTTCTGACATAATGTATGCAGAATGTTAACAGCGTCATGGTTGAGGTTTTGAAGCAACTCAGCTGGCATGCTATCAATTCCGCTAGCTTTGTTCTTAGCAAGGCTGGCTAAGGCCCATTCAACTTCACTCTTCAGGATGCCCGGCTCGAGATCAGTTATCACAACCGTCTTATGTTGGGTTTGCACATTCGGGTCCTTCTTGTACAGTTCTTCTGTGTATTCCTGCCACCTCTTCTTTATCTCTGCGGCTTCAGTGAGGTCCTTGCCTCGTTTGTCCTTTATCACGCCCATCTTAGCACAGAAGCTTCCTTTGATATCTTTGATTGTCTTATACAGAGCTCTTGTGTTCCTTAATTGGCTGTTGTCCTCAACTGCTTGGCACTGTGTGTTCAAGAAGGCATTCTTATCTCTGCTTGCTATTTACTGAAAATCCGCATTGAGAACCTTGTATCTTTCTCTTTCCCCCATAACTTTTGCCATCCTCTTTTCCTCAGCTATTTGCAAAGTCTCTTCAGATAACCAGTTTGCTTTCTTGCATTTCTTTTGCTTTGGAACTACCTTAGTAGCAACTTCTTGTATTATATCACGAACATCAGACCACATCTCTTCGGGCTCTTTGTCTTCTAGATCTAATTCTTGAAATCGATTCCTCACTTCCACAGCATATTCTAATGGAACTTGATCCAGATTATACCTGAAAGGCCTTCTTGTTTTCTGCGTTTTCCTCAATCGAAGCTTAATCTTGGCAACCAGAAGCTGATGATCGGTGCCACAATCGGCCCCAGGCCTTGTTTTTACTGCTTGTATAGCGCTTCTCCATCTCTGCCGGCAAAGAATATAATCGATCTGATTCCTGTACAGACCGTCCGGTGAAGTCCATGTGTACAGGCGCCTCTTGTGCTGTTGAAAATGAGTATTCGCTATGGTCAGGTTGTTTTCTTGACAAAACTCTACTAGCTTCTGTCCAGCTTCATTTGGCTCACCAAGACCGAACTTGCCTGTAATTCCGGATATTTCTTCACTCCCTACCTTAGCATTCCAATCTCCTATGAGAAAAACGACGTCTGATGATGGGGTGCGGTCTAAAAGGCATTGTAGGTCCGCATAAAATCTCTCAACGTCAGCTTCTTCAGCAGTAGTGGTCGGTGCATAGACTTGGATAACTGTTATGTTTAAAGGGTGACCTTGGATCCGAAGTGAAATCATTCGGTCGTTTTTGGGGTTGTACCCTAGCACTGCTTTGCCCATTCTTCTGTTTACTATGAGAGCGACCCCATTCCTTCTCTTGGATTCGTGCCCACGATAAAAGACATAATGGTCGCCGGAGTTAAATTCTCCCATTCCGGTCCACTTGAGCTCGCTGATACCCAAGATATCAATGTTCAATCTGTCCAATTCTCGCTGGACGATATCCAGTTTACCTTGCGTCATAGATCTTACATTCCATGTTGCTATGTGATACATCTCCTTGCAACATCGGACTTTCCGGTCGCTTCCCGACACATCCACAACTGAGCGTCCTGTTGGCTTTAGCCCAGCCGCTTCATTCGTCCTGGAGCTACTAGGAATCGCCCTTTGTTCATCCCCAGTAACATGTGGGGCGCCTTCCAACCTGGGGGGCTCATCTTCCGGCGCCATATCATTAATGGTATTGTGACTGGCCATAGGGTTTTCTTGGCAGGAAATACTGGAGTGGGTTGCCATTTCCTTCTCCAGTGAATCACATTTTGGCAGAACTCTCTGCCGTGACTTTTCTATCTTGAGTGGCCCTACACAGCAGAGCTCACGACTTCATCGAGTTTCGGAAGCCCCTCCGCCACGGCAAGGTAGTGATCAATGAAGGGGAAAACCTTTGTACCCACCCTTTATGTAATGCCCCTGAGAAGGGGTCTTTAAGGAAATAAAAATGAATGAAAGTACTGCAGTAAAATTTCTGGGATTCAACAGCCTATTTGGTGAAGTAAATAATTGCTTCCCGATCTACTAATTTATCAGTTATTGAATTACTTTTGGGCAGTTATTTACCGTCAAAACAAGTTGCTTGCTATTGAAATTACGTTTACCAAATCCTCTATATGTACGCCAGGGCGCCTCGAAAGCAAGAAAGACGTGCTGAAGCCTTGGGTCGGCGCAAAGGTCCGGCAAGACGAGAGCGAATTGAGTTAAACTGTGCATCTTAGACCGCCGGTTCCCTATGTGGGCGGGTCAGGAGAGAAGGCATCATACGGGTAGTCACGACAATTCCTCATGTACAAAGATGTAGGGCTCCGATCGAGGTGCTGCCGAATGGGCAGAGCAGGATGGAGCTGACGGTCAGGATCATCGCTGGGCACATTAGCCTCCCACTGTTCTTACAAGGAATTTGGAATTTGCATTAGAGGGCTTACTTCATTGGCATGCTCAGGCTATGTGGTATAGGTTAGCTACCGCTCCACATGGCGTTGAGAACATTTTCTTGGACGTTTTGTACGTCGCGAGATTGTAGGCATACACCGTTGAATCTCAAAATAACGGCTTGAGGGGCTAGTTGGTGCTGGATCATATTCAGATATGTGGCGCAAAAAAGAGGAGGCGTGGTGAAGAGGAAGTGTTTTCAAATTCTAATTACAGTTGGTAGTGTGCGCGTGTGTTGTGTATCTTCTCCTGTGTTTGTGTTTTTTGCGCCACATATCTGAATACACCGTTGACGCTGTTACGCTACAGATAACGCGTCAGGCGCCCAGTATAGAAGTGCTCGAGCGTGACTGTGAGCTGCTTAGTATCCTCCTGGTGGTTCCAGGTGACCGGGGAACCAGACGAATGACGCTTGTCTGGGTGGGTAGTTATTCAGGAGTGACAACCTTAACCTGTTAATCAACCCGTTGTTGAAGTTGCGACAGCTAGACGTTCTGTGAATAGGTCAATGCAAGGGCACTAGTATTATATACTACAGCTGAGGCAATAGCTGCCTCCAACGTGTAAGTGGGGTTGAACGTTTTCAACGAAGGGCAGTTCACCACATATTATGAAAGCTTGGAGACCACAACAGCCATTATTGCATTCTTTGCGCCTGCTACTTGCCCGTATAGTGTGTTTGGATGTTCGTCTCATTTGTTCTGCAGGGTTTCTCCGCTTGCTTTTATCCTTTCAATATTTTATGTGGGATGCATATGCCTCAGAATCGGGCTCACGTTGATGTGTCTTCTCATATCGCGTGGTATCTCATTCCTTTGGCCGATAGTATTGGGCAGACAAATATGGGCTTTTTCGAATAGTTTTCTGCCTAGTTTTGTGAGGGCGACCCCCGTTAGTTATTAGAGCCATTGTGCTTCTCTTATCTATATTTGAGGGTATTATGTACAGCCGTCAGCACGCTAAACCGGAATTCTCGAGCGCGTGGCCTGGACGAATATTTGCATCACTCAGCACTAGCCGCTTGGCTTGAAATCACTCTGTACGATGTGTTCAGGGTCGGCGAAGATCGCTGATGCTCTTTTGTAACCTTAGAAGTCTCTCGGAATCTTCGGCCAGTGTTGAGTGGTGTTTAAACTCGTCGAGACCACACACTCGGCATTCGTATTAAGCGTATTGACAGCTGTATTCCTAGAGCCATAAGCTTTATCCTTGGTGAGGAGTCTGGTTGTCCCGGGGTCTCTTTGGCTGTTTTCCTGATCAGTGGCTTCAAATGTGCAATTTATGACCTAGAAAGGTGATGGAATGTCGTTCCGTAAATAATACGGGAGACCACAAGAGCTTGCACTAAGCCGATAGTGTCCCTTTCCTTCTTGCCAAGGTGTTTGTATTTGACACGGTGTATACACGAAGAATTTGCTTGGTGGATATAGCAAGCCTCTTCAAAGTAGTGATGTTCTGCCACCCTCGCGGGATATGCTGCCAGAGCATGTTGATCTCTTTGGGTTACTGGACTGGGTAGTTGCCTATATACGCCACGATGCTATGCGCCAGTGTGTCCTCCAGTTCTTTAGGATGAGCAGCTCTGACTTTTCCTGCGTGAACTAGATTCCTCTCTCCCTGACGCATCGCTCCAACGTGTAGGCTGCTGCTTGAAGACGCTTCTCAGACTCGGCGTCACTCTCGAGTTGCACCAGGCATTGATGTCAACGTGAAACCTGTGCTTGATGCCGGGTGATGGTACCGCCCATTGAGGGGTTCCTCTTGGGCGTGAGGTAATGGGATATGATTTGATTTTACCGAAGCTTACTTTGGCTTGCCTGGCTGATCAAAAGTTTTCGATATAGTTGTATGGTCTGGCGCCAATATTAGTATCGGCCATGCATTACATGATATTTTATGCAGAATGTCGGGAAAGACGAAAGTATATGTGCTTCATTCCCGAAGCGAAGTTTCTGGCTCGTTTACTCTGCCTACTAATTTTTAGAGCATGGATTTTAGTCTTCGCCCTGCAAATCCCAAGATCATGTGGCTCCGGAAATTTTACCTTGAGCCGAGAGACGCTGTACTGAAGGGCTCTAAAAATGTCGACCTCTTCGCACTGCAACTCCCAAGGCTATTTCGACCTCTGCCCTTGCGCATTTCATCTGGAGCTGAGGGACGTCGTAGTTCAACAAGGTTGATGACTGGGAAAGTTGGTAAGGGTTCATTTGAAACTAGCCAAAGGACGAGACACGGGGAAGAAGAGGACAGGACAAGGCTGGACTAACAACTGAATGTTTATTAAACGAACGAAGACAAAGAAGACTCGTTCTGAAAAGCACGCGCACAACCCAACCGGTGAAATGGCAGGAAATTGAGAAGAAGAAGAAGAAGAAGAAGAAGAAGAAGAAGAAGAAGAAGAAGAAGAAGAAGAAGAAGAAGAAGAAGAAGAAGAAGAAGAAGAAGAAGAAGAAGAAGAAGAAGAAGAAGAAGAAGAGAAGAAGAAGAAGAAGAAGAAGAAGAAGAAGAAGAAGAAGAAGAAGAAGAAGAAGAAGAAGAAGAAGAAGAAAAACAAAAAGAAAAACAAAAAGAATTAGAAGAAGAAGAAGAAGAAAATTCAAAGTCACGGCCTAACTAACGACTTTTCTAATAGAGCGAATTCCTTACAGTGAAGGCTAACCGATGCCTTAGCCACACACTTGTCCTCAGCCTTAGCAATGTAATACACATCAACCAACTCTCTACAGAATTGTTTACCATTGTTGTAAACTACACCCGTACTTGTTTCGTTCAATAAGCATTCAGTTGTTAGTGCAGACTTGTCGTGTCCTCTTCTTCCTTGTGTCTCGTCCTTTGGCTGATTAAAAATGACGTCGTAGTTGAGGGCTCCGGAAATTTCGACCACCTGGGGTTGTTTAACGTGCAATGACCACGCGACCAGGTGGAGCGTTAAGTGCTTCGCCGACGCTTTTTTCCTTATTTAAACCTTGTATGAGGTGTGTACCAGTGCGAGTGCGTCAACACTTCGGTGCCGGAGTCAAACTGATGTGTAAACATGCTCAAAAGAGCTTACGCTCAGGTAAGTATGTTTAACTATACATAAAGCCCCGCAAAACTTTTTGTATGCGTGACTACTAAACTGAAACTTAAGAGTAATCGCATTTTCTTCGCAAGTAACTGCAATGCAATCTCATTATTTTTCAAAACAAACAATTAGTAGCGCTCAGCGCCTGATGCTGAAAAAAGAAGCCGAAAACCTAGTTCAACGCCTGACAGTTAGAAAAGACAACGACGACAACGCTCACTCCTACGCACGCCCGTGTGCTTATACATAAGCTATACGACTGATCGCCGAACGTTCCCTTGACTGTTAACGGCGTAGCGCCCTGTGCAAGATCTTCTATTACAAGTCTATTCTATTCTATTCTACAAGTATTCTATTCTATTACACGAAGAGAAACGGCAGGAAGCGGCGTCATTAAGTTGTTGAGTCTGCGACAAAGGGCGTAATTAAGAACTGAAACGGCTGCGCCAGTGTCCACAAGTACTTCAACAGGAACTCCCTCAATGTATACGGTAAAAATGTTGGCTGGTACGGAAACAGGTCTTAAGTTACTTAGTTTTCCGTGTGAACGGCTGATTGGCGGCGGAGCATCGGAGAACGAGAACGACGGCCAGGAGACGGCGAGCGGTGGGAGCGGCGATCGTAACTTGAAGAGGACTGCCGGGGAGGCTCAGGGGACACAGGTGAGGGGGACGGGGAAAGATTGTACGCCGGCTCACGTGTGTAGTCATAGGAACGAGGGCCACGACTGCGGCACAAACGAGCCACATGGCCGGCGACTCCACAGGCGTAGCAAATAGGTCTGTTGTCTTGCATGCGCCAGGGGTTGGAAGGCTGTGGCTGTGATCGACGGCGGAAAACCGGACGATAAGTGGGAATTGCAGGTTGCTGAGTTTGCTGAGGGTCTTGAGGTTGATATAGGAGGGGAGGCCTGCTGTACACAGAGGTGACAGGTGAGGGCCGTGGTCGCACCAAAACATCAGCGTACGTGAGAGGAGCCGCGACCAGGGGATGCTCAGGAGGTTATGGCAGAACCTCAGCGACCTGCTCTTGTATTACACGCTGAAGAGTGGGAGTGAGTGGCGGTACAGGCGCAGGCGCTGGCGAGCAGGCAGACAAGGAAAGCTGGCGTGCGACTTCCTCGCGAAAAAACTGTTGAATGTGCTCAATGAGCGACTGTTGGTCCAGGGCACCGTCCCCGGAGAGAGCCAAGCTGGAAAGGGTGGCCTGCTGAATACCAGCACGTCGTGCGGAAACGCACTGTTTGCGCAGCTCATCGAAGCTCTGACAGAAGCTTATAACATCGGACACAGTTTGTGGGTTTTTGACGACGAGCATCTGAAAGGCATCATCGTCACTGCCTTGCATAATGTGCCTGATCTTATCGGTTGTCGCTCATGGTATGGCTTACGCGCTTGCAGAGGTCGACGACATCCTCTATGTAACTTGTGAAGTTTTCACAGGTTTATTGTGCTCGACTTTGCAAGCGTTGCTCGGCGCGAAGCTTACGTACAGCGGGACGGCCAAAAACATCGGCCAGGCTAGTCTTGAGAGTCGTCCAGGTAGATATGTCAGTTTCATCGTTGCGAAACCATAGATTGGCAACGTCGCTCAAATAAAAGATAATGTTTGTGAGCCTGACGGTGTCGTCCCACTTGTTGTAAGCACTTACGCATTCACATGACGCCAACCAGTATTCCACATCCGTGTCATCGGTGCCGCTGAAGATGGCTGGGTTACGCTGCCGCGGTGCGCCGGGACAGAGGAAAGACGATGGAGGGGATGGGGTTGGCGGTCTCAGGCATCGCGGAAGTGGTAGGCAGTGCTCGGCTGCGGAGCTCCAGGTTGAGGGGATAGCTGTTACCTCCACCACTTGTCATAGAATACCTTGCACAAGGCGCTATGCCATGAGCAGTCAAGGGAATGTTCGGCGATCAGTCGCAGAGCTCATGTCAGCACACGCGCGAGCGTCGGAGAGAGCGTTGTCGTTGTGGCCTTTTCTGCGTTGAACATGGTTGTCGTCCTCTTTCTTGAGCATCAGGCGCTGAACATTTAAGAGCCGAATAATTGTCTTACCGTGGCGCAATTCATTTCCTATTCAAAGGTTCTTTTTTCATGTTTGCCCACAACCAACAGCCAGTATCCAGATATATATAAAAAGCTGCTCCTGGCTTGAGTAGCTTTAAATCCTGGGGCCCTGCCACATGTGCCACTTTCACTTTAAGCAACAGGTCTTGTTGGGACACCAGATATGCCTCTATTTTTCTACAGTACTGCAATGTTTGCTGGTCAGTTTCATTAATTAGCGATGCGTTGCGCTTGTGTTAACATAGAACTGTATTTTAAGGTCTGTGCCATATTTGTGTTCTGGGCTTTTTACGATATCACCAAAATGGCCTTTGCAGGTTATGTTCACCCTGAGAAAGTTGTCTGCATGCATGCGCCAAGTGACGGCTCTCACCATGTCTTGACGCTGCACTTAAGAACTGTACAATGAAAAACAAAACGGAATAAGCAGCAGTAACCTGACAACTAGATGGCGGTAGCGTTCATGTTCGCAGGCGAACAATGCGGATATTTTCCATGCATACATTCATTAAACCGTCTCTGTGTGCAAAACGCGGCGACCGCTTGGCTTCGAGATCTTCAGACAACGAAACTGTCGCTTGTGGAAGATCCAGCGACATTTAAATAAAGTTTCTTTATGCATCATGAATGGACACGATATCCACTGGTCCAAGCAATCATTTCCGATCCAAACTGAAATTAGCCAATAACCGTTCAAAAATCAACCGCGGACTTGCGCTTACCATTCACTTTCCCCTTCACCAAAACGGAGAAAGTTCCTGATCCGAAAGAGCAGCTGCTACGGGAACGTTTGGCCGAAACGCAATGTCGCTACAAAAATGAGCAAGTAGGAACAACCTTTAGGGAATGAGGAATCTCAGTAATGCAACTGTGTGTGCTAGAAAAAAGTTCGACTGTTTCGCACCAGGCAGCATTCCGGCCTATGATTCTAAGCGCCCATGGTGCTTAAAGTGGAGCGCCGCCGGCCTTTCCTCCAGATAATAGCTAGACGTCTATTCTTATATAAATCCAGTAGCCTATAAAGAGAACGTGCTTTAATTTATTCACTCACCTCTGAGTTGATGATGAGTGCTGTGCGGTGTTGGGATTCACCTTGCGCCATGCACAGTGTTAGGTGTGCTGTTGGATTAGAGAACACTTCTTTCAAGTAATAGGTCACAGTTTGTTCAGAAGGCGTAACAATTTCAAAAATCGAAAAAAAAATGAAATTTTAACACGGGCGTTTTCTCTTAACAAAAGGCGAGGTTGATAGAGATGCGTTCTTGGTAAAGAAATTGAAGATATTTTTTAAGTCGAAAGTTTTTAATGGCTCATACTCTCGGCATTCGTTCGTTCGCTCTCACTGTAGCTGTCAGTCAAATGGCATCATCAGAAAATAAATATCCCACCGCGAATTGAATTTCCATCCCTTAAATCTCCGACCGAGCGCTTTAACCAACTGCGCCACACCCGGGATTTTTTTTTTCAGCATGATATTTATTACACACCTTTAAATGCAGGAAAGAGTTATACACATTATTTACAAAGTAATCAGCTTAGCCAAGTACAATTGAAATTTATGACACAACAGCACACAACTACAACACGTCTTAGCACAACTCCACTAAAATGGTGACAAAGAAAGACAACACATCAATAATGGGAGCCAGTCCGATTGATAGTCACTATCTTCTTAGGTGGATCAAAGTTGGTGCACCATCTGGCCGGAATTAGTAATGGGGGAAGCGAGAGACTCAGCATTCCGATCCGCCATACGGGTTTTCCACAGCCTGTGCAGTGCAAGGAGGAATAGTATATCAAAGGGTTCATGGTCCTTGTTGGGTGGCCATTAGTTAACGCACACGATGTGAATCCAAACTAAAGTCTTCTTTCAGTATTCTTTGTAGAACACCCCAAAATAACGTCAGAGCTTTGCAGGCAATCAAGCAATGTTCGGTGGTTTCAGTGTATCACACAGCCGGCGATTAAAAAAAGAAACAAAAATATTTTTTTTCTGAAGCCACATTAACAGATAGAACTTAGGCATGATGTTTAAAGAAAACATTTTATTTTAATGCGCGATCGGCATTTTTCGTACTGTTTTCAACAGATCATGCCCCATACATTTAAAGTAAAGAGAACGATATAATGGAGATGGGAACGGCATAGATATAAAATATTTGCATAAATATTTGCCTGAGAAAGAAAACAAGTGCTCATAAGAAAAACGAACTGCCAGAAAACGCACTGAATCGTCAACTTCTTCATAAAACTTTATAGTAAAAGCCGATCAGTACAATTGGAAGAGACCTCTAAGTTGGGAAGAAAATTCACAAAGTTAGTTTGTAGGGATGCTCTGATAATTGGATGGGTGCTATTATGGAACAAGAAGAAACGAGCAACTAACTGTCTGACATAGAGATGTGTCAAACTTAGTCCGCCAGCAGAAACATGCCTGAATACGTTATCGTGCCGTATTGGCTCAAAATTGGAGGACCATATGAATGTCGCAAATGTTCGATGAAACCTTATGATGTAGTGCCTCGCGCAATAGAGTACCTGCAAAACATACATTTTTGTTGCCAGGAATATGTTGCAGGCCTGCGCTCGACCAAAAATATATAGGTGGCGCGCGAACAAAAGTCTGAGTAGAGCTTTTGAAGGGCCGAGAATCGCTCTCTCCATTAGCGCCCACTAGACTTGATTGCATGAAGGGGAACTCCAAGTTAGGAGAGACAGGAGACCATTCAATTCCAGCATAATGAGTGGGCATTGATTCTCACGAACCGAACCACAGACCCGAACATTTAGACCTTCATTTGAGCACCAGAGACAATGCCAAACTGCTCAATAGTGGTTATAATTTTTTCAATATTGGGTTCACCAATACATAAAAACGCCAAATGATCGGCGTACGCAAGCACTTTGACATCATTACTAAAGGCAACACAACCACGAATTTTGCTGTTCCGCATTACACTCAAACAAAGTGGCTCTAGGTAGAGGGCAAAGAGTACCGGTGGCGTAGGGCAGCCTTGTTTCACAGATGATTGAATTGGCACAGACCCTGAGATGACATTTAATAACCCAGCGAGTGGTACAGTTGTCGTAACAAAGTTTTAATCCTTTGAGTGTGGCACGCTCAAAAAGACAAAACAGAAACGAATGCCGGACACGACCAAATGCCTTAACAAGGTTAATCTGGAGTAGAGCAAGCTGCATGTTCATAAGAGACAGGGAAAGATTTGAGAATTGTGCGTGCAAAATGTGTGTTACTTTGTATGGAGCGCCCCTCAAACCACGCGTCTGATGAGGGCCAATGAAAACCGTCATTGCATATTGTAGACGATGTGATAGAACTTCAGCAAGTATATTGTAGTCCACATTTACCAGCGTGATTGACCTGTAGCTATTACTATTTTCTTTATCCGTGCTCTTTGGAATAAAAAATGTGTGATTCCTAGTAAACGACTGAGGAAGGGCCCCTATATCTAAACTTAGAGCGAAAATCTGAAACAGGACAGAGCTCAGAAAATGTTTAAAAGCTTTAAAAAATTGCATGAGATGCCATCAGGGCCAGATGATTGAAGAGAGGTGATTGACCAAATGCTTGTTCTATTTCTTCCAACGTTACAGGGCCACGCCTAGTATCCTGGAAAGCACATCATAATTCTCCTTGTATACCGTGAGGAAGATAGTTAAAAATAAATAAATAAATCCTTTTTCCACTTGGAATCGGAAGACCATTCCTTGGATCTCCAGAAGATCGCTTTAACCAACTGCGCCATGCCCGGGACCATGAAACGCACATCATAATTTTCCTTGTCTACCGAAAGAATTATAGTAGCGGTGCCATTGACGCTGCAATTAGTGATAATGAGAATTATGGCATTAGCAATAATGATGGTGCATTTAGATTAAAATGAACTGGATTGAATTTCATTTATTTCCAACTCGAGGTTGAAAGGCCTCCAGCAGAAAAAGCTGTCTTATGACAGCTTGAAAAGTGTCTGGAGGCCCATACAAGGCCGCAGTTGTCACAGTAAAATTTCAGTGTCATCATAAGCAAAGCACAGAACACAACATGCTAACAAAACATTCATCATACATCCCACTTTCAAGAAATTAAAAGCGTTGTATTATCACAATAAAAAGGGAAACATGATAGCGTTCAGCCCCAATTTCATCAGTGAGAATGAAAATGTGAGCACAATTGTGCATTATTAGTCAATGGGATACAAAATATTCTCTTAATTCCGTTTTATTGAAAGTCTCAAAATATGCTTCTTCCTTTGCATAATTATTCATAATTACCGGAAGCTGTTATTGCAGGGATTGACAGAATTAATCGGTACGCCTGTAAGGTTCTAACCACTTATCGCAGCTGGGAATGCGTTCGTCGCTTTTCCGAATACTCAAATTTCCTGGATACTCAAATAATGATAATCAGAACAAACGTGATGCTCCGTGTGTACCAGCAACGCTTAGGCTTTCGCATTTTGTAGTGTAATTTCACATTGCTATCAAATTTCTCTTTTTATTTCCTCACTTTCCACATGATAGCAAAATTTATGAAAATGGTTTATTTTGTTAGTGAAATATTGTTTACAGTTTTCGTTGGTTCCAAGGGTTCGACATCCGAAAGCGGCTAAGGCTACAAGGAACGCAGTTGTGGGGGCTCCTGAAGTGTCGACCATCACCTCGCCGGGAGCTTCATTTTTTGTCTCTATCGAAAAGCGGCTGCCACTGCCGGGATTTGTGAAAAATGATAAAATGGTGGATGTTAGTTCATTTTCATCGTCTGCTTAAACGACTCTGGCCCTAGGCAACATTTCTTGCTGAAAAATGACGATGCTTCGCAGTATCATGTAAGTGAAGATTGTTTACTTTTCAGGTAAGCGAAACTGCGGTTTATTTGTAAAACATATAATGCCATCCAGTCACATTTTACATGCATTTACTGCCGTACATGAGCGACCACATGTGCGACATGCAAGCGCGACGACACTAGTGGCGCGGAACACATAACTGAAGATGCGTGGTAAACAACATTAATTGTGTCAGACATTTTTCTAGCGTATCTGACCCCCATTGTCTACGGAGATTAATGAAGAGAATTTCGTTCTGTGATTTATAGCAGTCCGTCCATCATTTCAATTTTTTATTTTCTGCATGATGAAAGTGATTGTGCTAAGACTTAATTTCGACGCTTTTCTATTCTCCTATTCTCAAGTGAGGTTCCCGAGTATGTGAAGCTTAGAAGCGTAAGATCTAAGAATGTAATAATTTATCTTGCTATTTAAATTA
This sequence comes from Amblyomma maculatum, assembly GCF_055883805.1. Taxonomy (NCBI): domain Eukaryota; kingdom Metazoa; phylum Arthropoda; class Arachnida; order Ixodida; family Ixodidae; genus Amblyomma; species Amblyomma maculatum. Next base: position 121,235,505 of record NC_139347.1, on the reverse strand, counting down.
TGGTATTCTCTTTGTTCGGTGCAAACTGTTCGAAAAACGCCGCGTGCGTTACTATCCTGTCTAAATTACTACCACTCCTTTCTCACGACAGCGCCTTTTTTTTTTTTTTTCTCCGCGTTGTACTACTTGTGTGGCCGCCGATCAGTGGAAATGCTGTGTACCACTTCTACAAACCTTATGTAATGCTCTATCATGGCCGTTTAGTGGTGAAATAAATAAGGACTATGATTATGATGGATTCGCTGAACTAGACACACTTAACGCGAGCGTTAAGTTTAAATTCCATCGTACATCAATGCTTTCCTTTACAATGTGCAAAGTGAGAGCTAGTCTAGGGAGATGCTATGTGCATAATAAAACCAATGATATGAAGTGTCGGTTAGCTGCGGCTTATCTGACATAAGAGAAATAATTGAAGACTGCTTCTTTGATTACAAGGACACAATCTTTGTTGCGCAGCGCTACAGCAAATACTCAAGGAATGAATTTATTTCACTTATAGTGAGCGGTACCTTACTGCGTGTTCATATGTCCAAGAACCCTTAGAGAAGTTTTTTTTTTTTTCCTAATTTTACTGTACGGAATGGATCGTCAGTGTTAATTGATGGATTCTACATCATAGCATTTCGCTCAAATTATGCTTCGTCTTCAAAGCTCTGACCAGACCGACTAGAACCGAAGTGGCACTCGTTTTTGTGGCATTCTAAGCCTGGCTACCCTTCCGGTGATTGGTTGTCTTGCATTCGCTGCTGGGATGATTTATTGCCGCTTGCTTAACATTGCGTTATGAGTCTATGTACGTCGAGCAATTCTTCGCTATACGTAATAAGTATTGTTTAAAAAGAAAAAACTGCAGGCCACGAACGCAAGAAAGAAGCAGCCTAGAGGTAGCATGGCCGGCTCGCCGCTCAAAAGTTCAGTGGTTCAATTATTCGCTCAGCAGAAATTTTACAAAAGAAAAACTGTATTTACTTCAACATAGAGCGCGCACAGTGCTCTGTCTCAACAAGAGCGCGGCGATCCTGATGAAGGGGCTGAAATGCGGCACAAGTAGTATACTCTTCCAAAAGGCGTTCTCATGCCCTCCTTCAGGTGTAAGAACTTGACATCGGCGAGTTCTTTTGCTGTCGTCGTAGTTGTTGTTTGGACATCCTTGCAGCCGGCTCCTTTCAGCTTAACTTGCACTGACATTTATAGTGTATACTCCAAAACTTTGCCGAAATGACATATAAGTCCTATATGAAAAAATATACAAGGCCCTTGAACAGATTATGCGCAAAAAAAAAAGTATCATATTTACGCCGGATGCAAGAAACGAAACACACAATAACCCCGGGTCGACGCTTGGCCAGCGTCACGACGCTTTAACCCGTCGGTTGCCGGCTCCTTAATAAAGACATACATACATACATACATACATACATACATACATACATACATACATACATACATACATACATACATACATACATACATACATACATACATACATACATACATACATACATACATACATACATACATACATACATACATACATACATACATACATACATACATACATACATACATACATACATACATACATACATACATACATACATACATACATACATACATACATACATACATACATACATACATACATACATACATACATACATACACGTGAGCGCACTTCAAAAGCACCGATCAGCGCATATTGCCTTTTTGACTAAATTTAAATAACATTTGCAGCGCTGAACAACAACGCTGTATAAATGGCCGCCTCATATACGCACCGGCGCACGAGCACGGACGCTAATCGGGCGCGTGCAAAAAAAAATAATAGTAGGAGCTTGAAAACTTTCACGCCGCCCTAATCACCGCAATTACGGGTCGCTCTTGTCAAGGCCCTCGCTTGAAGGAGCTGACGGCAAAACGCGGGAACCTTGCAAGCCTCGGCTGCAGGTATGCCTCAGCAGGAGGCTTCACGGAGGCCTTGCTGGAAAGCTAAATAAGCCCCAGCCGCCTCGAGCTAACCATCGTAGCTGTTCTTCGTGTGCGGTTCTGGATGGTATGACTCACAAGACGCCCCTAAGATGCTCACTATGAAAATGTGAAGGTACGTTATCCTCTACAATAAGTTGCTATTTGCATCAGAAAACCGCATCTTGGTGCGGTTTGGCAATGTTTGTGGTCAGTAAGACGTATTTTTAATTTGCATATTTTCTCGCGGCTCAGTTTTGAAGGTAGGTTTGCTGAAATTTGAGCCTTACAAAAAGAGCCGAGCAAGTTTACATGTTCTCTCGTAAAGTAGCCATCGGCGCCCTTTTTCTGCAACTGTTAAATTTATTCTAGATTTATTCAGTAGTTTTTGTAGAAGTGAAGGAGACTGGCAATATATTGTGAAATAATTTATGGGCAACGAAACCACTACGCTGTGTTAGCGGATTATTTGCATTACTTTTACAACTCTAAATCGACAACTTAAGCCGATTTCTCTGGTGCAATGCATAGCCTTTCTCATGTAATTAGTAATGACGACGCACAAGCGAGAGCTGGTACAAGTTAAATGTTTAGAGGAATCCCTTAAGGTAGGACAAGCTCGTAAGAATGCGTAAGTTACTTATTGGCGTCCATCTAAGCGCAGCCATGCGGCTACACGCACAAAGAACAAAAAATGCAGGACTGCGTTTAAGTGTGCTTAAGAACGGAAATGGCGAAAGCCACGTTACAGGACTGTTTTCACTAACTGCACCTTCTTTGTCACCCCTACTATCATCATCATCATCACTATCGCTATATCAACATTATGAACTAAATGCACCGTCATTGTCACCGCTACCCTTATCATTATCACTGACTGCATTGTCGTTGTCATCGCTACTATTATCCCGAGGGTACTAGACAAGGAGAATTATGAGGTTCCTTACGAGCCCATCAGTTTGCGCGAACATTTCCTGCCAACATATCCGCATCTCAAGAGCCTATAGAAAGGCTTTCACCTTTTACAGAGTTATGCGGATTCCAAATACTCTTCGCAGTTTAAGCAGTTGAAGCAAACTTCATCCTGGTCCTGGATCCAAACTCGGGGCATCCTCTCAGCGGGGTCTAGTATTATGTGAACCTGAGGGAAGGGTAACTAACGCTTGTTTTTGCTCGAAAAGGTTGAATGCATGGTGCTTGCATGTGATCGTGCTCGTCGTCAGGCCGGTGCATCAGATTGTAATGCACACGAACAATAGTAATTGTCTCAAAAGACAGTCATCATCGTAACCAAGGAGGAGTGAACGGAAGATGAGAATCCAGGAGCGCTGCCGTATTGTGATTCTTGAGAGTGCATGCGGAAGGGACGCCTTGGGTGTCGTCCTGTTGTTTTCACTGATCACCACATGGCGTGCTCGAAAGGAGCACCTGAGCTTTCCGGAGTCGCATCGTTATTTTGCCGTGCGCGAAGACAAACGTCGTTCTCAAGCAGGGACATTATCTGGGCCCCCTGCTATTAAGCAGAGGCTGCTGCGTCTTCTCGCGCTTGAGAACCTTCCTGAGGTAGTCTTCGCGCTTTCGTTTCGTTGCTGTAGAACATGCCTTCACCAGCTTACAGCTGAAAATATGCACACCAACAAAGCAAAGGCTGGGCTTCAGCCGGTGTGTATCGAATCCGAAGGTCCTGATCACACAGCCAAGTTTTTCAAGAACTGGTCAAAAATATAAGGCATCGGTTAGCAGTCTTCTCGAGGCAAACGATGAGGGGGGTGCAAGGAAATTACATTACACCACCAATTCCACGAACAGAATCTGCTTCTGTAGCATTCTGTAACTTGATTTCCGTGGATGGTACCTGGGATTTAAAAAAGGAAACAAAAAAAGAAAAACTTTTTTGTCCTTTATATGTTCATTCTATTTGCTTATCGATAGTCGCTGTAGTTACATATATCTTTCACTTGTACGCTACTGCCCAAGCTGAAAGCTGAAAGCAACTTTTGAGCCTACGATAAGGAAGTACATGTATATTTTTTTCTTTCAGGAGCAACCTCTTGAGTTTCTCCTTTTATAGCTGCTTTAAAGCAGTGCATTAGGGCACGCGAAAACGTCAACAGCGCTTCAAAGTAAACGGGTTTGGGTATGAACTGTACAAGGCTTCGAAGAATCGTGCAACCTTCGAAGGTCTTAGCTATGCTTCCATGGATATTCCTAAATTTCCATGGAAATGTAGGAATGAAGTAGATTGTGTGCGTTAATTTAGAAGTTTTTTCTTTACACGGTCTGTCAGTAATATTCTGCTTATTTTGTAGGTGGACTTATTACTAGCCGTAAAGGCTATGGGTCCAACCAACTGTGTGTGTACTGGTTCTTGAATCAAATAAAGAAAAAAGTACCGCTTTAAAGAACTGTGAATGTTAATTCCGCGATTTCTGTGAGGCTTGCCGGTGAATAAAGGAAATATTTGCGGGACATGGATGAATTCGGTACTATATGTCTTTATATTTTGTTTAAGCCATACCTGGAAACAATTGCGGCCTGCGTAACCCGAAAATTGACGACCATAACTGCATCGAGTGGACTGTGTTTTCGTACGAATTATCCGTGTGAACACAACAAACCGCTGCCTGTGGGCCAAATATTATAGTTCCTACTACTCTGCTCGCAATACATCGCATTTGAACACCAATTTTGATCAAGTATGGACGAAGTCAATTTTCGGGTGACCAGTGAAATTTTAGGGATGGCTTGGAGCCGCCGGTCAAGGGTTAGGTCCACATTGGACATTAGTCGCTATGTTAACTATTGGGGACATGGTACACCATGCTACACTTTTTTTTTAAGTCTAATACACGCTATTTATATGGTAGAATCACGAGGTCAATTCAAGGTCAGGCTTTCTATCTCACCTGGATTTTGCCGTCTTGGTCGCAAAGTTGAACGTTCGCTCTAAAACCTGTTTTTGGTGCACGCTGAAACAGCATAACGTGATACCTTAACATATTTTCGAAGTGCAAAGAACATTTTACAAAAAAAAAAAAGCGGTGATGCTGAAGAAATGAAGAAGCATGAGAAAACAAAGAAAGACGAAAACATCACCTGCATCATGTGCCCTTTTGTGCTCTTCCATCCAGGCAGCTACAGCTGCATATTTCTGCGCTTACAACTGCGTTTGAAGTAGTGGAGTATTTACGTATTACAAATTAGTTGCATCGCTATTTCTCAGGCCATTTCGAGGCTTTGTGAGCATCACACCAGAAATGCTTGTAGTTTACCTCAACACGTGTCAAGAATTGTATGCGCGATCACCGCAGAAACAAAGGCTCGCATTGCGGTTGTCATGAAAGCTGCTGAATGTTTTGCCGGTTGCTGCACATCACGGCAAGATTCAACGCGTCACTGATATACTTCCAACAAGCTTGAGAAACCTCAGTTTATGATTAGCGGCAAATGTCAACTCCCGTGGCAAATTAGGCACTTACAAAAAAGACAGGTCAGCTGAGAACAATATCCTCACGCCTTCAGCCAACCAAGGACTCTAGCCATCAGAGTGTATGGGTTATCGCAATAGTGACAGAAATTAGAGGACGCTGGTTTGAGTTAGCATAATAGAATTTGTTTACTTTTCGCTCGTTTGCTATTTGTAAACAACCGCTTCTTTGTGGCTGCGACTGCTTTTATTCTGCGAGCACTGTCCTTAAGGCTAAGCAGTCAGTGTCGGCCAGGGCTGGGTGGCAATGAATCGAGGCTGATACTCAGGCTGGTAATTTTATTCTTTTTTACGTTGAGATTTGTGAAAATAATTAAAAGCACATTTAATGCATCCTGGCCAATGCCTAATGGTCCTGAATCAACTAAATAAAAGAGGGATACCTTCAGAAAATAGTTTTATACGGGTGAAAATAATAAAGTAAAATAAAACGGTATGTGGTGGTTTTACGTCCCAAGCTACATCAGCTATGAGAGATGAGGAATGCCGTAGTAGAGGACCCACCTACTAAATCCATCTGAGTAACTTTACGTGCACTGTCATCAGACGAGCACCTGTGCATCGTTTTCATAACCCGCCCCCTTAGGATCAGCAGTCGCGCACCGCAAGCGCTTTGCCATCGCGACAAGGTAATAGAAGAAAATGACCAAGAGATGGAACGGTAGTGAGAAAAAAAAAATTGCAAAGTTGACATAGCCTCGCACCCATCGAAAATGTTAAGTCAAATTGCGGGGATACGGTGAACAAAATTTTGTATGTGGCCTACCCAAATTTAGAAGGCAACACTTGGCTTTCTCAAACGACTCACATTTGAGCGGTCTGGTGGGCCAATTTTGGCGGAGGCCCAAATCAGTTTGGAAGGCGCACCAGTGTTGGCTCTATTTAATTATTCAGTTTTTATCGATATACCAAAATTTCATCATCGTAAATTACCCTATTGTTGACCTCATCAATCTAAGGACACATCCTGCGACATAAACTTTCTGTAGACTCTTTCGGCCGATGTTTTTTCGCCTCATGATCGTAGTAATGCCGACGCAATGAAAGCAGAGACATAATGATAGAGGACCGAGTCGTCGGGTGCTCTCGCAGGACGTTTCTCTAGTGTGACATGGGAGTTGGCTGATCATAGGCAAGTGGCCGTCCAGCAACCGATACAGCGCCGCCGCCAGCGTTCGTCCGGTTTTCCACTGTGTGACAGGCGCAAGCATTAGAAAGGTGCAACGTCGACACAGCAAATCTGTGTCATGTCGCGCTACATACAGAAAGCAGAGGTGGCGTAACATGGAGTAATACAACTTGCCCTCTCGCTTGGAGTAAAATAAACTTATGCTGTGAAATGACGCAGCCTCTGGGTACATATACTCAGATAGTGTCATTAAACTGGCTTTAGAAGAATCGTTGCATTTGGCAGTGTTAAATGGAGCTGATTAACATGGTACTGGAACGTTCCCTTCTCGATTACTGGTATTTCAAAAAGGGTTCCTGACTTGCACGTCTTTGACGCAGCTAAAACACTTCCCGAATCTAATTTGCAGCCACTTATAATGGAACTCCCAACGCCACAGCCTCGCCTGTTCTCCTGTTCACCTTGGCTGCCACTGGGGCTAAATTTATCATAGGAGCAGCGCATACCCTCTAGGTAAGCACGCCAGTGAAAAGTGCCCTAAAGCGTCCAACTTTGCCCTTTGAAGCAGATTTAATTATGCAGAACGCCACGTGATCAGGCCATCCTTCGCGCTTGCGTATTTAACTCTTCCTACATGGCGAGTTGTATTCATTTCTGTCTCATTCTTTTTTTTTCTCGTTTTTATGTGCGAGCATTTTTCTGACACTGCGTGCACAGTAACATATTTGAAAAAGAAACGATTTCATGTTGTTTTCAATGCATTGCCTAAAGTTCTTTTGTGAGCACCTCTGCCTATCCGATGTTCTCTTTTCGTTCTATCTGGTCAGAATAATTAATAGTCATCGTTTAATGTTTTCTTGAAGACCTGACTGCAGTTACATAATCACACCTTCGACACACATCAGCTCCCTTCGCACACATAGAAAGGACCGCGGCCGAGTTAAGGAGGGTCTGCGTGACTCCTACGCAAGACCACGCAGAGTCTTCGGTCAGCGTGTGTGACAGCTGAGGCGTGTCAGTCACGGTCGGCAAAGAGCAGTTTCCTTCGCTCTGTTGCACTCCTTCGACACTTCCCTTCGCCTCTTCGTGCTTGCGTGCGCTTCTATTTTTCACTTACGTGCGTGCTGCCCCAAGGATTTCTTTTTTTTTCCTTGTCTTGTTCCTGTCTTGGCCGCCATAGCTGTCACTTCCGCGCGTTCTGGCTGAGCAGGTCTGCAGAATTCTATTCATTACGACTTCGTGGCGGTAATGCTGATCACCCTGTTCTACATGGCCCTTGTTCAGGTTCCAGCGTTTCGAGAAGGTGCATAAATGCAGTGAGGCGAGTAATTTAATGGGTAAGGAAGCACGCATGCACTGCAAAAAGAAACTGGTAAATACCCAACTGCGGAGAATAAAATTTAGTCTTCCCTTCTCCTCTTTTCTTCTTAAATCAGAATAATCGTTATTGCATTTATTTTCTGCTCAGCGTTCCTTGTCTTTGTTTTCTTACTTTGCAAGCTCTCCTCGTGTGAGAGGAATTTCAAAAGCTCTCGCCAACAATACAAGTTTGGCACTGACCGTGGCATCGACTGTCACGTTGATACACGAAGCAACCTCTAGGTGAACTGCGTAATTATATGGCTTAGTAGTCCGTGAATTGAGAGTCGGCTTAGTACACTTGACCTACAAGCTGCGACGCGCTGCTATGCTTGACTTAGGGCAACTGTTTGCATTCAAGCTAATGACGTTGAGCTGGAGACCAAACCTGGTTTGGATGTACTGAAGTATCACACGGCTCAAAATGATGTTGGGGAATTGCATGTTCTTTCGATTCATGATTGGCGACAGCAGTTTAAATGATGTGATCACGGCTTACGAACAGCCAGAATCTATAAATATTGACCCTTTACGGACAGGTAGATTTAAATTTCGAAAGTTAACTTCGTTACACAATGCTGCGGAATCAGCTAAGTACAATGCTAAATGAGCGCAACGTTTTGAAATTCTGCTTATTACGAAAATGCGCCGAGGTGAAGGGCCTCAGAACGCTGCACTTTCCTAACGGATGATAGTCTTGCGTTTTCATATGTGCATGAAAGAAAATGAGGCGATGGAACATGAAGAAGCACGTAAACCTCACTGTCACCTGCTTTGCTCTTGTTCAAACATTTGGCTTTTGTGAAAGAGATGGGACCTTTCAGTGGAAGCGGGAGGTTGCTGAATTCTCTTGCTACATTTTTTTATCTCGTGCTAATGTCATATATGGCCCTAATGCATTCTGTCTCGCATCAGCTTCTTGCGTTGCCAAGAGTGCATACATCTGAAAGTCTTAGCACACTAAGCTAAGCAAGTGCGCATAGCAAGAGAAGCACCAAATTATAGTGTGATGCCTGTTTGAGCGAATACGTCGCATGGACCGCATGCGTCCACCTGAAAATGCTTCTTTGCGCAAAAGCTTTGAAGGTTGCGGGGCACTCGAGCCGCACTTATGGCATCAACGTGGATGACGCATTGTGTAAGTTCCTTTTAATGCTGAGGCATGGTCAAATGGTCATTGGAAAATGCATTGCACTATTTTAAACAAAGTTTTCAGAGGGCGTTTTGAAGCGTAATGAAACATGGTTCCACAAATTGGATTTTATTCAACCACAGTTCTTTATTTGCCATAAATTCTTTTTCATGAGCCGCACAGCAAAAGAGAAATATGGCTGAAAAGAGGAGAAGACATGAGTAAATTTACACCAAGTAATTCGTATTGTACTCAAATGACTAGCCAGCACCTTTGTATATAATTAGCACCACATTCTCTTATCTTGCTTTCTTTCGCCTTTTGAACACTAAAACAAATCCCTGGCATGAAACGAACGTGCAACCGCAACAGCCACAGAGAACCCTTTAATTAAATCACAAAAAAAGAGTATCCACCAGACCACATCTTTAGAAGGCCTCCCGGGCACAGCACTGCAAGGCATATAATGCTTAGACACTTTGGACGAGCTGAGTGTATGGCAGCTGGATTGTTAAGTGCGTCAACGAGAATGTAATTGAAGAAAGGGCATTCGCCCTCTGCTTGCCTCCTATTCATAATATTCGTTTTTTATTTTGCGCACATTACAGCAACATTACATGATCGATCACACAAAGAAGAAACTAATGATGACCTGAGAATAACTGCTTCCGTTCGAGTTACTATAGCGAGGCAAATTAAGCGGGAGATGCTAAAGGCACGGCGAGTTTATGAATTTCCTTCCAGCGCTGACATTGGCAGTGCCTGTTTTTCTCCTTACGCGACATGCAGTGTGCTAACAATTCTGCGACGAAGTCTGTCTCGCTGTGCATATTTGACTGGGACCACTATATTTCTATTCAAACACATTACGTGTTCAGCGAGTACTTGATGCCTCTCGTCCGGCTTGCAAAACGTTGTAGCTCTGCTGTCTTGCCTTGACTCCTGCGCACTGCAAAATTTGTTGTGCGGAGGTTCCGGAAAGCGCAGGTACTTGGCCAGGACGAGCCATCTTGCAATAACTCAAAAAGGAAGTCATACCGATGATCTCCACGGAAGCAATTGGAGCAAGCATGAGAGGGACTGATAGACTTCACCACCCTGCTCTTGATGTCGATGTACTTTTTGACTGGATGAGACGACACGTAGCTTTATTGTTTGAAAGCAACTAGAATTGATCAATGCATGTTTACTTGTATACTGATAACAGCTTTCCAATCACAAAGAAGGCTACCATCGCAAAAAATGGGACATTTGTGGTTTGGCAGAGATTACTAACTTCAACTCAGGCATCACCGTCGTTGGCCCATTCCAGGAACTGTGGTGAAGTCTAGCCATCGTTTTTTTTTTCTCACTTCATCACGAGCATATGCACCAACCACGTCCAGCGAGCGATTACATCGAGTTCATAGTCATTTTGGTGTCATAGTCAACGTATCAACAATAGACGTGAAAAATAATTTAGCTGAGAGTTTCTGAGCAACGAATAGCGCTTACCACATGTCAACACAGTTGCTAAGAGCCGCATATTACAACAACGAAGAACGAACTCAAAGCAGTTGTTCTCAGAGTCTTAAAAAATTCTGCCCACAAAACCGAGCATCTGTGCATTGGAGTGAGTGTACTGCAAAGAACACTGTTGTACGTAATCCTTTACGACCAGAGCTAAGTATTACCATCCACGCTGCTGGTCAATTTTTAAATTGTATAATTTAAAACTTGACCAGCAGCGTGGATGGTAATACTTAGCTCTCCTATTGGTTTTATAAAATATAACACACTGGTGTCATTCGCTACATTTTCCTGTTACGAGACAGTTGGTTCAAAGTATTCTCAGTGATATCGAAAGCTATAATACTCGAAACGGAACTGTCGGTCACATTTGTCCAGAACGAAGATCGCGTACCACAGAAGCCAGACTCTGAACAAGTAGGTTTCGCGCTCGTTCTCAGGAAAAGGGACCTGACTGACTGCTGCCAACAACCATGTGACGGCCATCGCTGTTGCTTACTTTTTGGTGACGCATACTCTGCTCTGGACAAGTGGGATCGGCGAAGTACATCGACAGTTACTGCGAGTCATTGGCAGACAATCTGTGAGCACCTTAGCGCGTCGCGGCAACGGCACTTGAAAGAAAAAGGGGGCAAAAATTAAGACGAAGATGCCATCTGACAATGAGAATCCATAAACATTGCGATTGTTGTGTGTAAGATGGACATCTTTCAGCAAAAACCAGGCATAATCGGAAGTCTATACATTTGTATATAGATCTGGCAGCCATAATTCAGGCATTTTGCAAACTAGATAAAAAAAAAAGCAAGGCATGCTAGATCTTTATGTGTGCATGCAGACACTAAAGATGGCGTTAGTTTATGATAGTCTTAGCTGGAGTTAGCTGAGCAAGGCGAAAACATTTTCCTGCTCTATTGAACCTTAACGTATCAGCTTCTCTAATCCTGCAGACTTCGCCGCAAGCATGATGCACCCATCTCTAAACACAGAAAATAAATTCTAAGAACTGTCTCTCTGGCGAATTTATTCTTCACTCACATTATGTTCTGAACTTCTGCTGATCTACGTCGCAGTTGTCACCTAATGCGAGTTGCAACAAAATTGAGGCTCCCCGCGTTTGACTTATATGCAGCCACATAGATGAAGCCGCCACTGCCGGAGAGAGCAAGGCGATCGACTACAGCCCCCTCCCAACTAAGTGGGCCAGCGGAGTAAGCGAGAGGACTGAACCGACTGCTCCGCTGACGGCACGCAGCCTCTGCGGCACTCTTTAGCGCGCGGCCACCACCGAGCACACTGACCGTTATAGCTTGGCATGCCTGGCCTCCGGGAAAACGCAGTACAGAACGGCCGACACTTGGCCGCAGGGCACGGAACACGCAGCTGCATATTTCCACGACTCCGCAAATGGCTTGCAACGCTGCCTCGCTTCGGTGGTCCGCTTCTTTTGCAGCGAGCAGCGCTGCGCGCATTCGCAATTAGGCGGCAGGCTGCTACCACAACCCCCGTTCGAACACACGTGATGGCGCTGTCCGGTCTTTGTAGTACGGCACGCCGCTGCTCCGCTTGCGTCGTCGTTTGTTCCTGGTTCGCAGCATCCCTTTCGGACCAAGTGAAAAAGACAGCATCTAAAGAAGGGGGGGGGGGGGGGGAAGCATCATGCCCTGATACTGGTTTCACTACGAAGGCAAGGACAACTCGGCCTCTCTAAGCAGGACAGTGAGCATTACGGCCAAACAGGGAAAGCACGAAAGGCGCTCGATGAGAGGGCGATTTCTCCTGGGCTCCGACAGCTTGCTTGCCTTAAGTACTATTTGTGAGGTAGTGCCAAAAAGAATTTCTCCAACGTGTGAGGAATACTCTAGGTATCTCAGAAACTGAGCTCACTAGCGATGAGGCGCAGGCCCCTTTTAGACTAACTCTTGACGACGCTAGTTGATGGATGCATCGTAGTGCACAGTATGGCTGGAGAGCAATTTAATTTGAACGATATCCTCCCAGCCGCTTACTCGTCGACCACAGGAGGCACCAGAGAGAATGTCTAGCATATCCTTCCCAGCCCGTACAGAAAGTGCGTTCAGCAGCAGTCGACAAGTTGATTTCACTGCAGTAGCGCCCATTTGCAAGAGAAGTATACATATCGAGCCATTCTTCAGAGCAAGCGACCGTCACCTTGAGTTCGCAGTTAGGGCAGTTTCACCAATCGCTTCTTTCAAAACTGATCTTGAAGTAGAACGTATAGCGAGCAAGTAATGGGCAGGCCTCCACAAAGCCTCTTCCGTTCACGCCGTACCAGTGCGCTCGCTGCTTTCCGATCGCACACTAACAGGGCAGACAGCACTCCAGCAGAATTTTCCGGGTTACTTCGAAAGCGTAGAAAACCCAGTAGATGCTACTGGGATACGTAGTTTTGGGGTTCTCCTTCAAGCAAAAAAGAATGCACAATCTCAAGGCTCCGATGACGCACTGTATTCCCTTGTTCAACACTGAAGTGTCTCAAATGGCTCATCCAGGGACTGAAGGGCAGTTTGGTTCACACACAGGGGTGGCGTGACTGTAATGGCCTTCTGCGTGGAGCATTAGCGGCTTGAAAGATGGTGCGCGATTTCAAAATGGCGATATTCAGAGAGCACTCTATGTTTGACAACACACGTAACTGAGCATCTGGTAGCACTGTAGCTCACTCTTCTTTGCCTTCTTTGAGCGCGCATCTGTCTTCTTTGGTTGCGCAGACATCGGCAGCCATTTCTTTAGCCGCTTGCTCGGCGGCGGCCCCATCGCGCACACGCTTCCTGTAGGCAAGAACGTAGAAGTTTATGAACATCGCCAGCCCCAGAAGACCCTGCGGAAGCCCCAGGTAGATGAAGAATCGAGGGTATCCACAGTCGTAGAAGACCGGAATGAGTCCGTGTACGATGATGATGAGGTGCTGTGCGATCTGCGCTCGCGTCAGGTACTTTTTCCACCAGAGGTACTTGCGGTACTCTGGACCGCACGCCGCCAGGAAGTAGTAGAAGTACATGACTGTGTGGATGCTGATGTTGAACAAGAGTCCGAATAAAGACTGGCCATCTCCACCCAGAGTGTACCACAGCCAGCCGTTGGCTACCACGAGAGCGTGATGCATCGTGTGCTGGAGGGTGATCTGCTGGTACTTCTTGCGGAGCACGAAGAAGAATGTGTCCATGAAGTCGGCGACTCGCACGAAGAAGTAAAAGTAGCCCCACCACAGGATGTTGATCGAGTTCTGGTCGGTCGAATACGTCATTCCCTGGCAGAACAAATTGTAGTTCGCCAAGTAAGAGTTTTTCAAGAAGTGGTAGCCGAAGAAGACGTTGGTCACAATCATGGCCAAGTTGTAGATCTTGATGACGCCGCGTAGGTCGTAAGGCTTGCGGTTGGCCATGATGCGCGGCCCGGCCTTATACACGATGTACAGGTATCCTCCCAAGAGCAGCGTGATGAAGAACGGGTTTCCCAGCAGGAACCAGTCTCGCGTCCGCGGGTCAGAACGCGGGTAGAGCGGCCTGCTGAGCCTGCTGAACTCGCCATAGTCGCTGGTCGAGATCTTCTCGAAGCCCGACGACATCGTGCCGTCAGCGCTATTGGGTTGTCCGCACAAGTATCTAGCGCTCCCTTCTAGGTGGAGCGGCAGTTCGGTTCCAAGAGCCGCTCTGCGCGGGAGCTCCCCTTTAAATAAACACCGGGAAAGGCGGTCCTAGGGGTAGCCGACGCAACGGAGAGCGAACAGGGGAGAGCAAAGGAAATAACTCCTCCTTTTCGGCACTTGGCCGGAGACGGCTGCTTTCTCGCGGAAAACACAAAGGAAGTGGGAGAGAGCCGCACAAACCGGCGGCGAGGGCACCCAATAGACGATATGGGGGAGATGTGGGTCACACCGCGGAGGAAGAACGGCTGCGGCCCTTTTTTATAGGAAGCGACTCTCTCCTCCGCAGCCCGCTACGTGGATAGCGATACTCGGTGCTTCGCGGGCGCAATAAGCGGCTTCGTTGGCAAGAGCTCTGTGTATCATTTTCTGCCCACTATGTCCTCTCCACAGTGCTAAAAAAGCGCGCGTGCTCGCTCGCGGCGTTGTTTTTTGCGCCCCTTCGTCTTGAGCAGTCTGACCGGTGCGGCCGCGCTCAGGAGCACGAGAGGGCTAGCTTCGTTGATAGTATTGCGATGAACGTGCCGGTGAAATTTGCAGCCCTCGCATTGGTTAGCGATGTGCGTAATGGTATAGGAAGGGTGGTTACGCAGGCCCAGCACGAATACGGAAAAAGGAACCGATGATAATGTGATGGGAGGTTTCTGTCTTTTTTCCGCAGGAATGAACCGCCCGTATGTGGCCGTTGTTAGACGATTGTTAACACCTGTTCGCTGCTCTGCACATAAATAAAGCTAGTCCTCAAATAGAGACCATTTTATCTTACGAGGGTGACAGAGGTTTCGCTGTTTCTGCTGGGGAAGCTAGTAACGTTTCTGTATTTGCGTTGTGGGTTAGCTAGTATACACGGACGCGGATGGTTGGTGCAGGCTATCCGCAAGTAAGGAGAACAAATGCGGTGACGGCACAGGCAAGTCTCCAAAATATCCTGTGCAGATGTTATGTGAACTATGACTCCTTATGTTGTGTAAGCAAGCCCTTCCCTAACATTGCAGAAAAAATTAAGATAAATGCTCCTTGATTGCAAGTCTAACGTAGTAATGCTCCTTGTCTTCTTTTAACACGATAGCGTTAAATTATATTATATGCGATTTAAGCATACAATTCCGCGATAATTCACCTAAGAATCCCGGGAATGACTTTGATAGGCTTTAGTTGGCAGGTGGTATTGTATGGCATGTGGCATGGTGGTATAGCCGCTAACAGGATGACCGGTTATGTAACGTCACGAGACCACATTACAAGGCAGAAGCTGCCAACCTGGTCGCTTGCTGATGGATGATGGGTAAGCTATATGGTTATCGAACACACCCTTAGACGCTGAGTAAGATAGGGTACTCCTATAGGTCACCCAGAACGTTTGTACGACTTGGTTAAATTAAGCCTTCATATCTATATCGGGTGGTCTTCTAAATATTGCGTATCTGATAATGAAGGCACGCATTCAGGGATAATTGGTGCAGCGAATAGCAGACTGCTCACATCCGTGCTAGTATCATAAGAAGGTCGCTAATGGGAACCATTAACGTTATCACGTCCTGCTCGTCAAGGCAGTGTCTAAGTGACCTCGTCAATTTCTAATTATGCATTTTTGTTTGCATGTTAATAACTGATGTTCTTCCTCGAAATCCTGCCTCTTACTGCCTAATTTCAAAAGTAGCAAATTTATTCATATAATGCTGCTTATGAGTTTTCTATCATTTTAAATTTACACAGTGCTCGAGCTTTAATAGGTTCATTCTCTAGTCTCTCATTGAGTGCTTCCTTTTACTTATCTCAAGCATTGGCTTATACCTTTTTGCTTATGAGCTAGCTGGGACGTACCAACAGCGTTATACTTTGGGGACTTCCTCAAAGTGTGCTATTGCTGCCTTCCCAGGTCTTGTACATTTCAAATCTTCGTTAAATGGTAAATAGAAAGGAGTGGTTCTTACATGTTTATAAATGAAGAACTCGCGCACCGGTACCGGAACCTATGAAGATACAGACCTACTAATCGCTGAGCTGAGAACAACCGGACACTATGAAGATACATACTTACTGATCGCTGAGCTAAAAACAACAAAATGAATGTGTGAGCGTGTATGTTGCGCACCCTTTGGGAAAAAGAAGAAAAACAGAAATGGCCACGCACGTCTACCGCTTACTCCAAAAATGTGCCGCGTAGCTTTTGTGCAAAGTACGCTTGCCTTCTTACGGTACCACGCAGTCTTCGATGATCAGCATCATCATCAGCCTGACTATACCCACTGCAGGGCGAAGGCCTCTCCCATATTTCGCCAATTAACCCGGTTCTGTGCTAGCTGCATCCACTTGACCCCTGCGAACTTCTTAACCTCATCCGCCCACCTAACTTTCTGCCACCCCCTGCTACGCTTTCCTTCTCTTGGAATCCAGTTTGTTACCCTAAGCGACCATCGGTTATCCTCTCTTCGCACTACATGTCCTGCCCATGTCCATTTCTTCTTCTTAATTTCCACTAGAATGTCGGTAACTTGAGTTTTTTCTCTGACCCACTCTGCACGCTTCCTATCTCTTAATGTTACCCCTACCATTTTTCGTTCCATAGCCCTCTGGGTTGTCCTCAACTTAAGTAGAACTCTCTTGGTTAGCCTCCACGTTTCAGCCCCATAGGTGAGTACAGGCAAGATGCAACTGTTGTATACTTTCCTGTTGAGCGATACCGGTAAGCTGCTGGTCATACTCTGCGAGTGCTTGCCAAATGCGCTCCATCCCAATCTTATTCTTACTGTTATTTCCTTTTCATGGTCCGGATCTGCGGTTACTACGTGTCCTAAGTAGACATATTCGCCTACTACTTCCAGTACTTCGCTACCTAATGTAAACTGCTATTCCTTCCCGAGACTGTTGAACATTACCTTAGTCTTCTGCATATTGATGGTAACAAGGCATTACTGAAAGCGTGCAACGAGACCCCATTTTCGAACTTCCTGCAAGATGGCTGGCTCACATTTGACTTATCCGTGATTCTCGTTACACAGAAGAGGTGGGTGCAAGGCCAGCGACAAGCATCGAAAAGTTGACGTTAAGCATTGAAAGGATCGCGAACATTGAGAAGCTGTAGCCACACCGTTAATAGAGCTTTATTAGCACCCAGACTCAGTGGAAAATGATAGTAAACCATTATCTTTTCTTGTATATTACTCTACAGAGGAGGCTTGATTTGTTGCCCGCGGAAGGCGTCAATGGTAGTTCACAACAATTACGCTTTATTGCGCTCACGGTGTGTGAGTTCTGAACTAAAATTGCGATGCTGATCGTTCGATGCAACTACGACATTTTTCGTACCTCAACATAATTTTGTGAAGTTTTCGCAGTACGTTTGCTACAGCCTTGGGATATCTGATGCCAGATTTGGAAACAAGGCGGCGTTTTGATTCAGCTCAGATGAACTCTGAATTTCCGCATTCCTTGGTTTACATCAGGGTGATATATAGAGAAACCTTCTTAATCACAGTTTGAATGGTCGCCGATATTCGACATACTTTTGCTGAAAGTCTGAATCCTAAACATTTTTTTTTTTTCGTTTTTTTCGAAGAGTTTGCCATGAGGCATAAGTTGAGAAAGGGGGAATGGGATGCAGGAGATAGAAAGTTAAAAGAAGGAGTGAAGTCCAGTTGCGCTTATGTATTCGAGAAGGTTGGCAGTGTAGCGATTGTCCATTGTCCATTTCTCATAATCACTATCGCGATTCCAGCGCAGGCCCACCTTCATGGTTATCCGTTGCCTAATGTGAGTCGTTGATGGACACGTCCACAACAAGTGACGCCCATCGCAGACGTCAGGTGGAGTGTCACAGTGAGGGCACCTGTCAGTCACTGGTAGATCTTTTTCCCGCAATCGATGTCGAACAGATGGGGTCAGAGCCGCCCCTGCCCGGATATTTTTGTTCGTTTCGGACAAATAATATTCCTGATCACAACGTTCTCCTACAGTCTCAAAGTCAGTCAATCAATGAGCACATATTAGGTATTAGGACAATATCCGCGTCTCATCGAGAAGTTGTAGTTTCGGTCGATATCCGGTTATGATTTCCGTTTTCTTGCGTTTAGGTTTTTAAATATTTTTACTGGGTATATTGAGAAAACATTCTTTCTTGCCAGAGATAGAGAGACAGCGAAAGTAATAAAGAATATTTTAAAGAGAATGGATTTCCCCTCCAGTACTCATTCCGAGCACTTGTCAATAGTGAAGGGTCAGTTAGCCCGTGATTATGAGCAGGATATCATTTCGCTGCTAAGTTTTTGTGACTGGCGTACTAATGCGACCAGACTTCACTTGTAACTCACAGGCATGGAACTGGAAAAAAGGCTCAAATTAGCAGAGTTCGTGAAGGCGTCAAAATGGTAAAGTTGTGCAGATTTACAAAGCACCCTCTGCAATGAAACTGACAAATGCAAAATTATTCTTAATCTCGGAAGTTTGACTAATGCAGAGTAAGTAAACAAAGCTTTCTTCGGAGGTTTAGCAATCTCACAGCCGGCCTTATTCACTTTACAGTGCTTATACATTACACTGAGAAACATGCTTGTAAGGCGGGTTATTGTATTACTGTGATATGAGAACGTCCCTGACTTTAGGTTTCAGCAACAACGTTTCGTGAGCACAAAGAAACGCTGCTGAGACTTGGGCAGGCCGTACCACACGATATATTCCGGACAATATATATAGAGTTTAGCAGGCACAATATTCAAATATTAGGTGCTCACTGCAGCCCTCCTACCTAGAGAAAAAAGAAAAGAAAGGATGAGCGATGTTGTGGCTCAGCCTATTTGCCATATAGCAGTGATGCCTATACTTAGCATAAGCCTTAGTATGACGTCATGCCTGATCACTGTAAATTCCCGACCTTCGACCTTGGTGTTTCTGGGTTGTAATGCGGGTCTTCACATGGCTACGATGACTACAGCCAGTGACGTCAGTGGTTGGCATGATTGGGTAGCTACGTAAATGGCGAGAATTCCGCACTTCGGTGCATATGCAGCAAGGAAGGAACCCGCGCAGGGTCCATCGTCGTTCGCATATGTTGCAACCAAACAGTGCAGTAAATTAATGTTATTGCGATAGCAACGCTGCGCCATGTTTCGGCCCGTCGCGTGGTCCCGGTGGAGGCCACGTTTTACCTTAAGCAGCCGCAAGAAGAAGAAGACGACGACGACGTAGAAGAAGACAAAGACGAAAAAGATGAAAAAGAAGACGAATAAGAAGACAAAGAAGAATAAGACAAATTCAGACAAAAAATGCGAAGAAGACGAAGACAACAAAGAAAAGGACGAAGAACAAGACGACGATGAAGACGACGAAGAAGAAGACAAAGACGGAAAGGATGAAAAAAAGACGAAGAAGACAGACAAAAAAGAAGACAAATTCAGACGAAAAATACGAAGAAGACGAAGACAACGAAGAAGAAGAGGAAGACGAAGAACAAGATGACAATGAAGAAGACGAAGAAGAAGACAACGAAAACTAAGACGAAGAAGAAGACAAATTGAGACGAAAAAGACGAAGAAGACGAAGAACGATCGGTCACCCGCAGCTAATGCTTCCGCTCTAGATTCGGTTAAGCAGCATTGAACACTTCTCTTTTATGTGTGGGCTAGCAGCTTACGCTCTCGCGTCATACTCTTAAAGGATGAGCTTAGGTGTCCCCATAATTGTAGCACCTGACACAGCTGATAGGGCGCGATAGAGGAATAATGTACCGGGCAAAAGAAGCTTCCGCAATTTAACTAGGGATGACCACAGTTAAACGACAACTAGTTTTTGATATGTTCGCCACTTCTCTTCTGCGCCTCGACTCTTCGAGGCGCTCACCACTTGGCGAGCGATGTGCACTTGAAACGAAGACGAAGAACGATAAACTCGAATCAACATACGAAACTTAACTTATATAACACCAACAACAAATACAATAACATATTTGCGAAAAATAGAGGGGACTACTCTTCTACGACAAACAGTGGTTCACATTAAGTTCAGCTCCGGAATCCCGCATGCTAAACTGCCCTCAAGTTCGTTTCTCTCTTCTCACGGCTTCTCCGAAGCTGAGGAATCCGCTGTCGAAGCCCGATTCAGCACCGACAATCGCGGCAGGACGTTCTCTCAAGTAACCATGTTCGGACCTTCGAGACAGACGAGGGCAACAGAGAGAGAGAGCGCCGATCCTGCAGCATGCGCTATAGTGTGCCCCGTATTTCTAGGCCTGCCGGAAGGTGCTGGAATTGTCAGAAGCTTATGGTCAGTGTTCGCGCCTCTAAAACGACGCGGTCAGAGAGGAGGCCTTGGGCCGTGCGCAGAGGCGATGTCTGAGCGGATGGCTTCTCGATGGGCGTGCCGAAACGTTTCTGAAATGGTCACCGACGCCTTAAAAGTGCTTTCACATGGATGAATTGGCTACAGTTTTGACAACAAACGCTCTTCTAGAGAAAGTTCTCACTATTTTCTAGGCTTTGGCTAGCGGAAGTAAATCATCGAAAGACCAATGGCTTATTTTGTTTTTCATTGTCTCTTCCTCTGTCATTGCTTTTAGTGGAATCCAGTCATGCCAGTAGGAAGCGCATGATGTCAAATTTGTGACATTTTGTCTAAATGATGCTTCTTGGCGGCTGCTGACATAGAATAAATGTTACGCAATAATTCTGACTCAGCGCTTTAATGTGCGCGCACCTCACCTAGCTCTGAAGGCAACTGAAGCCAGGGCAGCAACACGCTGAGCGCCACAATTTATTTCATCGGTGCCATGCGAAGCACCTTGGCTGAGCTCCACGACGTGATTTTAGTAGAGGTAACGCCGATCCTTAAAACTATTGTGCGGTACCACGGTAAGGGACACGTCAGGCTGTGTAAGTAAAAGTAAAAATGCGAAGTAAAAATGCGCCGGGCTACGTAAGGCTAGAACTGCAATACCAGATAATGGCACTGTCGATATCAAGATAAGAAAATAAATAATATATAAATAAATAAAGTGGCTTTTTTACTCGAAGCAGGAGAATAGTAGTTGTCTGCTCAACGCCAGAACACAGTAGTGAATACCTTTTGACACAAGGCATATATTGTATGTAACGAGACGTACATCGTCTAGTTCTGAGACCTTCTTTCATTAAAAAAACATGTTACTAAGCTTGATTGTGCATGCTTCGAGGAAAGATGCCACAGTGAAGATTAACGTACCAATGTCCAGACTTGTAAGCTCCTCTTTCAAATGGTATGCTTGAACAGTTTTAATGTGACCATCTTCTACAGAACTTAGTCTAGTTTGGTCACATGGGATAATCCTTAATCTGCTAACGCTTAGAATCGTTTTCCCATTTCAGGACCTACTCAGTCCTTTCTTCAAGGGCAACTAAACGGCCTTAATGGAGCGTACAGATGACCTCCTTCTCTTTCTGAAATTACGCTACTACTTGCGTTTTTTTGTTTTTTTCTTGGTTGGCGCTATTGAGAAGATCTGTGGAACCATAATGAAAAGCCTGGGCCCTCTGCGAACTCTGTTACATTCAGCTATGTTAACTGAGCTCTTCGTGACGACCATGCACGTTCAATTAGGTAGGGCACTGGCATTGTGCGACCCTGTGTGAATATTTTTACAGCCTGATATATTAGTGCCAACCTTCTCAACGGCGGCTGCCTATTATGAAGCTAGCGTCGCTTTAATACCATGGGCCTCATACAATGCCAGCTTTGGTTATATGTAATGTAACCCGCGTGCCACGCTCAGACAACCCATGGATGCAAGAGTCCCGTTGTACTAAGAGCTTTCGATGCACTGAAGATTGTTGCTGAAGAACTTTAAGGCCAGCGTGAATCATAGCACCAAACGGACTGTCGTGAGGAATAGTATTTTCTTGCTTATTTAAATGAGACACAGACACGCGCGCAACAAAAAAAAAAAAAACGCGGCAAGCAAGGCCAAGATACAAGGGCATGCCAAGCGCTAGAACAAGGAAGAAGCATGCTGCTACTCTTTCTTGTGCTCATACCATTTTCACAGCACTTTTGTTTGTTGTAAACATAAACAGTGCGCACTGACTCCACTTGGACAAGGGACCTGCAACGAGAGCTTAAGACTTTCCAGATTACACTTGTCCCCTGTTCGACGAAGGAAAGCGGGGCTCCGTCGTGTCTCCCAGAGTTTGCAAAAGGGGGGACTCGGCCTTATTTTATTGAAAGCGCCGGTTGGCGGATTTGGTTCTCGTCTATATGTGGAGGCACTATAAGCTGGACTAGAGCGAATTAAATGTTTACCTCTATCTTCGTCCATGTTCGTTTTACCTGCGAAAAATGTCGCCCCTACAAATGTTCAGTGAACTATGCTAAGTACAACCGTCAGAGCCTCACATCGAACCATGGTGCAAATTATGAAGGTGATGCACAGTAGCTCGAGCCGGTAAGTCCTCTACTTCACCTAAGCCCTAGAGGGGTGGCAGTTCGCTGAATGGCCTGTAACGTAGCGAGCTGCACTGCTTTTCTATGGAGCATAAACGTCTTCTTTGAAGGTCATTTTCTCCGAAACTGGCCCACGATGCAGAGCAAAAAATAATTGTACCGCAATATTTTTGTATAGGATTCCTATTAACTGCCGCTGTTAGAAGTGACTTCATGCACGCTTATTAAAGCATATGTGGCAATTAGTTTTCGGCGCTTTATTTGAGCCCTCTATATGAATAAGCGGCTGCGCCTTGACAACCAAGAAGTATTCAACGCTCGTTTCGTTTATTCTTTGACGTTGCCTCTTTGGTTCATGCGTTGGTTTTCACTCTTTCTTGTTCGCCTGCTCCAAGCCTAGTTTGTTTCCTAGTTCGCACTTTACGTTATTCCTTAAATTACTGCTGCATTTGTTCCACTTTACGTACTACGCACCACTCGCTCGTACTTTCATTCGCTTGCTAATCTCGTTCGTTCACTCAGCCGTTTGAACGTTAGTGATTTGGTCGCTAATTCGTTTACTTTTTGATGCGGCATCATTTAGGTTTTCTTCTGTGAAACGTTATCTGACTGATTCGCAATGTAATTTCCTGAATGGTGGAGAGGGTCGTGGCGTCATCGAGGTCGCAAGCTAGTGCCACCAAATTTGAATTTCCCAAGCACCCCGAGACCTTGTCAGATGACCCACACATATAATTTGCCAGTTGGCGTGCTATCAAAACTTGGCACCTGACGCAGGCCGAAAATCGGCACGGAACGACACCGAACCTGAAAGTGGGATTCATGACGAAGTTATCGTTATGTTCTGAAACCTGCCATGAAATCTCACCAAAAACCAAGAAGAGGTACGGTCTGAGCGGTATCCGAATGAATGAAAAGAAGTTCTCTTTTATCGGCAATATAAGCAGCTAGGAAATAAGCGCCACCTGACCCTAGAAACGATTCAAAAACCGCGCGCTCACGTCATTCGGCCCTCCACCAAGGCTGTGTCGTCGGTACGTTGACGATTTTTTCTGCCTCATCCGTCGAGAGGACGCCGAATGATTCCTGCGACACCTTATAACTCGCTTCAAGAAAGCGCCGAGTTCACTATGGAAAAAAGATGTCAACGGGCGCTTCCTCTTCTTTGACGTCCGAAACGGTTTCGCCACGAGTGTATACAGGAAGCCTACCCACACTGGTAAATATCTGAATTTTCATTCAGCGCACCCAATAAGACATAAACTATGGGTTGCCTCCGCGCTTTTTAATCGAGCCTTCAGGATTTTCTCAAGCCCAAGAAATACAGGTCGTGAACTGAGCCACATACGAAAAGACCTTAAAGAAAACGGATACCCATCCCAAGTCCTCCGTTCGCAAGAACTACGCGCTGCAGCCCCTCCAACCGGAGAAAGAAAAGAAAAAAAAAAGCGTGCTGTCATTTCTTATGCCCAGGGTGTCAGCGAAACCTTATGCAGGATATTCACTGCCTACGACATCTAAGTGCACCATGTACCATCCAACAAGCTCCGAAACCATCTGGTACGGGTCACAGACCCTTTGCAGAAGAGACGCTACCCTGGCGTCGTCTACAAAATTCCTAGCAAAGATTGCAGAGCTTCCTACATAGGTGAAACTGGCGATTTCAGAACACGATTGAAGGAACACAAGCGCGACGTAAAGAACAAAAAGTGACTTCTAACGCTCTAGCAGAGCACAATCAAGACATGGGCCGCCTGATTGACTGGGATTCCGCACGGATACCTGAAAGGGAAAAACTGTTATCTACCTGCCTACTCAAGGAATCATTACACATCCAAATGACAAGCTAAACGATAAATAAGACGCGGGGAACTCTACCCGAGATGTACATACATGCGCTTTGTACGCAACACTTTAACTTCATAAGCAACGGCACATATCGTTTCATTTCCATTGTGAAAAAGGCACCCGTAGCGGTGCCGAAACGTCAATGTGTTTATGTTTTGTATGTTTTTCTTTTCCTATGTGACCTCGGCGAGTGCTGTTTTCTTTAATATGCTAGTGTTTTATAAGTTTAAGGGACGAGGGAGGGCCAACAAATTTGCGATAAATATACTCCAACCCGCGATTAGCGTTATTAATTTCGTAGTCGTTATGGCTAGAACGTGTAAACTTTTCTGTGATATAAAAGGTTAGATACTTACACGCTTCGAGAGAATAAAGTGGAATCGCATTCATGTAATATCATACAGACCTACGAGCGCAGACAAAGGGTCCTCTATCGCTGCCACATTTCATTAAGTTCATTCTTTTTGGAAGGCAAATCATCAGGAAATAAAATATATATGCGTACAAGAACAAGAAGAACTATTGGCGTATCTTCATATAAATTCTCGGCCCGTTCTTGTTCTGGGTGTCATCCAAAAGTTTCCTACATCTCCTGGAAAACTAATTTTTACATTTTTTTTTTCAGTGCCCAAAGTTTCCAGGAATTTCACATTTCTACATACAGGCAGGTAGCTCAAGCTATCAGCACAGGAAGTATCCACATATACCTAAACGAGGAATAAGACGGAAACCATGATCGAAAGCCGCGAGGCATGCAGCTGCCAGCACTGTTCCACCGCACAGAAGGCACGATACATCATCTGCAAGGTGAGTTTATAAAGAAAAGGGCCCCTGTTGTAGACACTTCCTCACGAGTGCTGGCAAAATTGATGATATATAGCAATTTATAGACAGCTCAGGTCAGCGTACTTCTTTCTGGCTTTTATCGCCGCCGATGGTGCTCTATGGGTCGGTTAAGCTTTTGAAGCAACGGGTCTGTTGTTTTTCGGTTTTAGTTATTGCTGTGCGTTTTGGCCTGAAGAAAACCTGTTGCCCCTGGCAAAAGCATGTGAGAATACGCGCGAACGGTTGTGATAGGGGTCCGTAACCTGGCGAGAAGAGAAGAGTCTCGAAGGCTACGAGAACTTCCTTGATGTTTGTTTCTGGGCCAATGGTAAACACGTTTCCACCACTCAGGAAAGAAAGGGTGGGCTTCCTAGGACCGGCAAGAAGCCAGAATGGCCGGACCAATCGTGCACAGCAAATTAGAATGTCAGATTCAGACATGTAATTTTAGATCGGTAAGGGAGATTAATGCTGTTGTTTATTTGGACGAGTGAAAACCACCCTGTGATTCATGAGCCACACGAAATAAAGGGCTCAGGACTGGCCTCGACCTCCTGTAGGAAATGCGCCATACGCAGGACATGGGTTCAGACGTTGCCCTGTGCAGTTCCCCCCAGTTGCCGGTGGCGAATGCTGTCCAGGTTGGGCCCCGAATTGAAGGCCGCGTATCCTGAAAGTTGCGTCCATGGACGTCTTCGTTTGTTTGTTTGTGCAGTTTCCGCTTCTGTTCTCCTGTTCATTGTTTTTTTTTTTTTTTTTGCCTGGTTTCACTCCTTCTGCATATAAATGCAGTCTGTTTTGCCAGGCTAGAACCCGAGAACCCATGGTCAACATATTGAGGGAGGAAATTTCCCACGCCGCTTTTAATTGCAATTCTGCGATGCAGCATGTCGAAGCGATATGTATACATCCTACGTAATTCCGCATAAACTCCAATAAGCCATGGCGAAGAGTACCTCATATTTGATGAATGCGAGCTATGGGATGCCTCCTCGTCCCAGTTGGGTACATGACAACAAGGGCGGTGTGGTTCTACGTCCCGAAACTAGGCTACGGTTGATAGATCGATGAAACAATGTTTTACCATTTGCGATCATTGCAGAGGCAAAGAACAGTTGCTCTGGTGAACCAGGAAAAAACAGACAAATGACATTTTGGAACAGGTTCCGGTAATTTATTCTCGACGATTTTGAACACAGCGGTGACAGATTATGCCCGTAATGGGCGGAATCGGGCAACCGTATTCAACAATCGACAGGATTGAGGAAAACGACTGTGCAGTAATACGAGCCAGCCGAAATTAGGGGCAAACGAATCTATTACGGTGGGCACGGGAGCAGCAATGCGATGTTGTGCACCACTGCTGTACGTCGTTTCATCCTTCAGCTCCCAGTCTTCTTTACGGGCAGCGTAGCTTTAGAGCCACATCGATGACATACCGCAACACACATCATCATCGACAAGCGTGCAGCGGCGTCGAGGGAAGCATGCTCCGAGAGCCCATATAAAGCTTCTTGACAAAGCTGCTCATCGCTCAGAAAGCTTTTTGCAGCAGATCGGCACTGTCGTCAACCTTCGAAGATTTAAACGTACAGCGGCCTGTCACGTATTGGGTGCGCAGGGGAGCCGCGATACGATGTGGTTCACAAACGCCTTTCGTTTTTTCATCCTTCCATTCCCAGTTTTCTAAAATGGTATCGTCTTTTCAGAAGGTTATCAGTGCCATGGGGGAACACCATGTCTCATCATAGACAAACGCGCGGCGGCGTCAAGTGACGCACGCTTCTAGAGCCATGGAATGAATGAATGAATGAATGAATGAATGAATGAATGAATGAATGAATGAATGAATGAATGAATGAATGAATGAATGAATGAATGAATGAATGAATGAATTTATTTCCGACTCTTTGGCAGTATCTTTGCTACGTTAGCGGGTGGCAAGGAGCCTAATTTGGTTCTAGGCATCCTACAGGTTGCGCTGCTTTATGAATAGTAGTTCGTTAGCTCCCTCTGATTACGGAGGTTCGAGACGAGTAGCCTCGTCTCCCAATTTGTCTGCTCTAATATGGAAATAGTTCATCGCATGTTGATAGAATGTGTCTGAGGTAAGCTGTCTTTTGGAATTTTTACGCTTTGCATTGTTTCGGGACAGGCCACCATCTATTTAAGATGTTAGAGCTGAGGAAATTGTTGCTTGTAATTTGCGCCAGACTGTTAGTTTATTTGTTACCTTATGGTCCTCTGGTACACTAAAGGTTCAACCTACTTTTTATTGGAATAGAATTTTTTTGCAGGCTTTCAATGGGCTCTCAGCTTTCTAAGAACGAAAAGTTGCTGAGAATCCATGGTAAGCTTCTTTTGATTGTTGATCGTGGAAGGAGAAGTATTACGAAGACAAAAGCAAAACTGCTTGCGCCATTGCGCCCCCTTGGAATGCACAGAGTCTAAAATAATCAAATTGAAGATTAATTTGCCTCATTCCAACAGTTTAACGCTTAAGTAAAGGATAAAAGGTTGGTTGGTTTGTGGGGTTTAACGTCCCAAAGCGACTCAGGCTATGAGAGACGCCGTAGTGGAGGACTCCGGAAATTTCGACCACCTAGGGTTCTTTAACGTGCACTGACATCGCACAGCACACGGGCGCCTTGCTTTTCGCCTCCATCGAAAAGCTGCCGCCGAGGCCGGGATTCGATCCCGCGTCCTTGGGAACAATAGTCGAGCGCCGTATACACTGCGCCACCCCGGCGGGGTTAAAGGATAAAAATAACGAGAAAAAATTCATTACCCTCGGCCGCAACTGGCTATAAAGTGAAAATAGAAAATTATGCCAAAAGTGAACTCTGCCAAGCTTAAGTAAACAAATCGAAAGCGGCGCGTTTCGCTACACCTGCCTCTCTGTGTGGCAGCTTTTCGGCGAGCTACGTCCACTGGATTATGGAATCTGGCCTGTCGTCTTCGCAACCTCTGAAACACACGAGACATCTCGCTTGGATCATTCATGACAATCTGCTGCCATTAAATTGCCGAAAGCTGTTGCAATGCGTTGGCACAGGCTTACAGTCAGCGGAGGCTATCAGACAGAGCGAGCGCATGGCTCCAGCGTAGCTGGGGTATAGGGACGTCAGGGCTGCCACATGGCTAGGCAGAGGCGAGCGCTCGGTTCTGGTGGCGGCGGCGGCAGCTGAGTGCCGTCACTGTTGCAATGCGTTGGCACAGGCTGAGAGGCAGCAAAGGTAAAGTGAGCTAGAATTGGGAAGTGGGCTCACCGGAGGTCTTTCGCTGACGCAGTCCGTGTCATACACACAGGGTGGCGCCACCGGCGACTTCAATGCAACTCTCCGCTGATAAAGCTGGCGTGTTCTGCGGTCGCGACGTCCTCGCTTCGAAGCACCTGCTCTGTTCGGCCACTTTTATTGGATTTGAGGGAAGTGGGTAACGTATGCTCAGTATAATAATAAACTCGCACTGCTAGTGGAAGTTACACAACGAAGTGATCACCTTTTGCGAAGCTCAAACATGCTTCTGCTTCCTCTGCCGCGAATTTGCGCAGAAATATCAGTACATGTGTTCTGCATATTACTCTGCGATATTAAACCCGTTTTATGATTATTATTTACTGCTGCAACTATCCAAGGCATGCGGAGATATATAGGACTGCATGATAATGTAAACTGGACAGTCCCCGCGGTGGCTGAGGTGTTACGGTGTTCAGCTGCTGACCCAGGAGAACGCGAGTTTGATCCCGGCCGCGGCGGTCGCATATCGATGGAGGCGAAATGCTATAGGGCGTATATGCTGCGCGATGTCAGTGCACCTTAAAGCACTTCAGGTAGTCTAAATTACGGAGCCCTAGACTACGACGTATCTCATAGCTCGAGTCACTGTAATTCAAACCATAAACTGTGTCCTTTCCTAGTATTTCTGCGGAAACAATTTAGTCAGCAGCATGATTTTGCCGCGGATGGCTTAAGTCTACGTGAAATTAATGGTTACAGTGCTTATGGATGAATAATTCTTTAAAAAGTGGCTACGAGCCATATCAGAGATCGCTTAAAAACTTGCAGCTGCATACCATCAACCAGCTCTTAAATTCTTAGTTCTCGAAATGACTCGGCACAAAGCTAGCTATCTCTGCACGAGGCTTTGCTACATACGCTATGAAAACAGACAGCTAAAGAAGGAAGGAGGCAACATTTCGAAGTACTAGGGATAAAGCAAACGAACATTTATTTGACGTAGTAGTCACATGGTTATTCTTGCACTTACATTGTTCATGTATCATGAGCAACGGCTCAACCTCAAATGTTTAGCCTTTTCCCGTGCTCCTGATCTGTCAGAATTGATGCCTTTGATGAAGAAGTGCAAGCGTGGTACAGCATAGAAGCTTATTATGTTTGCTGACAAAACAGGGGCATGCTGTGCACACCCAACTTCTTGTGAAAACCTTTTCTTTACAATTCTCAGTATATCTAAGACGCTGTCTGAATGTATCTCGGGACATGAGAAGCTCTCTGTGAACATATTTTCTAATTTGCTCACAAAACAGTACAGATGACTTGAAGGATACAGCAGTCCTCCCTTGTCCCGAAATGTCGTCAAGCGTGCCAGCTGAAATTCATTTCCTTGTTTCGGCACGGTTAGCAAGCTTGTACAAGCTTGGCAATTCATTTTTGTGACAAACTTTCGTGACAGACTTTCGTGACAAACTTTCGTGAAACATAACCAGCAAAATAAAAAAATTTGCCGGGAATCACTTCTAGCAATATGCTGGTTGTGGTCAGCAGATGCTGGTGCAGCAGCTGGCTCATCTACAGTGCTTGCACTGCTACCTGACCTAATGTTGTCCTCATGTGAAAGAGCATCAGCACAGGTCTCTATGTCTAGCAAAGAGGCTAGCTCGTCCTGGTCGCAGTTCCCCTGGCTTACTGTTTTTACCAAACCGTAGAAAGAAAGGCAACTGACAATGATCAAGAATTGGGTTGGCGTGGGATCGTCATTGCTACCGCAGGACTGACGCATGATGCCAAATAGGTTTTCTAATGGGTCCTGACTGATTCTTGAGGTCATTAAGTATTTAAATCCAACTTTCTCTGTCAGATAAGTCAGCAGTTTCAGTGTGCTGGTATAGTGACACGCAATCCAGTTGCCGTAGAGTCACTCAGGAAGCCTCCAGTGTTCTTTGCATGAGCTTGCCATTCACATATGTACAGCAGGAACTCCTTCAGCAAATGGACCTGCGAAGAATCTGGACGAAGGGCCTTGGCAGGATACCGTGACGTCATTGCACTTATCACGTTGTAGATCTTGCTGAAAGTAAAAGTTACATCTGTAGCGAAAAACCCTAAATGAAAAATCAAACAAGAGCACTATCAATGGCTTTTTTGAAAGCTTTCTGAAAAATTTATATCGTGAATCATGATTAAGAGGTGGCCTCACGTGAAGAGAAGTTGGGTCGCACTTATGCTCACATGCGTGTTCTCTAGCTGTTCTTTGTACAAATTGAGTGCTTGTATAACTTTCAGCTTCTGGAAGCTTTCAGGAAGCTTCTGTGCTAAGCTGGGCGTGATAAAGAACAAACGAGGCAAGGACCTCACTGAAGCCTCAGAGATAAAGAAGAGGTGGCAGGAATACACAGAAGAACTGTACAAGAAGGACACGGATGTGCAAACCCAACATAGGACGGTTGTGATTACTGATCTCGAGCCGGGCATCCTGAAGAGTGAAATTGAATGGGCCTTAGCCAGCCTTGCTAAGAACAAAGCTAGCGGAATTGATGGTATTCCAGCTGAGTTGCTTCAAAACCTCAACCACGACGCTGTTAACACACTGCATACATTATGTCAAAAGATTTGGACAACCCTGCAGTGGCCACAGGATTGGAGGAGGTCAGTTTACATCCCCATTCCAAAGAAAGGCAGTGCCAAAGATTGTTCGAACTACCGCACGATCGCGCTTATTTCGCATGCTAGCAAGGTGATGTTAAAAATCCTGCAAGGTAGGCTGCAGCAGTATGTGGATCGGGAGCTTCCGGACGTGCAAGCTGGGTTTCGCAAGGGCAGAGGAACTAGAGACGAAATTGCCAACCTTCGCTGGATCATGGAAAAAGCAAGAGAGTTCCAGAAACCCATTTACTTCTGCTTTATTGATTATGCGAAAGCGTTTGACTGCGTAGATCACAGCAGATTGTGGCAAGCTCTCCAAGAGATGGGAGTTCCAATTTACCTCATCTGTCTCCTCAGGAACCTTTATGAAGGGCAAGAGGCCACAGTCAGAACTGGGCATGGTCTTACTGATTGGTTTCCGATTGAGAAAGGGGTGAGGCAAGGCTGCATACTGTCGCCCTGCCTATTTAACCTATATGCAGAGTGCATCATGAGGAAGGCCGGTCTGGACGAGTCTTCAGCTGGAGTGAAGATTGCTGGAAAACGTATCAACAACCTTAGATATGCGGATGATACCACTTTAATGGCAGAAAGTGAAGTGGAACTCAAGAGACTTCTGATGCGCGTACAAGAAGAGAGTGAGAAGTTTGGGCTTAAACTGAACATTCAAAAGACGAAGATCATGGCGTCTTGCCCTATCAAGTCCTGGAGCATCAATGAACAAGAAATGGAAGCTGTGACAGATTTTCTGCTCTTGGGCGCCAAGATTACCTCGGAAGGAGACTGCAGCCATGAAATTAGGAGACGCCTGCTTCTGGGAAAGAGAGTAATGGTTAGCCTTGACCGCCTAGTAAAGAGCAGAGACATTAGTCTGCCAACCAAGATCCGTATAACCCGTGCTATGGTCTTTCCAGTTGTGATGTATGGATGCGAGAGTTGGACTGTGAAAAAGGCTGACCGCCGAAGAATTGACGCGTTTGAATTGTGGTGCTGGCGAAGACTCTTAAGAGTTCCTTGGACTGCCAGAAGATCAAATCAGTCGATATTGTCGACCATAAACCCTGACTGCTCATCGGAGGGTCAAATTCTAAAGTTAAAGCTCAGCTACTTTGGTCATCTGATGAGAAGAGAGGAGTCGCTGGAGAAAGATTTGATGTTGGGAAAGGTTGAGGGTCGCCGGAGAAGGGGTAGGCAGCGAACGCGATGGTTAGATGGCATTCTCGAGGCATTGCAGATGAAGCTATGTGATGTTAAGAAGATAGTGAGAGACCGGAAAGCGTGGCGTGACATGGTCCATAGGGTCACGAAGAGTCGGACACGACTGAACGCCTGAACTGAACTGATAACTTTCACACTGAACAGCTGGAAGGCGTAAGACACTCTCATTTTTTCGAATCCATTTGGCTGAATGCGGCACATTGTTATTCCTGGCATTGCCTTCAGTGTCACATTGCAGGAGTCAAGCTTATGGGCTGCTCTCACGTGTTGTATGGAGACCTGCATGGAAATATGGATTCTTGTTATTAAATGTTATCATTTTCACATTATTACTAAATCTTCACGCATGCGCCAAGAGACGCATGCGTGAAGATGCGCATGCGTATGCGTAAATAGAGTCAATAGATGGTAAAACTTACATGGCCAGCCGGGGTTTGAATCCGGTCTTCAACAGAGAGTTCCTGGGGCATTTGATCAGGTGCGGAAAGTCGGACACAAAAAACAGGTGTCGAGACACATCAGTTGCTGTACCTTGCAATTCACTGATTTAGCACTCGCCCCAATGCCTAGTATCTTCCACATGTTCCGGTTCCAACTGGCCCCGTCACACGTAATGCAGTCGACAAACAGCCCGCTTTTTTCAGCCAATATGGTTGCCTCAACCACCACTTTTGCGAGCATGTTCCCCTTCATGTTGGCATTTGTGGCAAAGCAACCAATAATTTGGCTCCATTTGCCATGGAATGGGACAAAAAGGATAACCAGCCCATGGTCGGAAGGTATACCCTTCTGCTTTTCTGTTGTGAAGGGTCCTAAATCTACAAAGCCCTCAATCACCCCAGAATTCTTCACGGCCAAGTGCTGAGACAACTTCAACTCGTCAATGAGAAGGCATGCCTTTTGTAGGGATCGAAATTTCCAGCCTTTTCTTTCAGCCGCCTTAGAATCTTCTCATTGAAGCCAAAGCAGGTCCGATAAGAAGACATGTAGCGCTTTAACGTGGACTTGCTGGGAAGGGCGAGTATTTTGTTCTTCCGGAGATGTTCGTAAAGGCGAGGACTTTTCATTTTCATTAAAATACACTCCAAAATCCAACCTCTTGTGTACCACTGCCCATTTTGTTTTACCTTGGCAGCTGCGAAACACTGTTTGACTGCTTCTTGCTGTCTAGGTGGGAGACCAATGATGTGTTTTTGAAGCGTCTCTGTTTCTATTGCTGCATTGCTTTTTTGCATTTTGGCAAGGTCTTCCTTAATGCACAGAAGACGGCGAGCAAGACGGTTGTTCTTCTTCGTGACAGTCTGCAGCTTTCGGCTTACTAAATAGCACGCCTTGGTGCGCTGGCGCTGAACTCGTGATCGACGGCAGAGTAGAGCGTGCCTCAAATATTTACAAGAAATGCAGTTCGCCCCTAGAAAACGAGGAGAGAAAGAAAGTAGTTACATTGAGGAGTGTAACAATAAATAGCATACGCTATAAAAAAGCATGTCGGTCAAAACAGTGTGCACGTAAAAAAAAATGTCGCAAGATAGTTACCTTTTTTGACAACTGTTGGCATGCAGCTCCTACTGAAGTAGTATCCATGGCGTGAAACAACATGGTCCTTAGGTTTTCAGTGAACCACGCATCTTCATAACCTTCTTGGGGTATGGCACCAGCACACAAGATTAAACAGCCAGTTTCTTGAAGGATCGTCTCAGCCTGCACTTCAGTTTCCACTGGGACTTCTTTCAACAACGTACCTCTTGCGTACACCTCGGAGTACACGTCAGAAGAGGTGGGAACGAACATTTAATACGAACACTTAAGAGCAAAGTGATAATACACCGAGATACTACTGAAGCACAGTACACGATGCAGCAATAAAAATGATGGCTGCTGCTCAACTCGGCCAGAGTCCTTCAATGTTCGGCTAAGCCCGGCTATATGCTCTGTCTCTAAGGCCGGTCAGACTGATGTAGATAACCCAGATAACAGAGCGGAAGTTTGATTAAGCCTCGTAAGACACGGTTCTCTGTGGTTTTAAGTTCTTCGTACTTATTAGTGAGCCTTAAGAGTGTGCAGCCGGTTCAAGACGACACGGGATGAGGTTCCAGGAGGTGAGGCATGCAGGTGGCCAGCGGTGGCGATGATTAAAAGAGCAGACAGGGAACTGGAAGGCTGTGTGGCATTGTGTCAGGCAGTGTTGTATGTTTGTGGAGATATGTACCAGTACGAATGAAGTTTGTCAAGTGTGTGAAAAAGAAGTAGTAGTTATGCCATGGAAGAAGAAGCGAGCGCATCCAGCTCCGCGCGCCGCACCTGACAAATTCTCAGTGCCGATGACCTTGACTCGATGAGGCCAGTCCACGAGGGTTTCGAAGCTAAGCTTTAACCAAGGTTAAAAAATTAAACATTTCAGGTAGGCCAGGGAAACCAGTTGCATAGATCTGCCATCCATCTTGCGGACCACACGAAAGTTTTGTTTCGCAAATAACAAATTAGTTATCTAGATATTTTTCTTTTTTTATTTACTAAATATTGATGTGAGACAGTAAATGTAAATTGCAAAGTTTGGAGGGTGCCTTGGGAAACCCCCCTTTCATTTATTTGGGATAAAGAAGGCCTCACGCGTATCTTTTTTTTCCGAGCTCCAAAAAACGCCCGCGAATTACAAAAACAGTCACGTGACTAGCGCATTCGTACGCCCGATGGCCCAGCTTTCAACAGTGGCTTGAGAGAACAAAATTAGCTACGGCGGTGGCTCGCAGCGGCAGGCCGATATGTCTGCGATGGTTTCTTCGCCGCGTGAGCCAGTCGGCTCATAAAGTGGTGCAAGTTGCAGCTAGCGCTTCGAGCTGTGTGAGCGGGCTGGAGCCAACTGCAACTTATCAGCCTAACACTGGAACTGGGCCACCGAGACACGGCGGCAGGTGATTTTGGTTTCCTGAATCCACGGTTTAGGGCAGCACAATCATGGGGCGTGCATGCGCTTGTCACGTGATTGCCTTTGTATTTCGCGAGCTTGCGCGACTTTCAATGTCGCAAATAAATGAAATGTGGGTTTCTGAATGCGTGGGCCTTCCAAATTTGCATTTATTGTCTAAATGCAATATTTAGTAAATTAGAAAAATACTTTATTTACTAGTTAGTTAATTGGAAAATGAAAATAAAAAACTGCCTGTGGTGCGCCACACGGCTGGCAGCTTCACACAAATTATTTCTCTGGTCTAGCTCAAATGTTTAATTTTTTAACTTGGCTTAAGTTAGCTTGGACACCCTGATATGCAGCGGTACCCAACAAGTCTTTCTGATGATCAAAGCTGTGTAAATACGAGGGAGACCACACTGATCGGGGCAAGGATGGTAGGTGATATCAGTGTCTCAAGAGTGGTAGGGCGATGTTTATCTTATTTCAGAAAAACAGTAATTCCATACGGACACATGAAGAGGAACGTGAAGGAGCGATACTTTCTTCTGATTTATTAGTGCAACACCCACATGCATCTATGCCAATTCACAAGCACTATAGGGGAATAAGCAGGGTTGAGCAGAAAGTACAAAATCAAAAAAAAGTGAATATGCTCTTGAGCTTCAATTACTGTAAGTCGCTTACATATTTAAAGTAATGCTTGTCTGTACATATTTTATAATTCGATGCCGAAATGTAGACAGAGATGTAGGAGACCGTAGAAACAAATTTGAGCAAAAGTTAATTCTAAAGGGGAAGTGCATCACTTAGTAGTATGTGCGCTATATTCAAAGTTTGAAATTTATTACGATGTAGAGCATGCAAATTTTTCATCATCTTTTTCACTTTTTTTTTTTAAGGGGTGGCGGTGATGGGGGGCTACCATTTAATTTGATGACACAATCGACTATGAAAAACATAAGCATCAAAGCACTGCGGAGGAGCTAACGAAAAGACACCGCCCACACGAGGCCATCATGTGCAGCCACTCGGGATTGTGCCCTGCGTAGAACCATAAAAACCATCGCGGTTTGTATGGTTTTAATTACCTATTATGCAACTGTTTCAAATGCCAGCATCAAGATATTTGTCAAGCCTAAAATACAAGATTTAAATATTGAACTGCTTGTAGCCGAATGAATTCTAAAACCGGGGCAGGTTCCTTTTACTGGCCAAACAAACAAAAATACATGTAGCCGTAATGCTTCATTCACCGATGATGGAGCAGTTTTGAATCTTGCCTTTGACTTCCTCCGTGCATCGGAGCAATCGCAAATGCCTTTTTGGTACTTAGAAATTTAAATTTTTATACACTTACTGAAAATAGTTATTGTGCATTCGGTATTTTTTCAATGGATCTCCCATTATTTTCATTCTTTTTTGAGACCGTTAGAGGTGATATAGGGAAGCTCAGAACTTTCATATTTTAAAACTAAACGCATTTCTTTCTTCGTTGTCGCCTCATAATTTCTTATTAGATTTCTAGTCAAAACTGTCATTGCAATGGGTTATGATGTGCATAAAATGCTTATGGGTCTCACATCTAGTTGGAAGTAGTGCTGGTTTATGTCTATCACCTTGCGTCACTGTGAAATTCCAGCGTTTCCAGAATGACAAAGCGAAGAATATGGCAGAATATCTGAAAGAAACGGAAGCTAAAGAACACATCCCAGTCGCACGAGCGCGCGCTCCTGAGCGTCGAGCACCGCCTCCCGCCAGGCGTCGAAAGAGGGCCTGCATCTCCATGTCAACCATCCTGGCTCGCTAACCCCCTTTCCCTGACCGAAAAGCTTTCTAGGCACGAGGGAATGAGTAGGGGACAGTTGAAAAGCTGTGGACAAAAGACGCAGGGGAAAGCTGTGAACAACTGTTGTTGCAAACCGGACCCTATCTGCGCCGCACTCGCTCCTGGGCTTCTCGTAGTGTCTAGCGCAAGTGTTCAGGGATTCCAGCGTACTCTTGTGCGCGTAGGCGTTTAGCGCGTACGCCAAGGAAATGTCCATGGAGCGTGGCCTTAGGACGCATTGTGATGTCTAAATGTACTGTACAGGCTTTTCAGAGCGACACATTACTGGCAGCTGCGTCACAATGTATTGTGAATTATAAAATTGGTCTGGCTTAGCTTATGGTTAAGCCTAGGATGCGAAGCATACTAGCCTAAAAAATTAAACATTACCTGGCTATACCTGGTTAGCCATTCATAGACAAGACATTACCTGGCTATACCTGGTTAGCCATTTCATAGACAAGAACAACTCATGTGTTACTCTGCTTCTTCCTTTATTTTTCTCAAACCAATAAATACACTATGATGATCAGTAAAGTAATAGCCCTTTGTTTGAACATCGCTTATATCATATTTTCTTGACAAATTTCGATGCAGGATCCAGTCCAAGCTCCAGGATCCAGGATCCAGTGACGTCAGTATCTCCTAGCGGTAGGAGGCCGCCGGCGGAGGCTGCGCGTCCGCAAGCGAGCACACGAGTTGAGCCCCAGCTTTCACAGCTGTTGTGACGTCATATCACGTGGTGCGCCGATGTAGGCCAAGTGGTAGCTACGCGGCCGCGCACGGCGCAGCAAGGAAGAGCTCGGTTGTGCGGCTAGTATGCTTCGCATAATACCAACGATGGGAGTCTAACTTTTATCACAAATACTAAATATCAAAAAACAGTAAATGTTTCACTACCACTGAGTCTGCTACGGTGGCTCAGCTAGTGGTTAAAGCGCTCGACTACTGAGTGCGAGGACGCGGGATCGAATTACGGCTGCGGCAGCTGCTTTCCGATAGAGGAGAAAAGCAAGGCGTCTGTGTTCTGTGCGATGTCTGCTCACGTTGAAGAACACCGGGTGTCGAAATTTCAGCAGCCCTTCACTACGGCATCTCTGAAGCGTGGGTTGCTTTGGGACCTAAAACCACACAAACCAAACCAAGCTATTTGATATTGTCTAACAAATAATTTTTCCGAACAAATAGCTGACCTTCGGCAAGAATAAACGTAAGAGCTGTTATATATTAATGGCAAAAAAAAATTCAGGGGCACTTTGGCTCACTAAAGTGCTTCAAGGCGGAAGCCTTCCCCGCCGCGCTGCTTAGGCATTGACTGCGAGACCGTTTGTGATTGCCTATACTCGTGACAACTTTCTGTGGCAATAGAGCCAAAGCTATGGGGGCGGGGCTTTTCTAACTGTGTTACTACGTCATGTAGTTCCGAGTATCTGACTTCGGCTGCGGTCTCGGCACTGCGCACAACGTACGCTGTCAAAAACAGAAAAACAGATGCTCGTTACTAGCGCGCAGAAATGACCGGAGTAAAGCGGCAGATGCATCCCACCCGGCTATGGTGGCTAGAAAGGTTAGGTGACGCGAGCTGGCCGCGAGCGCCGCTCCTACATTTCATGCCTCTCGTAGGTGGCGCTGCTCTCAGCACTTCGATGCATGCTCGGCTCGCGCTGGGGCACGGCCGGTCTCGAGGGAGAGTGCGCGCTCCCCCTCGAGACGGGCCGTAGCTGGGGTAAACTTTGGTGCGATTGCAGCGCAGTCATACCAACAAAATGTTAAAATTATTGTTACCACTTGAAATATTTTAACCAGGTAAGCAAAATAGGCAAGTCAGGAGTGACGTCGACTGCTAATATGCTCTTTGGCACCGTGAAAGCGGGCGATGCGGCTGTGCCGGTTGTTTTGCTTGTCGTGCTACTAAATGCTGCTTAAATGAAGAAGTTTTGGTCTGAAGACGCATTACATCATTTCCCGATGGGCACAGTGGTCGAAGTTATAAAGCTAAATATTTTGGTTTGGTGTAGTGAGTTTTAAAAAAGCCAAAGCGACTCGGGCTGAGGGGCGTTGCAGTCAAAGATTACAGAGAATGCAGATGACAAGCGATTATTTAACGTGCGGTAACGTCGCACAGTACGCAGGCATCAGGCTAATTTCTATTCTTTGTTGTCTGCGAATTTCCGGTGCGGCTAAAGTGGGAAAGTGCAATTTTTAGCCAGATGATAGCCAGAACGTGCAACATGCGATGTGAAACGGTATTATAAGTACAGAAGGAACAAATTGCAGTTTTATTCACAAAAACCTCTCATGGATAAGCAAAGTTTTGTTTATTGCACTTAAGGGCAAGAATGCTGGAAAGAAAAGTGAAATATCACAATGTTGAGGTTGCTGTTGATGGCCTCAAATATACATGTAATACAGGTAGAATAAACACAATTTCCAGACACAACTGCTCACAACCAAATAGCAAATTAAACAACCCACCTCAGTTTCAACAGTTTCATTCTCCCTTGCCTTTCTTTTGAAAATGAATTCTGCGTCTTCAGGTGTAGTCTGCTAAGAACATAGAACTTGATCACTTTGTCACAAATTTAATATGTCCGTGACAACCAACCAGCTGCAGTTTGGTCATTTGGAGAATGGATACCAAGTCAATAAGGCTGTCTCTTCGGATTTCACGCGCACTAAAACAGCGAGTAAAGGTGTTTTCATGGGATGTCACAGGGGCGTTTAGATTGGTTGATGGAAACATAAGACCGCCTATGTCAACTGCACTGGTAATTAACTAGAATAGCAGCTTGGGCATATGTTGGTTATGCATCTTGAGGTAACAGCGCGGAACGTGGACGGGAGCACAAGATTAGAAGACGACACAACGAGCGCTGACTTTCAACTGGTAATTAAGACACGCTCAGTTCCGTTCTTGAGACTGAGGAGTTGTCTGCATCAGTCTTCACATTTGGTGCCAGCGATGCATTTCTTCGCCACATATCCAGCGATATAAAATATCAGCCTTGAATAACTGGCCTGAGTGATGACAGATGTGTGTTCGATGCCACAGTCTTTGAGAACTTCATTTGCCTCACTCAGGTCTCGCACATATAAGCTGGTCATGGATGATGCTGTCACTAATCTTTTTTTTTTAGCAATTGACTGGCCTTTTGCCTGACATTAATGCTTCATTATTTTTTTTTAGTTATTGATTGGCATTTTGCGTGACAACCGTGCTTTCATTATTATGTTTTAGCAATTGACTGGCCTTTTGCCTGACAACAATGCTTTCATTAATTTTTTTAGCAATTGACTGGCCTTTGCCTGACAACGATGCTTTCATTAATTTTTTTTAACAATTGACTGGCCTTTTGCCTGACAACAATGCTTTCATTAATTTTTTTTAGCAATTCACTGGCCTTTTGCCTGACAACGATGCTCTCATTATTTTTTTTAACAATTGACTGGCCTTTTGCCTGACAACAATGCTTTCATTAATTTTTTTTAGCAATTCACTGGCCTTTTGCCTGACAACGATGCTCTCATTAATTTTTTTTAACAATTGACTGGCCTTTTGCCTGACAACAATGTTTTCATTATTTTTTTAGCAATTCACTGGCCTTTTGCCTGACAACGATGCTCTCATTATGTTTTTAACAATTGACTGGCCTTTTGCCTGACA
The DNA here is from genome assembly GCF_055883805.1 of Amblyomma maculatum. Taxonomy (NCBI): domain Eukaryota; kingdom Metazoa; phylum Arthropoda; class Arachnida; order Ixodida; family Ixodidae; genus Amblyomma; species Amblyomma maculatum. The sequence continues at coordinate 121,194,672 of NC_139347.1, read as the reverse complement.
ACAATGCTCTCACTAATTTTTTTTTAGCAATTGACTGGCCTTTAGCCTGACAACGATGCTTTCATTAATTTTTTTTTAGCAATTGACTGGCCTTTTGCCTGACAACGATGCTTTCATTAATTTTTTTGTTTAGCAATTGAAGGTAATTTTGCCTGACAACGATTCTTTCATTTTTTTTTTTTTTTAGCGGGGGGTTTCTAAACGCAAGAGAAACAGAAAAGTATGCACATGTACTACATACTCCCACTAGCACCTCGGCAAGAAAAACTACATAGGCACCAAACAAAACAGGATAACCTGAGCTAGGGCAAAGCCGATTGAAAAATAGCACCACAGCTCAAGCAGCATCTACAGGCAAACAAGAACGAACGAACCGGCGTGCGCCGGAGAGAATGCATCGAAGAGCTGACAGCAGCGCCACAGCGGCGACCAGTGGCGGCGGCATGAACCGAAGGCGCGTTTTCTCCAAGCGGCGGAATGCGCGGTCGCGCCACCTCTCCCTTCTAGCCACCATAACCCGGCTATGATGAGCCACCATAACTCGGCCTCGCGCACGCTGCTTGCGCTTTGCGAGATTGTCTACAGGCCGCGCAGCCATCGACATGAACGCTGCGTATTAAACTCCCGCTGTACTGGCTTGTACTGAAGTTTAAGCCTTATACAATAATAAGCTTAATAGTTCCGTAATGGTATAACATTCCAGAGCATCACTTGCGAAATTTCTGCAGGCACTATATTCGTGTGCGGAGCGAGCTAGTGCGTTTCGGCTCTGTAGCTTCCACCACATTGCCACAGAAAGTTATCCCCGATACTGAGCCTTTTCTTTGCTGTCAACCAATTTTAAACACCGCTAATACCTGCTGTACAGCATCTATTTCTATATATGCTCTGTGGTGCGGCGCTGCCAAATGAAAGGCGCCGCACTGACGCCGGGATGAAACGCCCGGTGGCGTCATCACTAGTCTCATGACGTCATGAGCGGATGTGACGTCACCATGTGACGGCTATCGACATCTCGACACGTCTAACCATTACTATTGGTTACTGATAGTTAACCATGACTGGCACTTTATCAGTACTAGTTGATGTCTGGTTAGGGTTAGTAAAACACCCCTTAACTAGTAAGTGATAGGGATAGCTGCGATGGCCTCCAAATGCATGAGTTCCTACGGGCATCTGCTTAACTATTTTATTATTAGTGATAAATTAATGATGAAATTATCTTGAAAAGGCCTTAAATCATGTTTCGATATCATCCGATTGCTAGTGATTATGTATCGATTCAATGGTAATTGGCGTATGCCCATATAAGACACGCACTCGAAACCCGACACATTTGCGGACGACAGTATGAGTCATTAAAGACTTTCGCCTTAATATGCAAAGTTATCTTAATTCAAAGTGAAGGTAAACTTTAAGGCACCTGAGGTATTTCTGACTAAACATATCCTCCGTTTTCGTAAAGTAACAGAGTATCAGCACCTTTCCTGTAACAACTGGCGTCCCTCAAGGTTCCATGCTACGTCTGGGCCCTTCCCTTTTTATTAAGCATAAATGATTTACCATAGCAAGTATCCAGTAAATTCAGCATGTTTGCTGATAATTGTGTTAGTTATCATAAATTGAATAACACCTCTCATCGATTATCCCCTTTAAACGACATTAACAAGATTCTGGATTCGTGCACCATTTGACTAATGGACCTTAACCCTAAAAAAATTAAATGTGCTCTCTTTTCATCGCCTCCATAACCCGCTTGTGTCCCTTTATCACACTGCCTCCGTTTCCATGCTGCGATTGCAACCATACAAATATTTAAGCGTAACTTTATATGCGGGATCTGTCCTCAAAAACGCATATAACTAAAATCAACACTTCAGCTAGCAAATCTCTACTTTTCTAATAAGTGACCTTCGCGATGAACCCGTGTACTTCAAGTTATTAGCCTACGATTCTCTTCTGAAATCAAAATTTGAACATGCATCACCCATTTGGCACCCACATGAAGCTCGTATTACCAATGCACTATAACTTTCGCAGAATCGCGTCGCCAGATTTATTCATTCATCATACCATTAAAACACCAGTGCATCGTATCTGAAATTTTCAGGCTTACAGCCGCTCGAGCTGCCGCATTGCCATTCTTTCAATATTTCACAAGCTTTTTACAGTCATCTATGAACTGCGTGCTGAATGGTAAAACCGGTACGCATATCGTACCGCACTCTCCATCAACGCCGCCCTGCCGGGGTGGCACAGTGGTTATGGCGCTCGACTACTGTTCCCAGGGACGCGGGACCGAATCCCGGCCTCGGCGGCCGCTTTTCGATGGAGGCGAAAAGCAAGGCGCCCGTGTGCTGTGCGATGTCAGTGCACGTAAAGAACCCCAGGTGGTCGAAATTTCCGGAGTCCTCCACTGCGGCATCTCTCATAGCCTGAGTTGCTTTGGGACGTTAAACCCCACAAATCAAACCAAGATCAAATCTCCATCAACTCCAGATTAGCCGTCCACGTGCACTGTTACGACCAAGCATCCGCATTTGCGCGCTCTATTGTTCGCCTGTGGGCATGGAAAAGTTTTGTGAATATGTGGTGATGGTCCATTGGCTCTAAGTGAGCCTGTTTCCAGGAATCCTGTTTTGTAAGCATGTTTTGCTTTGTGGACAACCTGCAAATGCCAAATTGGCCCTGTCAAGAGAACGTCTGGAAAAACACAAAGAAACGTCCCCCTGCGGGAAATAGCAGGAAGTGCTTTCTTTTGTTCACCCTTCCAGTCGAGAAGTGCTATCCTCCAGTGATGAATGCCTCCTATCCAAAGGAGACGACAGAGTGACATGTCCGCTGACGTGCAGGACAAGAGAAGAGCATGACTCATACGGCCATTAAGTGATTTCCCGGGAATGCAGGAAAGATTTGCAATTGTCGAAAAGGGACCATGTTGGGAGCCCTATGCGGCGCCACGTGCACTCGGGTTTCTGAGAAGTAAAACCCCCAGAACCAGCCTGTGGTTTCTTTGCTGAAGAATAGAAATGTACCTCCTCTCCTCGCCGTTCCCAAGCTTTTCCCGCCAACAAGTGATCACGCCCAACGAATGAATGCCGGACCAGTCAGTGCTTCAGACCATCAGTGCAGTGATGTGTTCGATTGGATGCCGATACCTGAGGGGCGTGCCCTGGATTTGGTTGGTCAGCATCTTCAGAGAGGGGCTGGACATAGGGGGTTTTTAAGGACGCTGCAGAGCACGAAATGTCGCTCTGAGCCCTGGGTAAACGGCTCATCCAGTCGCTTCTCGCTATGAACCCTTAACGCTTGCCATTTTGCTGATGTACCCTTCTTTTTCGTGTAAATATTGTAAATACGTTTTCTCAAAGTGCCAGTAAACCTGCTTGTACATATTTTACCAACTTCGAAGATTCAGTCCTTCTTCAACCCGGAGTCTCTGCACGCTACCAAGTGAAGGCCGGGTCGCCATAGCCCCAAAACTGGTGATCAGCGGTGGGATCTGAATCTACAAGCACAACGACTGGTGACCAGCGGTGGGATCTGAATCTACAAGCCACAACATCTGGTGATTGGAGGTGGATCTGAAGCTACAAGCCACAACACCTTGTGATCGGAGGTGGCATCTCAAGCAACAAGCAGGAGCAACAATCGGCCAACAAGAGGGCAGCTCGGAACATCGATCGCATGTGTGGGTGAGTGCTTGGCTTTTCTTCTGATGTGGACCAGGTTCTAGAACAGGGTTAGATTTTAGAACTGGTAAAGAGAGTGTGGAAACGCCTTTAGGTTTGGTAGTTTGCACTGTTGTTTTGGAAGTAGCCGACACTCGGAGCGATCATGGACCTACAAAAGCTGCAGAAACCGGAACTGTTGCAATTGTGTGAGGAATTGGGAATTGATACAAGTGGTTTGGCACGAAAACCTTTGATTATAAAGGCAATCACAGATTTGGGAGCCGATGATGAGGAGCTCAGTGAAGCATGGAACCTCATCGGTCAAAAAAAGGAACAGCTCAGACAGCAGAAGGAGCGGGAAAAAGAGCAGAAAGAGCGGGAAAAAGAGGAAAAGAGGCGTGAGCGTGAACTTGAGAGGGAAAAAGAGGAAAGGGAGCGCGAACGTGAGTGGGAAAAAGAGGAAAAGAAGCGTGAAAGAGAAGCAAAAAAGCTGGACCAAGAAATTGAGCTCCGGAAATTAGAACTAGAGTTGAGCAAGAGGTCGGGCAATTGTCCCCAGCTAGCGGTACCTCTTCTCAACAAGGAGGCAGATTTCAAGATGTCAAAGTACATGCAGCCATATGTGATATCAGGGGATATCGGTCTGTATCTGGCTAACTTTGAGCGAACCTGCGAAAAACTGTCCTTCCAGCGAGACACTTGGTCTCAGAGATTATTGACGGTTCTGCCCTGCGAGGCAGCGGAGGTTGTCGCGCGGCTAAGCAAGGAGGACGCGGACAACTACGAGAAGGTCAAAGCTTGCCTTCTGAGAAAGTATAGGCTTAGCGCCGAGGCGTTCAGACAACGTTTTCGGAAAGCTACTAAGTCCAGGGACGAGAGTTACCCTGAATTCCTGTACAATTTAAGAGTTAATTTGGGCGAGTGGCTAAAGAGCACAGATTCCTACAGTGATAGGGACGCTGTAGTCGAGCAAATTCTTTTGGAGCAGTTTTATAACTGCCTCCCAGAAAAAGAAAGAAATTGGTTACAGGACCGAGGCGAAATTAAGTCGGCAACTGAAGCTGCCGAACTTATTGAGGAGTATGCTTCGCGCCGACAATTCAGCAACCCAGCAGTGGATAGGCCCCGCAATCCCAAGTTCAGTATGAAAAACCGTCAGGAAAGGCACTTTGCTAGAGTTGGAAACGAAGAAATGAAGGTTTCTTCAGGCAAATTCCCTAGAAAGGACGGCAGTGAGAAAAGTGGGGAAGTGACCAACGTGCAGAACACAAAGAATAAGCTTGAGGCTAGGAAGCCGCTCACATGCTTTAGGTGTAATGAGCAGGGTCACATTGCCGTCAACTGCCGGAAAGAAAAGATTGCTTTCTCGTATGTCAGGGACTGCGATGAAAATATGCAGCTTTTAGAACCCTACCTGCATGACCTAGTAGTCAACGGGAAGCCTTGCAAGGTACTGCGCGATTCGGCCGCAACGATGGATGTTGTCCATCCGGCGTATGTATCGCCTTCCGACTATACAGGACAGTGTGCATGGATCCGACAGGTAGTTGAGGAACAGAGTGTGTGCTTGCCGATCGCGAACGTGGTCATCGAGGGCCCTTTCGGCGAATTAACAACCGAGGCTGCCGTTTCAGGAAAGCTTCCTAAGTGCTATCCGTATTTGTTCTCCAACAAATCGGACATGCTGCTGCGAAAGAGGGGCATCCTTTTCGGAGACAGAGTGGTGCAAGCCTTAACACGTTCAAAGGCGCGAGAACTAGCTACACTGCTCATTCCAGAAAAATCCACAGCGGAGGAAACGGCAGTTAAAACAATGGTAAATGCGGAAGATAGCAGGTCAGAAAACTTTGAGAGCGAGGCATCTCAGATAAGTCAACTTGAAAGTGAGCTTGATGAGACGCGGAATGAGGACGTTCTTGAGAGTAACCTCTTGCCGCCAGTGTCTAGTAATCTCACGAGACTTTTAAGTGGAACCCGAGAGGACTTAGCTATAGAGCAAGCCAATGATCCCAATATACAGGAGATAAGGGAGCGCCACCGCGCCACTAAGACAGCAAACAATATTTCTTTCGAGATGAGAAAGGGAGTGCTGTATCGCTTATTCAAGGATAAGCGCGGAGTAGAGCGGGACCAATTAGTCGTTCCCCAAAAGTACCGCGGAGACTTACTGCGACTTTCCCATGGCAGCTCGTGGTCATGTCACCTTGGAATAAAGAAAACAAAGCAGAGGCTGTTGCAAGAATACTATTGGCCTGGATGTTTTAAGGACACGGAAAATTTTGTACGGTCATGCGACACGTGCCAGCGGGTTGGAAAGGCGCAAGATAAGTGGAAAGCTCCGATGGTGTTAGTACCAATCATTACCGAGCCGTTTCACCGGTTAGTAATAGATATAGTTGGGCCACTTCCTGTGACCGAGTCAGGGTACCGTTATATCCTCACTATGTTATGCCCAGCCACAAAGTTTCCAGAGGCTGTTCCGCTGCGCGAGGTGACGTCCGAGAGTGTAGTGGATTCGCTGCTGTCAGTGTTTGCACGAGTTGGATTCCCTTCCGAGGTACAAAGTGATCAGGGTAGCGTTTTCACGAGTGTCCTCACCACCTCATTTCTCGAGCGATGCGGCATTAAGGTAGTGCATAGCTCGATCCATCATCCGCAGAGCAACAGCGTAGAAAGATGGCACTCTGTTCTCAAACGAGTCCTGAGGGGACTGTGCTATGAAAACAAGCGCGAATGGGATACCTGCCTGCCTGCAGCGCTTTTCGCTTTGCGGTCAGTGCCGCACGAATCCACTGGATTTAGCCCAGCCGAGTTGGTGTACGGAAGGTCACTGCGCTCACCTTTGCGAATGGTGCGCGAAGCCTGGGAGGGGCGCGGAGAAGACCCAACAGTAGTAGAATTCATTCTGAACCTCTTGAATCGCTTACATAACACTAAGGAACTCGTTGAGGCCAGCATGAAGTCAGCCCAGGCTCGTTCCAAGGTGTACTATGATAAGTCAGCCCGTCAAAGGACGTTTTGTATCGGGGACCAGGTGATGTTGCTGAGAAGTTCAAGGCAGAATAAGCTCGAAGTACAGTGGGAAGGACCGGCTGAAGTCGTTGCAAAGCTTTCTAACACTAACTACGCAGTGAAAATTCCCGGTAAGCGTAAAGAAGTGCGCATTTATCATTGCAATCTTATGAAGCCTTATGTGCAGAGGGAAGCCGTGGTAAATCTAACGTTAAACCTTCCCGAGGAGATGGGGGACAACTTGATTTGCCTCAGCGGAAAAGGAAGCAACGCTCAGGAGCTCCTCAAAAAGACGGAGCAGAGAGGAGAACTAAAGAAATCCCAGCTGTCCGATCTGGGCGAGATAATAACAGAGTTTGAGGCCTGCTTCGTGGACAGGCCAGGCAGAACTGATTTGACTGAGCACGATATTGAGCTGACTTCAGACGTGCCAGTGCGATCAAGGTGCTACCGATTTTCTCCAAGGCAAAGAGAAATTCTGGATAGGGAAGTAACTCGCATGCTGGAATTGGGAGTAATAAAACCCTCGGAAAGCGATTATGCTTCGCCTATGATCTTAGTAGAAGCTCCAGGTAAAGACCCTAGGCCTGTGGTAGACTACCGAAAGCTAAATTCTCTCACCAGGGATCAAGTGTATCCTATTCCGAATATTGAGGAGAGAGTAGAACAGGTCAGTAGAGCGGCATATGTGACTACGCTGGACCTTACTCGAGGATACTGGCAAGTACCGCTCACTGAACGCGCCAGCAGATACGCGGCTTTCGTCACTCCGACGGGCAGCTACCAGCCAACAATGATGAGTTTCGGGCTCAAAAATGCTCCATTTTGTTTTTCCCGACTCATGGATAGGGTTTTAAAGGGGTGTGAAACATTCGCGGTGCCTTATTTAGACGACATTGCGGTTTTTTCCGACTCATGGGCGGACCATATGGTACATCTAAGAGCTGTACTGAGCCTTTTGCGTCAAGCTGGACTAACCGTAAAGGCCGAGAAATGTTGCCTGGCAAGGGCGACCGTGGACTACTTGGGTCACAATGTAGGTCAAGGTTTCAGGAAACCCAGCGAGATTAAGATTTCTGCGGTAGCAGACTACCCGCGGCCGAGCACGAAGACGGAAATTCGAGCATTCCTGGGTCTGACTGGGTACTACAATCACTACATCCCTAACTATTCAGCTTTGGCTAGCCCTCTGACCGACGCTCTCCGCAAGACAGAACCGACAAATGTAGTCTGGGACGAACAAAAGGAAGCCTCCTTCGTAAACCTGAAGGCTGTGCTGATTAGCCGTCCGGTATTGCGAGCTCCAGACTATGGCCGAGAATTCACGGTCCAGTGTGATGCCAGTGATCGAGGGTTAGGTGCTGTTCTCTGCCAGAGAGATGACGACGGTAATGAGCACCCCGTGCTCTACTTGAGCAGAAAACTGAGTTCTAGAGAGAGGGCTTATTGCGCGTCAGAGAAGGAATGCGCTTGCATTGTATGGGCCATTCAAAAATTGCAGTGCTATCTTGGAGGGGCCAAATTCACCGTAGAGACGGACCATTGTCCCCTGGCTTGGCTGCAAACTGCGACATCGAAGAACAGTCGCCTTCTTAGGTGGAGCTTGATTTTACAGCAGTACAATTTTGAAATAAGATACAAAAAGGGGAAGTTAAATGGGAATGCGGACGCGCTTAGCCGCTCTTTCTAAGCGGTCCGAGATGTTCCTCACCATGTATCCAAATTGATAATCAGGTTTTTTTTTTTTTCGTGCGCTTGAATATAGATGACTATGTAAAGCAGCACGTTTGGTTTTCGAGGCATACCTGGGTCCTGAACGTCTTGAGAGTGGGCTTTTCTCGAACAACAATGGCAGTTTTCTTTTGACCTGGTCTCTTCAGACGGGAGCCGAGTGCTTGCTTCGACATGTGGTTGAGTTTCAGATAGCTCAAGCAATTTGGCCTACAACAATCAAGACAACGCGACATGCAACAGCGAGCTTCAAGCGTTCACGTGCAGGCCATTAAGTCGTCTCTTCATGCAGCAGCTGCGGCTGCTGCCCTCCGAGTCTCTTCTGGCGGGGGAGGAGGCTGTTACGACCAAGCATCCGCATTTGCGCGCTCTATTGTTCGCCTGTGGGCATGGAAAAGTTTTGTGAATATGTGGTGATGGTCCATTGGCTCTAAGTGAGCCTGTTTCCAGGAATCCTGTTTTGTAAGCATGTTTTGCTTTGTGGACAACCTGCAAATGCCAAATTGGCCCTGTCAAGAGAACGTCTGGAAAAACACAAAGAAACGTCCCCCTGCGGGAAATAGCAGGAAGTGCTTTCTTTTGTTCACCCTTCCAGTCGAGAAGTGCTATCCTCCAGTGATGAATGCCTCCTATCCAAAGGAGACGACAGAGTGACATGTCCGCTGACGTGCAGGACAAGAGAAGAGCATGACTCATACGGCCATTAAGTGATTTCCCGGGAATGCAGGAAAGATTTGCAATTGTCGAAAAGGGACCATGTTGGGAGCCCTATGCGGCGCCACGTGCACTCGGGTTTCTGAGAAGTAAAACCCCCAGAACCAGCCTGTGGTTTCTTTGCTGAAGAATAGAAATGTACCTCCTCTCCTCGCCGTTCCCAAGCTTTTCCCGCCAACAAGTGATCACGCCCAACGAATGAATGCCGGACCAGTCAGTGCTTCAGACCATCAGTGCAGTGATGTGTTCGATTGGATGCCGATACCTGAGGGGCGTGCCCTGGATTTGGTTGGTCAGCATCTTCAGAGAGGGGCTGGACATAGGGGGTTTTTAAGGACGCTGCAGAGCACGAAATGTCGCTCTGAGCCCTGGGTAAACGGCTCATCCAGTCGCTTCTCGCTATGAACCCTTAACGCTTGCCATTTTGCTGATGTACCCTTCTTTTTCGTGTAAATATTGTAAATACGTTTTCTCAAAGTGCCAGTAAACCTGCTTGTACATATTTTACCAACTTCGAAGATTCAGTCCTTCTTCAACCCGGAGTCTCTGCACGCTACCAAGTGAAGGCCGGGTCGCCATAGCCCCAGCGTCACGACAGCACAGAATGCTGCCTTCACAGCTTCATTTTTCTCTCGAGCCGCCGCAGACAGGAATGGCCATCCCGATCATATTGTAACCCGAACTTCGCGCGCAAAGTTGTGCAAATATTTGTCATTATCATAACGCATGACTATTTGCTGTAACATCCATAGAGTTCGTACCCACCCCTTATGTAATACGTCTGAAAAGAGGGTCTTTAAGGAAATGGAAATGAAATGAGATTGCTTTCGGGAATTTTACGATGAGGTATATTGCGCTGATATCTTTGAACAGCGTTCAGACAATCATGCACCTAAGAAAGTAAGAGTTTTTGAATACACGTTTCTTGCAGCGTGTATTAGCGAACACAAGAATCGAGCATAATAACTACGACTCGGTATATCGCTCCCTGCACTGCTCTTTTCTGCGACCAGGAACAAAAAAACTGATCGCAGAATAAAACGGCAGTAGCCAACGAGCCAATACCCTGAGCCCTCCGCTTTGGTGTTGCATAAATTACAGGCGCGCGGCCGCGCTCCACGAAATGATAGTTGTCTCCAACGAGGAAACCGGCGGCGCCTCGTCAGGCGTGACCCGCTTGACGGACAGCTGCTCGCTCCGCTCGCTTGTGCCGACGAAGGGAGACGTTTTTGTAGCTTATCGTAACCTTGCATACACCGCCGCAGGTGGGGAGGGCGAAGTGCGCTCCTCAACCACTTTCCTTTCGAAGCCGAGTTGCGTAACATGACGGCCGCTTGGCTGTCCGTGCATCTTCCGTCAGAAGCTGCGAAGGGGCCTTTCGTTCCGCCCTCTGCCCACCTCTTGAAGAGCCTTGGCTGTCTGTCTTAATCTCCAAGCCTTTTGCGGCGACTACGAGTGCGGTTTTAGGCAGTGCGTTCGGGAGTTAAAAACGAATAGGTCTTTGAGGAAGCCCAAGCGAATACAGTAACACGTCGCCTGCGCAGAATGAAAAGCGAGTTCGCTGAGGTAATAACAATAACAATAATGATAATAATGATGATGATGATGTTGGATTTTAATGGCGCAAGGGCGACTCAGGCCAAAGAGCGCCAAACTCAAGGTTAACGGTGTTCTCAAGTTTGCATAATGTGATAGTTGTAATGTTTCATGAAGGGATAAAAAACAGTGGTGTATAGGGCCTAAAAATGCTTTTGCTCTGTAATATGTAGCACTAGAAATGCTAGCAATATTAACTTTAATTACCCGGTAACCCGCAATGCCTATGGTCAGCGCCTAATTCAATACTGCGGGGCGAAAATATGGAATAGTGTACCACTCGAAATTAAAATGGCTAACAATTTCCTGTTTTCAGTTAAGCGCTTCTACTTCTCTATGATTGAGAATTATGTTTGTTGATCTTTTTATATCTGCTGTTGAGTGTTGCTCGCTATTACTTTGTTCACTGATCATTTATAACCGAGTCTTATGTTGGTGTCTTCTGTTGCTGTTATAACAAATGTGTACAATGGGCCTATACTAGCTTCGGCTATTGGCCCAGCAGTTTTTGCAAACGTTTTGTATATGTTATGTGAAAATAAAGAAAAGAAAAGAAAGAAGATATCACAAAAAACAGTGGTGTATAGGGCCTAAAATTTATTTGCGATGAATAATGAGCTGGGAAAAAAAATTTAAGAAAGTATATGTAGATGCTTTAAAAGATCTCATCCGTCCTCTCAAGGAGGAACGGGCTGAGACCTACGTCGATAAAAAATTCCATGTAAGAAACCTACTTGTGATAAAAATTTGAGCACCTGATTTAAAGGAAATATTGGATTGTCCCCAATAAAAAATGAATGGGTGTTTAGGTATTTGAAGAGTGTACAAGGAAGGAAAATGACGTCTTCTTTCTGGTTCCAGTTGTGCACATATAATTAAAACATGAATGACAATGAGCCGATCACCACATCTCAAACAGTGCGGTGCAGGAAAGTTAGTTAAAAGATATGTATGCGTTGTGTATGTGTGACCAATTCTGAGTCTACACAGAGCTACTTCTTTAAATCTGTGTTGTTTTTTTGTAGTGTACCTGCCTATGCTTGGCTTTATTGTGTGCAGTTTATTTTCGGTTGCTGTGTCCCATTCCTCTTGCCATTGTTGCCGAATCATGTTTTTTATGTGTGGCTTGAGGTCATGATAAGTTATCTTATCAATGTCTGTGTTATTTCGAAGGGCAGCTGACGCAGCAAGCCTATCAGCTGCCTCGTTACCCGGTATACAGCGATGGCCTGGCACCCAACACAGTGTAATTTTAATTTCTAGTTTATGGGCGAACATAAGGGTGTTATAAAGAGAGTTCAGGACTGTGTTCTTATTACGCCATTTCCAAAAGGATAAGGACGTTAAAACACTGAGGGAGTCTGTGTAGATGATCGACGTCTGTATTTTATTTTTTATAATGTGTCTCTCAGCTAAAAGGATACCATGGCATTCAGCGGTAAATATACTAGTATGTCTGTTCAGGGTTTTTGACTGTGAAAACTGTGATCCATGTGCTGCAAGGAGACTTGAGCAGGCTTCGAAGCATCAGTGTAATATTCATCACAAGTGTACTTCTCCTGAAGTGACATGAAGTGCTGCTGTATGGCAATAGGGGATGCATGTTTGCCCACTTCAAGAAACGACAGGTCACAATTAACAGTGTGCATTTCCCAAGGAGGAATTAAGTTTTTTATGGTAGTTGTATGAAGACTGGTAACTGGAACGTCCAGATGTTCAATATGAGTGGCAACTCTGATTGGGTATGGTGGTGTCAGAGATGGTTTTCTTGCGAAAAGTGCAGTGCTAGTTTTGTCAAGCAGGAGCCGGCGACATGGATGATCTAGTTGGCATAGAACCTTCATAGCATAAGTTACACAAGTAAATTCTCTTCTTCGTTGCAGTGACCATCGGTTGGCCTCGACATAAAGGATAGCAATTGGCCTAGTTCGAAAAGCACCCGTGGCGAGGCGAAGGCCGAGGTGGTGCACGGGATCAAGCAATTTCAGAGCAGAGGATGATGCGGACCCATAGACCATCGAGCCATAGTCAATGCGTGATAGAACTACACTATTCAGAAGGCTCAGAAGGCAGTCGCGGTCTGTGCCCCATGAAAGGTGAGAGAGGATTTTTAGCAGATTTATTGCTTTGAGACACTTCAGTCGCAAGTGTTTTATGTGGGCAATGAAGGAAAGTTTTTCATCAACAACTACGCCAAGAAATTTATGTTCCTTTTTAAGGGCTAGGCTCTGACCATTCAATGTAATGTTGGGGTCGGGTCTGACGCCACGCTGCTTAGAGAAAAGCACACAAACACTTTTTTCAGAGTTAAATTTAAACCCATTGTCATCAGACCACCTGGACAATTTGTTAACACCTAGCTGAATCTGTCGTTCACAGATGGCCAAGTTGCAAGATTTGAAGCTTATCTGGATGTCATCAACATATACAGAGCAAGAAATGATTTTTGGCAACGCACTTTCTAAAGAGTTCATTTTGACTATGAAAAGTGTGCAACTGAGAACACCACCTTGAGGGACACCATTTTCCTGTATGTACTGCTTTGAGTATGCATTGCCAACACGAACTTTAAAGGATTGTTCAGGCAAGTAACTTCATATTGTATTCGACATGTTCCCTGTGATACCAAGAGAGGAGAGGTCGCGGATGATACCATAGCGCCAAGTGGTATCATATGCTTTTTCAAGATCGAAAAAGACAGATAAACAATGCTGTTTGTGTGCAAAAGCATCCCTTGCATATGACTCAAATGCAATGAGCTGATCAGCTGTTGACCGCCCAGCTCTAAAACCAGTTTGGTTTTGATGAAGAAGACCATTGTATTCAAGGAAATGTAGAAGGCGGCGATTTACCATTTTTTCGAAAAGCTTGCATAAGCAGATGGTTAGAGCAATAGGCCGATAACTGGCAGCAAGAGTGGGTTCTTTTCCGGGTTTTAATATCGGGATAATGATCGCTTCCTTCCATGCTTTAGGAAAGCGTCGTGTGGCCCATATTTTATTATACAGGCAGAGTAGGGTGTCAAGCGTGTCCGTAAGCAGGTGTTTGAGCATTCTATATGTGATCCTGTCAGGACCTGGTGCTGTGTTCCCACATGTGTCAAGTGCAATCTTCAGCTCCTGCATGGTGAAAGGGCTATTGTACCCTCCTGTGCACGGTCTTTTATCACATATAGGCTTCCTCTCCTCAGTTACCTTGTGCCGCAAAAAGGAATCTGTATAGTGCCCTGAGCTGAAAACATATTCGAAGTGTTGCCCTAGTGTGTCTGCTTGGTGTTCAAGACAGTCACCACTGGTGCTGACAAGGGGCATTGGGATTGTGCTATATCCTTTGAGTGCTCTTATTCTGTTGTATACTTTGTGATCATCAGAATAAGAGTTCACAGAAGAAAGGAATGATGACCAGCTTTCTCGCTTGGAGATGCGTCGAACACGTTTGCAATTTGCCTTTGCACGCTTAAATCCTATTAGGTTTTTAGCCGTGGGGTATCGGCGTAACTTCGACCATGTCTTGTTTTGTGTTTCACGGGCAGTCTTACATTCTGCATTCCACCACGGCCTTCGTTTGTTTCGTGGCTTACTTGATGTTTGCGGGATGTGTTTTTCTGCAGCATCTATAATGTGCAGCGTGATCAAGAGTTGAGATTCGTCAACGCCTGAGGCAGTAACTGATGAACAGGGCAGAGCTGAGTGTTCCCTGAACATATCCAAGTGGGCCACATATTCTTTACATTTCCTGGGACTAGATGCATGTACATTTTAATTGCCTGTGTACTTCACAGAGATGGGAGAATGGTCACTTCCATATAGATTTCAATAACAACCCACTCTGTAGCTGCCAAGAGCGTCAGAGAGCCAATGGCTAAATCAATTGCTGTGTACGTATTATGAGCTGAGCTGTAGTAGGTTGGCTGTTTTGAGTTGAGTAAACATGATCCTGAGGACAACAAAAACTTTTCAATTAGTGCACCTCGGAAGTCCATTCTTGTACATCCCCATAATGGGTGGTGAGCATTAAAGTCTCCGACCAGCAGCCATGGTTCTGGGAGTTGGTCAATCAGCTTTTCAAAATTTTTGTTGCATATTTTATGATCTGGCAGAATATACAGCGAACGTTGTTATTTTACCGAATATTAAGGCTTGTATTGCCACTGCCTCTAAGTATGTGTTAAGCGAGATGTTTCGACAAGCGATTGACTTTTGTGTTATAATGGCAACGCCACCGGAGGGGTGAGTACTGCCTTGCCTATCTTTCCTGAATACGCGATACTGCTTGAGAAAACTTGTGTTTGTTGGTTTCAGATGCGTTTCTTGCAGACAAACTATGTTTGGTTGGTGTTCGGCGAGGATTTCATATACGTCATCCAGATTTTTTAGAAGTCCTCGACAGTTCCAATAAATGATGCTCTCGGTAGCCATTTTGGTAGGTGTGGAAAGAATATAGAGTAGAGTTAAGATTCGCCACCCTTATCAGGTGGCTTAACTGGTGTGTGTGTGTGTGTGTGTGTGTGTGTGTGTGTGTGTGTGTGTGTGTGTGTGTGTGTGTGTGTGTGTGTGTGTGTGTGTGTGTGTGTGTGTGTGTGTGTGTGTGTGTGTGTGTGTGTGTGTGTGTGTGTGTGTGTGTGTGTGTGTGTGTGTGTGTGTGCGTGCGTGCGTGCGTGCGTGCGTGCGTGCGTGCGTGTGTGCGTGTGTGTGTGTGTGTGTGTGTGTGTGTGTGTGTGTGTGTGTGTGTGTGTGTGTGTGTGTGTGTGTGTGTGTGTGTGTGTGTGTGTGTGTGTGTGTGTGTGTGTGTGTGTGTGTGTGTGTGTGTGTGTGTGTGTGTGTGTGTGTGTGTGTGTGTGTGTGTTTCATTTGAGGCGGTCTAGCAGGCCCCGCCTCTCATTGGCGGACTCCCTAGGCGCCGCTGACGCTGCGGAGTCCATGCTCACCTCCATCGCCTCTGGTGAAGGCATGGAGGCAGGAGGTTTTTCAAGAGGAACCAAGTCCCTCTCAGATGTCTTTGGTGTCCCGGGCGTCTGGGGGAAGGTGACCTCCGGGATTGCAAAGATTGGTGCAGCCGGTGGCTGCTTAGTGAGGAGCCGTGGAGGGAGCACGTCAGCAGCATTGCACTGCGTGCCCACCGTTACTAGACGCGGCCTGGCCCCTCTGCGGGCTGCGTCAGCATAGGGAACGGAGGAAAGCATTCTGTGCTTTTTTCGCGCCTCTCCGTATGTTATCTTCTCAGTTACCTTTATATTGATTACTTCCTTTTCAGCCTGAAAGGCTGCACAGGATCGTGAGTATGCAGGGTGGGTGCCCTCACAGTTCACACATTTGTAGTCAGTTGCACTGCATTTATCGGTTGCATGGTCATGTGCGCTGCATTTTGCACATGTAAGGCGTCCTCGACCGCTGACACTTGAAGCACCTGCGTGGGCTTGGTATGTATGGGCTAAGTTTGCATCGGATGAATTCCACATTGATAAATTCAGGAAGTGTGCTCCGGTTGAAGGTGAGAACAATATGTTTCGTTTTTATTTCTTCATTCTTTCGCCTGATTGTTATTCTTCGTACTGCTGTTACAACTTGGTTCTGTAGGCCCTCAAGGAGATCTGATTCTGTTTCGCTTAGGAGGTCTCGCTCAGAAACCACTCCCTGGCGGCTGTTAAGACTGCGGTGGGGTGATACTTGAACATCAAGGTGAGCAAATGTTTTTGTTGTGAGGAGGTTGTCAGACTGACTTTTGTCTGATACCTCTATTAGCAGGTCACCAGATCCTAGTTTTTTCGCTTTATAGTTTGCCCCAATGATGGCCTTCAGAGAGTTGGCAATCAGAAAGACTGACAGTTCATTTACTGGTTTAGATTCGGTTATAGAGCGCAAGACAAGGTATTTTGAAAAGTTCTCAGTTGGTGTCGTGATTTTTTGCGTTACTTCGGCGCGACTCCTTTTCGGGGGTCGATCAGGTTTTTTTAAAGGTAGTTTTTCCATGCAGTATGGATAGTTTAAGGGGTCCTAATATATGTCGCCTCTGGTTCACCCTTATACGCAGAGGAAGGTCCCGGAGCCCCTCGCCTGGTGGACAGGCGAGGAGCCCATCGGCCGAGGCTTGACCATGGCCTCGACCGCCACCATACAAGGTTTCTTCCCTCCACCTCTCAACCTATCGCCACGGCACGGATTACAGCTTCGGTATGGGGGCTCAGGGTCCGTGGTGGCACCAAGCACCAACACTTAGTTTACACAAGGTGCCCTTGCGGGAATAATGATAATAATAATAATTGGTTCACAGGAAGGGAGAGGCGCGGTATCTGTCACACTTGTTTCTGTGGACACCTGAACCGCGCCGTAAGGGAAGGGATGAAGGTGGGAGTGAAAGTGGAAAGAGAGAAAGAGGAGCTGGTAATGGGGGGCTACGGAGTAATTTCGATTATCTGGGCAGTGGTAAGACGCCCCACTACTGTGCCGGAGTACCCGGGTTCGAACCCGACCTCGACCCCGCCGGGGTGGTGCAGTGGTAAGACGTCCGACTACTGTGCCGGAGTACCCGGGTTCGAACCCGACCTCGGCGGCTGCGTTTCGATGGAGGCGAAACGAAGAGGTGTCCGTGTGCTGTGCGATGTCAGCGCACGTTAAAGATCCCCAGGTGGTCGAAATTACTTCGTAGCCCTCCACTACGGCTCCTCTTTCTCTCTTTCCACTTTCACTCCCACCTTCCTCCCTTCCCTTACGGCGCGGTTGCGGTGTGCACAGAAAACAAGTGAGACAGTTACCACGCCTTTCCCTTCCTATAAATAAATCAGTTTTTTATATCAGAACTCGACCTCGGCGGCTGCGTTTCGATGGAGGCGAAACGAAGAGGCGTCCGTGTGCTGTGCGATGTCAGCGCACGTTAAAGATCCCCAGGTGGTCGAAATTACTCCGTAGCCCTCCACTTCAGCTCCTCTTTCTCTCTGTCTACTTTCACTTCCACCTTCCTTCCTTCCCTTAAGCCGCGGTTGAGGTGTCCACAGAAAGCAAGTGAGACAGTTACCGCGCCATTCCCTTCCTATAAATGAGTGTCCGCGTTATTTCGTGTGTGAGTTTTTCCTGCCTAGTTGGCTCGACGCGCGCATAACATCTATACTCGCGGACAAGTTTTTCTGGCTATGGAGCCAAGGCTACGGGGGCGGAGCTTTCTTCATGGTGTTTCTACATCATGGAATTCCGGCATATCTAGCCTCAGGTACGGTTTCGGTTTCAGTTCCGTCTTTACTTGAAATAATGTCTGCTGAGCCTCCAACGAAGCAGAAATGTTTTCAGTGACATTGCTAAAGGCCTAAGCGAACGTATATTTAGGGTAATGAATATGATGCGCTACGTACGCTGCCAAAACAAGCGTATTGCGAAAGCGCACAGAAACAGGCGGGTAGACGCAGCAGCAGCAGCCGACGTACGCTTCGGTGGATTGCTGGCAGATGGCGAAACCATCCCGTTTGCGCGTTGGCGTGTACTGATAATAAAATATACTGCACTAACGTTGTACTGATCTATACTGTAGAACAACCGTGATGCAATAACAGCATAAGCATTTCTTTAATGATGCAACGTTCCAAAGCACGATCCGCGTAATTTATCAGGGGACTATATTCTGCTCTGTAGCTTTGGCCGCATGGCCACAAAAACTTGTCCGGAACATAGATAAGAATCTTCCACTGCAAAAATACATGTATGTCAGTATAAAATTCTGGAGGCAACAAGCACACGCCACGAATAGCTCAGGAAATTCCAACAAGGCAGGAACTAATTCAAGGCATGAACATTTTACAAACTTGCCACTTATACCGTTGGTCCTGGAGAGCTGTGGCCCTCTGGGGCAGAAATATATAATTGGCCTCATCCAAAGTAAAAGGCTTTACACCGACTGCACCTATTGGCTGCTCATATTCAAGTTAAGGAAAAGCCTGCCTACCCAAGCGGACATTATGCAGTTGTCGATTGAACAAGTGACCTCAGCCAAATACCATGCACGCTAATCAATGTACCTGCAGAAACGTAGATGCTGCCAAGTCGAGCCTTCGAAGATGATTGGAAATGTCTTTAATATTGTTGCGAAGAAGAACACCGGCAGTGACGCGAAAACAGCCCTCGCGCTAGGCCAGGCATCAAATCATCCTTCATCCTGTCGCCATGTTGTGCCGTCTTCTTGCTTGTCGCCACGTAACATTTTGATTGGAGGTGCGGCATACGTCATCCCCATCCTCGCTTTGGAGAATCGAAGCCATCCGTAGGCCGGGACCATCGACCGAGAACCCTGGAATATCGCCGCGCTGCTTTGTCTCAGCCCTTCCTGCCCAGACATGACTAGCCGCAACTGCCGCCGCCCAGATTCAGCCCGGATCTGAAGACAAGGCGCACACATGAACTGAGCAGAGACCAGACCAGAGCAAAGACCCGACGTGCCTGAAGAATCTGAAGGCAAGAACACGCAACCTCCACCCCGCCCAGCCGCCTGACGCGACCTCGAGTCCTCGGTCCCATCGATGCATTGGTGACGGGTAGCTGAAGAGCTCCATGGGGAGGCGGATCACCCAAGCATCATCGTGGTTATCGTCATTCTAGTTGCAATCAACTCATTCTATCTTTTCTTGAACATCCTCGCCATCACGTCACAATCAACTTCAAGCAAACCGATCGGGACGATCACTCGGTTGCCCCGGGAAGTATTGCGCAGAAGGTCGGCAGTGGCGCGAGAGGAGCCCTCGTGCTAGGCCAACCATTAAATCATCCTTCGTCTTGTCGCCATGTTGTGCCGTCTTCCAATCCGTGCGCAGGGCCACTGCGCAGGTCAATGACCGGAAAACACTTTTCTATTTCATCGCTTTGTAGGCGCGTATACACAAACAGCTTGTCACTGTTCATTCGAAATTGTGGCGTCGAAGCATATGAGTCAACTCCGTCATCAACTCTGTACAACAGGCCAGCTATATCAAGTGCATTAATTTCAGCACGCACCGTCCGCTCAGGTCCCTTCAATGACCGACGATAATATTATATTCAGGTACAAAAAGACCAAGAGCAGCTTCTATCTCTTCATGCGGTACAAGCTTAGTTTCCAAAAATGTAGATTATCCGCGCTTCATCTTTCAAATAGTTGTGTTGCCTTGTGCTACCAATATCGTTTCCCCATACCGCTAGCGTTAAGTGTAGCCACTTCAAAAGCTGTGGCCCCTGCTTTTGTATATGTCTGCCTTATTCAGCTCCATCCAACTCTTGTGATTAGGCAGCCTTTAGGGCTCTTGCTGCCCTCATTTTAGAGCGCATCCTCCCTTTTCTTTCTATCGAACACGCTTTATTTTAGGCTCTACCTTCGGCAAGAAGTGCACATATTGGCTATGCTTTTAAAGAGTAGCCCCTCGACTACTACAGCACCTTAGAGCAATACAAGAGTAGTTACTTCGCATATTGTCTTGTCTGCCTCGTACTAGAAAACAAAGACCTCACCAGAGGCAACTTCAAATCGTGTTAATGTGTTGCCTCTGGCAACTTATTTCTTCTTCCTATCGACATCCGGCTCCTTCTCCGCAAGACATTACAGTGGCGTACTGTCCATGGAGATGTCATAGGCTACCACTCATGAGGTTTGCAGCACCACATCACTCGGAACTCCAAAGTCGACCGGTAGCACATCGAAGACTCTTGACGCCGCACACAACACTCAAGCGATTAACAGCGCAGAGAGCAGCCTGAATGTATATCTGTTACTCCTCGGTGTACCTTGGTGGAAGAACTTTTCTTACCCGACAGCACAAGGCTGCCTAGCAAACTTAGGCACATTGACACTATTCTGACGTGGCCGGAGTCCGGAAGAGTGGGTTTGTTCAAAACGATGAGCCGCGGTGCCGAGCTCTCTGGAAGCGCCCACAAGCTCCAAAAGTACCTAAGGATGCGATATCGAATCGCTTTGTCCACTATGTGAACAGCTGTGTCATTGCTTTCACCGATAGACTGCATCAGGACTGGTTCAAAGAGAAAAGCAGTATGAGAGTGATTTGGTCTGGTTTATGAGGTTTAATGTCCAAAAGTGACTCAGGTTGTGAGAGACGTCGCTGTGAAGAGTTCTGGCAATTTCGGCCACTTGCAGTTCTTCTAATAATGCTGGCATTGCACAGCACACGGGAGAAAAAGCATGCGAAAAATTACCCGCAATAAGAGCCTTTAAAGGCGGGAATTAACGCAGCGTCATAGCCTTAATTAAAGGCAGAGCCCCAATACCTTCAAAGCTTTTTTTTTTTTTTTACTTGCCTACATTCGCTTTATTCTGGCATATGAGCGAGTAATGGACTTTTTACTGCCTGAGCTAATACTTCGTGAAATGCAACCGAATTTCTTTAGGTGATTAAAGAAGCTTCGCGTGGTATTAGCTTCAGCTTTCATTTAAATAGCGCTAAGATTTGCATATTCTGTATATTGACCTAAGATTAATTGAATTGGTTGGGATTGGATTGGTTCTGAGGCTTTCGTATAGTCCTACAGCCAAGTCCTGAGAGTGGAGAGTCTGTCACGCCGTGGTATCAATAACACCAGCACCATCTATCTTGAGAGCCTTTTCCAGTACTGGGCGACCTTTCAATGTCTCTAGAGCCTTTACACCGCGCTGTAACAATTTATGTCGACTGCATCCCCTCCGTGCGGTTGTCTGAAAGCAAAACATAACGAGTGCGGCAATGTAGTCCTACTACCGTTTCAAGTACGTTAACGTTTCTTTTTTTCTTTTTACAGGTAAAGTGCAAATTTCGTCAATGCGATGCCTAACCTAACTTCAACATTGCCGCGGAAGCGGTCCATCCCCGTTGGATTCTTGGAGAATTGTTATTAAATGTACTCAGCAAATAATTGCTTCTTGGCTCAAGGTTTGCAGAATATAGTGATCCGTGCTGTCTGATAGAAAATATCCTTCACATATCTTAAAGCCTGATGAGTCAATTACAGCGCAAAAAGACGGGAAAGAGAAAAAATAATCTCAGAAGGACCCAGTGTTAATTTGTTTTTGCGTAAGTTTTGGAAGAGTAATTCATGTTGGCTAATTCTAATTTTGCATTTGCCATTTCATCATGCCACAAGATGTCATGTGTACAATACAACTGCCGGGAACAAATCAAAGCATCTTAATAAGTTGCTTGCTTTCCTACAGTCGTTCCTGCAAGGTGAACGTATATGCGTCGTGATGTCGAAAGAAATGCCACTGTACTTTAATGCAGTTTGGAAAAAAAGTTAACTTGTCTGTAAACTATAAAAGGCAGCTGCATGTTTCGGTTTGATTTGTAGGGTTTAACGTCCTAAAGCAAACCAAGTGCGGCCTTTTATCGTTTACAAACAAATTTATTTCATTTATTTATTTACAGACATACTGCGGACCGTTGTTAGGTCCAAGCAGGTAGGGAACTATACATAGCAAAGAATCAAGCAGTTAATTTATATAAAAAAGCAATTTACAGCATAAACGCCATTATAACATAGAGTTTGCAATGTACTAAAACCATGACATTCACAAATAACACTGAAGTGTTCGAAAAAAAAAAGATATATATATATATAGTATGAGCACTGTGTAGCGCTTCAACTTCCACACGGCTGAACGTGCTGCTTCATCTTCATCCTGCTCTCTCTTGTAGATACCCATCGTCATCGCGGAGTGTGGTTGGCTGCAGTGTGCGACCAAGGCTTCATGTCTCAATAAAACCTGATCCGCCAAGTCCGACCTTCGCGTTACTTTACACGTGGTGGAGGTGCGGGGTAGCGCTGGTGAACACTCTCAAGGTTCGTATACAGGCAACATTAATACCCAAGAAAGTAGAACGTAGGACAGCGGCCGATGTAGCTCAGTTGGAAGAGCACCGGACACGATATTCGGAAGTCGTGGATTAGGATCCCACCATCGGCACGTTGTTTTTCCTTCTACTTTGTGTTTATTTATCTTTCCCCGAAACAGATTACATTACTCAGTTATGTGATTACCAAAGTAAAAAAAAAAAAAAAAACGACATGCTTTCCTTGGCTTCGCCGACTGTGCAATATACAAAAAAAACGAGGAGCCTGCAGCTCAATAAACCTTGTTCTCTAGAAAGAGCCACAAGGCACGTTACAAATTCAAGAACACGAGAAGCTAATTCATGGAGGTGTTGTTAGAGGTGGGCAAACAGTTCCACTCAGCGATCACGAAAGGAAAAAAATTGGCTGTGGCGGTTAAACCTAGTAATTGCGAAGCAATACGTGGGTTCTGCTATTGTACCGCTTGTGGTGATGCTCTGGTTATGCTTACGCTAGTATGGCTATGGTGATCCTCTTGGCTGTGCTATGTTTCTGCTATGTTTGGCATGGGTAAACACCCACAGACAAGAATGACGACACACACATGCTACTCGTTTTCATCTTTTATTCAAACCTATAAATACGCTTCGGTGATCTGTGAAACACGAAAAGAAACACGAGAGAAACACGAGAAGAAACACGAGAGATTTCTCTCGTGTTTTCTTCAAACGTTCCTCTCGTTGCTCGGGTGTTTCTTCAGCATGCCGTTTTCTTCGCTTTTCATTCTGCCTCTCTCGATACGCACGTTCCTTTTTGAGTCGCTGCTGCCGCTGTTCCGGAGTTCCTTGGGCACGTCGCTCCCGTTTGGCTGCGTTCTGGCGTTCCGAACTAGTAGTGCTGGAACGAGATGCACATTCCACACTGTCGGCCAAACTTATAACTTCCTCTCTTGCTTCTTCCGTTGATTCTGCTGCCGAAGACGCTGAGCGTTTTTTTTTTTTTTTTTTTCGCCTGGCTGCATCTTGAGCTCGTCGCTTGGAAAGCCGTTCTTCTCGTTCTTCTTCTGTCTCCGTAGCTCGCTGATGCTTCCTCTTTGCAGCCTGCCGAAGCGTATGGGCTGGAGGCGGCATCTCATGGGCTTGACGAGAAGAGCGGGTGTCAGGCCGCGGCCGTGGCTATGCGCCGCGCAATGCGACGGCGTGAGATGGGGCCCCGTTTTTACACAGATGGTATGACGT
Source organism: Amblyomma maculatum (assembly GCF_055883805.1). Taxonomy (NCBI): domain Eukaryota; kingdom Metazoa; phylum Arthropoda; class Arachnida; order Ixodida; family Ixodidae; genus Amblyomma; species Amblyomma maculatum. The sequence goes on along the minus strand of NC_139347.1, from coordinate 121,170,939 downwards.
CACGCAGCGAGGTCACGCGAAAGGTCAAGCGTGGCTATGCGGCCGCGGCATGGCACGGGCTGAGGTGGTTGCTGAAGTAATAGTGCTGCGCAATAAAAAGAAAACTTATGCAAGTTCGAGCAAAATAAGCGAAAATAAATTTGTGTGGTAGTATATGCTTCCGGCTGGTTCAGCAATGAAATATTGTGGCGGGTCAAGTACTTGTTTATTGGTTAGTAACAAGGAAAGCAATTCTAAACAGAAGTTTTTTCTCCGACCTTCAAACTGAGGTATATCGTGAATTTGGATTAATTCAGTAGGCGAATTTGATTTCAAAAATTTAGAGAATACATATCTCATAACTTTTCTTTTTCCAAGATTTTTTATATTTGATGTGGTGTACAGATCCCAGACTATGCACGCATATTCAAGCTTAGGCCTGATTAAAGAAAGATAGCTAAGAAGCTTTACATCAGATCGAGGATTTTGGAGTTTATGCCTGAGGAAACACAGTTTTCTAAATGCTGCTTTACAAATATTGTCAATATGTGTATTCCAGGATAGGTGACTTGTAATTACCACGCCTAGGTATTTTACAACAGTTACTTCCATCAGCTCAGCAGGCCCGATTTTATAAGTATATTTTATGGGATGTTTTTTACGTGTTACGCGGACGGAAACAATTTTCTGGTGATTTCGCGCCATGCCCCAACGGTTGCACCAGTTTACAATGTTGCCAAGAGTAGTATTAAGGTCGTTTTGGTGTTGACGATAAGAAATATCTCGAAATAGTGTGCAATTGTCGGCATACAGCCGGATGTGAACACCAGTGGACACTTTATCTACAATATCATTAATATATTACAAAAAGAGTAATGGTTGGTTGGTTTAGTGGGGTTTAACGTCCCAAAGCCACTCAGGCTACGAGAGACGCCGTAGTGGAGGACTCCGGAAATTTCGACCACCTGGGGTTCTTAACGTGCACTGACATCGCACAGCACACGGGCGCCTTACTTTTCGCTTCCTTTTGGCCCCAGAACCCTTCCCTGGGGCACAACGGACGTGATGGGAAGAAAGCCCGATTGATACTCGCCAAAAGCAACGTATTACTATCGGTTAGTAAGATAGTCACATATCCATGAAATAAATATCTGTGGAAGACCAATTTATTGTAATTTGGTTCTTAGCATATTAGGGAGAACTAAATGAAAAGCTTTGCTAACGTCTAAAAATATTGCATCAATTTGGCCGTTATGATCCAGGACTGAAGCAAAGGACTGGACAATAGATACAACACTATAGCCAAACGGGCGAGTTGGTGGAACATATTTGATGGAAAAACAGCGCGACGGACGAACACCACAGCAAAGGAACACAAGACGAGCGCTTTACTCACAACTGAAAGTTTATTAAAGAGGGAACACAATATATGGAAAAAATAATAAACACGTGATGCTACGTGGGATGCAGGCACGCAATCTCACTTTCATGTAGATAAATTGATGGCTTACTAACACACAACATAGGTTTTTTTCCTCATGTGGTTTTTTCCTCCATTATCTCACGTGTTAAGTGGGCCAGGTGTTTGTAAAGGATATCAGAATAGTGCAGTGAAGAATAACAAGATTCGCAGTCACGGACGTGGTCAACGAGATTAGTAGATTTGTTAGCGTATAAGTTATTTGCATGCGCTCGTCTTGTGTTCCTTTGGTGTGGTGTTCGTCTGTCGCGCTCTTTTTCCATCAAATAGATACAAGTTGCCTCACAGTAGAATATCCTTTCCGGAAGCCGTATTGGCTGTTAGCTAGTACAGAATTATGTTCTAAAAAGTCATTAATACCAGATGCGATAACATATTGCATAAGTTTGCTACACGATGAAAGTAACGAAATGGGGCGATAGTTTTTTATTACCAGGCGGTCGCCTTGCTTAAAAATGGGTATTACTCGTGCTGTCTTCCAGTCCCCCCGTACTTTCCCTGTCAGCAAAGACGTGCGAAAAATAATGACGAGAAACTTGGCAAGTGGTTCAGCATATCTTCGAAGGAACGTGTTTGGTATAGCGTCAGGTCCAGGGCAGATTTTAGGTTTTAAGTTCAGAAGCATAGAATATATACCGTTATATGAAATTCATCTCAGATGTATGCGCGCAAGCGGGGCCCAGCGTGGGTGGCTCCAAGACAGAAAAAACACTACGGAAATATTTGCGGAAAAAGTGAGCAATGGCCCAAATTTGATCACTGATTATTTTATCATCAACTAATACTTCAGATACGGGTTGTTTTATATCGCTGATGTATCCCCAAAGTTTGCTCGGGTCAGTTTTTAAGAAGTTTGGCAGAGTTGTTTTGAAGTAGAAGTGTACCGCTTTTGCGAGGGCATTTTTAAGTTCAAGGATCAAATTAGATTACAGACGTTTCTTCTTTAGTCGCTTTATTTTTCGTTTTAGATGCATAATCTGTCGATTCATCCAGGGAGTGACTTTATTAGTCTTTTTCTCTTTTCGTGGGAACAAATGTGTCTAGGCAATAATGACACATTTCTTCAAACTTATTTCAAAGGGCACAGGCATCCTTTCCATCAAAGTCGATAAGAGATGCTTCTAAGTGATGTAATATGTGGGCGTTATCGGCGCGTGTGTAGTCTTTGTATGTCCGTATTTGCTGCTGTTTCAGAGCGCTGAATTTGTGGATGGGTATTGAAGTGCTCACGAGATTGTGATCAGAAAACCCTTGCTCAACCTATACAGAGCAATCAGAAAACGCGCGAGGTATAAATGCTAAGTCTAAAATGGAACTAGCAGTGCGCGATACGCGAATAGGCTGGCGAATAGACTTGGCAACAGCGGCAGCAACACGAAGCTGCATCGCTAAAAAGCTACTGCTGTCTTCGCAGATCTCTGGATACACCTGTGACTGGGTCCAAGGAACACCACCCCTGCTGATGTGAATCTGCGTACTACTGCGAACGGTCCCCGCTGCTGTGAACTTGCGCCCAACCTGAGGCCGCTTTCATCCAACTGCGTTATCGGACACTTGGCGCTCTATTAGCAAAAGCTGCGCAGAAGTACACTGGACCATCTACCAGATAAAAGAGCGAACATCGGAGCAGCGGTCACTTGGCAGCAGCGGCAGCAACACGACTGCATCGCTAAAAAGCTACTGCTGTCTTCGCAGGTTAGTACAATATTACGCAAAACTGGTATGCAGTTTATTCCTGCCGCTGCTGCCACTTTAGTTGAAACTTACTCATCTTAACGGTATGCTTTGTGTTGCGTTGAACGCCCAGACCTTGTGAAAAAAAAAACAATGTCCAGCACATGTTCTTCTTATGCATCAACTATTCATGAAAGTGTCCCGCGTGTGATCTGTACGAAATTTAACTGTGCATACCATTTTGGCCAGTGTGCTGGGGTAAAAGAGAAATCGTTTCAAGCTAAGCCCCCTGATTCGAAAAAGGCGTGGCGCTGTTGTAAATGCCGAGCAGGAAAGGCTCCTGTAACAGGCAAAGAGGACAATGGCTCTGATTCTGAATCTGATATTCGGAAGACTCTTGCCGCTATCCTAGAAAAACTGGAAAGTTTGCCAGAACTAAAAAAAAAAAGTGGATCAAATTGAACAATCTGTTCAACACATGTCCAAGAAATTTGATGACTTTGAAAGACAGGTTTCTCGTCAAGAGAATGAAATCAAGGCTCTGAAAAAAAAAAGAGTAGCTGAATTAGAAGAGAAAGACGATATGACGCAGGTAGTGCAAGCACAACTGCAGCAAGATGTTAATGACCTCGAACACCGCAGCAGAAAACTTAACCTAGAAATACACGGTATCCCGATTCAACCAGATGAAAATCTGCTTTCTGTATTAAACAGTCTTGCCCCCAAGCTTGAAGTACCGCTTCTAGCAGCAACAGATATTCAGACGATACACAGATTGCCTGCCCGGAAAGATAAGAAGCCAGGTATTATCGCTCGTTTTACCCGGCAAGCGACAAGAGACACTTGGCTTTCAGCCAAGAACAAAGTAAAAGAGAATGATCCGCCTATCGTCATCCAGGAAAACCTTACTCGGTACAACAGAGAACTGCTTCGTCGGGTGAAGGACTGGGCAGTGGTTATCTTTATGTATGGCATGTAAATGGAAAAGTTCTTGTCCGCAAATGTGTAGGGATGAATGCCACTCATATCAAAGGAGACAACCTAGAACAGTTGAAATGAGTGCTGTGCTTGCCGAATCGATAAAAGAAAATAAAGAGAAATAAAGATGCAAAGCTAATATCATCTTCCTGCTGACTTAAACCGTATTCATCATCATCATCAGCCTGACTATACCCACTGCAGGGCGAAGGCCTCTCCCATATTTCTCCACTTAGCCCGGTTAGCAGCGGTGGCGTAGCGGTAGAACATCCGCCTCGCATGCAAGAGGACCGGGGTTCAAATCCCGGTGCCGCGCAATTCTCCACCGGTTTAAAAATAAAAAAAAAAAAACGCGTGTCGATGGAATTGCATAAACAGGCTTGGGGCGCGACCTGATGCCGGTGAACACCTCCGGCAACGCGCACTCCCTCACCAGAACAGGAGTTGGCCACCCTGGTGCAGTAATTGGCCGCAACCTTATGATAAGCTCCATAAACCGTATTATTTCCTGTTTTTCGCCCGCATCGCTAAAAGCTGTACACATCAACGCACGATCAGTGAAGAATAAAACACATCCCCTAAAAGAATTTTTGAGTGAATTCAAGTTCACTGCGATAATGTTAAGTGAAACGTGGAGCACCAGTGAAGGTAATGCTTTCAGAATGACTAACTATAAAACGTATTACCTGAATACCTGATAGGCAGTGGTGGGGGAGTGGCAGTTCTACTGGATATGAACGAAAATGGTGAAATGCTTGATTCATACAGCATGATCACACCGCACTACGAGGTCATATCACTGTCTTTGGGGAAAATTATCCATTCCGTTTGTTATCGCCCACCCAATGGGAATATAGCCGTTTTATGATCACTTTTTATCGTTTGTAGCAGACGGAGGATACCTTCTTATTGCTGGAGAAGACTTTAACATTGACATGTGCAGTGATAATTATCATACCAGAGAATTTAGCACTATCTTGGCTTCAAACGGTTTCACCAATGTAATTGAAATTCCAACGAGAATAACTATTGAAAGTCAATCCACCTTAGACTTGCTCATCACCAATTTATGCCACCCGAAACTTAAGGCGGGTGTATTATCGTGCCCCGTCAGCGACCATCTGCCTGTGTATTTCTGTATGGAGGTGCCAGCGCGAACTTTAAAGCAACCGGATGCTTTCACTTACCAGTGTATAACAGAAGTTGCACAGGAGGATTTCAGAAATGCCCTTAACAAAGTTGACTGGACGCAGATTGTTGAGCTGGATAATGCAAATGATGCTTATAACCAATTCCTTGATATATTCAAACAAATCTACCAGTTTCACTTTCCCAATAAGACATATCAGCGGTCCCGTAAGAGTCGTAAACCTTGGATCACTCCTGCCTTGCGCCAAGAAATAAAAATGAAAGATAAGTTGTATAGAACGTTTTTGACGACACGCACGGCTGATAATCTGAAGGCGTTCAAGCAGTTCCGAAATAAATTAAAGAAATTACGATCCGCTCGAAAGGACTATTGCTCTGCATTTTTGGACATTAAAAGGGGTCGTCATGACCTACTTTGGCCCCGTCTAAACTCTTTGTTGCAACGCAACCAATCCCATGCCAGCGTACAAAGGTTGAAGATTAATGACAATGATTTAACTGGAATTGAGTTGGCTAATGCTTTTAATGATTTTTTTACGCAAATGCCAACCTATGGATCGCTTCCAGATGCATGTGAGTACATAAACTGTCGTAACGATAAAACAATGTTTCTAGAACTTGTTACAAGAGAGGAAGTTGTGTCAGTATTATATTAAGCCAAAAGAATAGCAGATGCCGAGACATTGACGACCTTCAGATAAGACCAGTAGAATATGTTGCTGATATTGTAGCCCCCGCAGTTACGCACATATTCAACCTCTGCTTAACTACATCTTCCTTTCCACAAAAAATGCAGACCGCCAAAGTAACCGTTCTATTTAAAAAGGGCGACCAAAATGACTTAGGTAATTATAGACCTGTATCCATACTTCCTGTTTTTTCTAAAGCATTAGAAAAAGTTATGCACTCCAGGTTCACTAAATTTATTGACCAATGTAATTTGCTCACTCCGTGTCAGTTCGGTTTTCGCAAAAATAAATCAACTGAACTAGCACTTCTACATCAAAAAGAATATATTCTGTCCCAGTTTGATAACAGAGCTTTTGTAATAGGTATATTTGTAGATTTTTCGAAGGCACTTGACTTGGTGAATCATGAATTACTCCTAAAGAAGTTATGGTACTATGGTATCCGAGGCCAGGCTGCAATGTTAATAAAATCATATCTTTCGCAAAGAAAACAAGCAGTTAGCTTATATAATGTATTACCAGAGGTAAAACCTATATTTTCTGGCGTCCCTCAAGGCAGCGTGTTAGGCCCACTTCTTTTCAATATATTCCTTAATGACATTGTTAACATTAACAAAAATGCCAAATTCATCATATACGCTGACGACGCGTGTATTTTTTTTTTGTTGGGAAAAACATTCAGGATCTAATAGTGTCTTGCAATACAACAATGGTCACGCTGGAAAAATGTTAGAAATCTAATGATATGCGCGTGAATGAAAAGAAGACAAAAGCCGTAATATTTCTCCCAAAAAAAACAAACCGGTTTGTACTCACAGTTATATTCTATATAATTCTCGACCTGCAGAAATAGTTAATCATTTTAAATGCCTTGGAGTTATATTTTCTTCAACCATGTCATGGGAACACCATGTAAATCACGTTGTCAAACAACTGGCTAGAGTAGTGGGCATGATTGGTTGCAGACGGCGCATTCTTCCGACGTCACTCAAACTAACTCTTTATAACGCACTTTTTTATTCTCACGTAAATTATTGTCATCTTGTATGGGGAACTGCAACACATTCTTGTCTTCACAAAATACACATGTTGCAGAAAAGGGTCCTTCGCTACGCCTTCAATGTTAGCTATGGGTCACCCAGCAAAGGTCTCTTTCTTGCAGCCGGTGTGGTCCAAATCTATGAATTATATCGATACCGATTGAGCATTTCTTACAAAACAGAAATAAAAAATGGTACAAACCATATTCGACGATTCGCAAACTTGCAAGAGAAAACCACAAATTACCCTTTCAGACAACCCTAACAATGGATGGTGCCAACAGCACGCCTAAACTCTGGGCAAGAACGTTTGCAATTCACACTCCCTTCCCTTCTGAACGCTTATACATCTGCATATTTTGATTTATTCACTTGTACTCATAAGGTATTGCGTAGGATGTATATAGAAGGTAGCTCCGAACAATTTTCATCCTCAGTTGTGCCAAAATAAGTCTTTGCTTCTGTATCTTATATTTTATGTATGAGAGTGTGATATGCAATAACAATCTTTTTATCCCTGTGTTTACTCAGTATGCTTGAAGGGTTCTTGCGATGTATAGCATTACATTTTTGTTCTTTTGTTTCGTTTATACGACACCAGAAGTTGAGTCGTTGTCTTCTGCTGTTGCCTGTAAAATGGGGGCTGCGGCTTTGTCAAGCTGTATTTTTACAGCTTTTTCTGCAGCTCCTCTGTCCATATATCTTTGAGGCAGAAATAAAATTTATTTATTTATTTATTTATTTATTTATTTATTTATTTATTTATTTATTTATTTATTTATTTATTTATTTATTTATTTATTTATTTATTTATTTATTTATTTATTTATTTAGTGATCTGAGCTAAGTCGTGCAATAACATGACATTGTAACTGCGTTCACATGTCTATTGGACCCTGTGCATTGTTCAAGGCACTCACAGTCAATACGTGGAAGATTGAGATCACCCATCAATAGTATTTTACGTTTTCTGTATTTTAACCTATCCAGATATTCACTAGTGGCATCAGGGGGCCTTTAGAGAGCTTACACAATTAATCCATGACCCCAGCATGACAGCCTCAAACACAGGCACTCATGATCAGGAACATCTTCAACTAAGGTGGCTCTTATTTGTTTTTCTTACTATGACGGCCACGCCACCACATCTTGAGGGCCTGTCTTTTCTGAACATTTTGTAGGAGCTGGAAAAATAACATCATAGCTAGTATCTTTATGCAACCAGGTATCAGTTGTAATAGATATGTGAGGATCGTATTCAAGGAATAAGATTTCAAGCTTATCGGTTTTATTTACGACACTTCGGGCGTTGAAGTTAATTATTTATAACTATTTTTGTACTATTGCTGGTTTACTGCCTCGAGTAGACTTGTTTAGTGAGCCTAGACGCTTGCAAGTAGGCGCTGATAAGCATATTGAGATTAAGAGTGACTTGCTTTTGTTAACGCGTCCTGGAGCGAGACTGCTTTTCCTCGATTTTTACACGCGGTACTCTATCGTTCAGTTTATCTTTTCAAATGTACTACGCTTTGCTGTTAATGTGCAACAATTAGTAGCGACAATCGAAGCTTTGTCACCCTGATCCCGGTTTGGTTTTGCACTGTCCCATAGCTTTTTTCTTATAGCTCTGGTTTTGCGGCAGAAGTCTTCACCAACAGAAAACGAGCTGCTTTTAAGTTTGAATCCTTTATTATTTCAGTCTTCTGTCGTGAATACAGTACTTAAATATAACTGGCCTAACTTTGTCTGTTTCTGGTTTTCCCAAACGGTGAATTTGTTCCATTGCAACTTTAGCGATTGTGCTCAGCAGCACACTGAGCCAAATCTGCGGGATACACAGAAACGGGTTTTAGAGGTACATCTCGCCGTGCCCTATTGCTTCTGCAATATATTAAGCAGCATGCTTTAGAATACAGCTCACATAGGGAAACCAGTTTTGTGAATAGGGCACTGATAAAGTACTGACGAAGCACTGCCAAACAACAGCGAATTTTTTTAATATAACTTAGTGTGTCATAAGTAGGGTCAAGTGAATGCAGCTTGCACAGGATATGATTAAGTGGAGAAGTGGAGGATTAGGGGTGAGACCTTCGCCCTGCAGTGGGTATAATCCGGCTGATGATGATGATATGCGTATAGTCCAGCTTGCCAGACGAACGCATCCTCGTAAAGGTAACATGCACACATTTTTTTTTTTTTTTGAAATTTGAACCCTTTAAACGCAAGGCAGCTTCTGTAGAAAAATTGTTTTGCTAATATTTATGTGAACTGCTGTGAACAAAAACATGGATGGTACCAGGTGGACACCTTTGGCACGCCCGACATTACTGAAGTTATCTCTCAATAAGGACGAAAAACAACACACTGCTGCTTTAGTAAAATACCCAGAGGTCCAGGCGACGGCACTTTCTAATTGTAGCCACGTATTATGGGAACTAAGAATTTACGGGTAACAACACAAATAGGCCTGTTTCGCGATTCCAGGGAAGTACAATCACTGATTTTTTTCTTATCGCTTGGAACTGCAACACCATCGATAAACTAATCCCAAATAAAAAAAAAAAAAGGGTAAACTTTGGCGAAGCTCGTGCTGCGGATGAATAAGCTATTGTTTGGCGAAGTGGTATACAGTGTTAGTCTAAATTAGATGGGCAATATTTTCGCAACCTGTGCTCATTGGCTAACCCCGCTCTACGATTCTCAGCCGGGCTTTTCGTCCAATGTTTATTCGATAGGAGGTAGGAGGAGCAGTAATTTCTAGTCGAGTGGTAGCGTTCCCTAACTCAAGCATTCGCTTTATTCGTTACCAAGAGGGCAACGAAATAGTTTTTAATAATCGCTACAGGGACGTCACTAAGGCCCATCGTGATTACGGGTTTCGCATTCTCCCACACAATGTGAATATCGTGCCCACCTTGGGAATGTTTCCGTCGGCACAGTACTGAAGTTATTTGTAAAAATATAGGCCTTATGGAATTTGTGAGAAATGTAACCATCGTTAAATTTTAACCCGTCCTGCCTTGACGGCCAAAAGGTTTAAGGCAGTGGTGAATAAATAGATAAACAAACAAGCATATTGTCAAAACTGCTTTCAACCCTGAGTGAGCTATCTTCAAGGGTAAAGAACGAAGTAAGTGTCAGGTTATGCGTAACGAGATGCAAAATTAAGGTTAATACATGACGTTTACCCATTTCATCTGGCACAGAATTTCGAGAGGATGATTTTTTTTTTCGGGGTGGGTGGGTGGGAGGGGGGGGGGGGGAGGAGAGAGAGGCGTGATCCCGTTCTCTTAACGGTATGGATGGATGGGTGGAATACAGGAGCGTCCCCTTTGAAACGGGGTGGTAGCAGAAGCTATCATGCTCATTTTTCTCCCTATATGTGAATTATCGTTTTAGATTGGTTAACTATACCGTCATTCTATTTCTTGAACTTCTGTTTCTACATTACTAACCTTATGTCACTTTTCTGCTTTTAAGCCCCCAATCTTAGAGTCGCTTTTTGCTAGCTTCCACCACCGTTTTTTTAACCCGGCCACTGGTATCTCTAAACCCCAGATCTTCAGGAACAGTGACTGCGCCTGCATCGACTTTTGGATGGATACCATTACATTCGAGTATAATATAGCAAAGCATAATATAGCATTCGAGTATAATATAATATAGGATGGATGGGTGGATGGAATATAGGAGCGTCCCCTTTGAAACTGGGTGGTAGCAGTAGCTATCATGCTCATTTTTCTCCCTATATCTTAATTATTGATGTAGATTGGTTAACTAAACCATCATTCTATTTATTAAATTTTTGATTCTACATTACTAACATTATGTCACTTCTCTGCTTTTAAGCCGCCAATCTTCCAGTCGTTTTTTGCTAGTTTCCACCGCCGGTTTATTCACCCGGCCACTGGTATCTCTAAACCCCGGAACTTCAGGAACAGTGATTGCGCCTGCATAAACTTCCGGATGGATACCATTACATTAGACTATAATATGGTCAATTGTTTCACTGGAGTTACCACATATAGCACATGCGTCATCTCCATTGTTAAATTTCTTTTTGTAGCTGCGTGTCCTAAGGCACCCTGATCTAGCTTCAAAAAGTAGGGCACTGCCTCTTGAGTTATCGAAGAAATCTTCCTTCCTGATCTGGATTTTCCGCTTTCGGTATAATTCTATACTATGTTTCTTTTCCATCGAATTTATCCAATATTTACCTTCTGTGTTTTTCACCTGTTGCTTAATGCTCTTTATTACTCTATCCTTGTGACTAGCATACTTACTAGTTAGTTTCCTCGTTATTTTCCTCCATTGTGAGTCAACGCTTTTTAAGTACAGGTATTTAAATACTTTAGCTGCCCATCTGTTACTGTCCATTTTCCTCAGGCGTTCCTCATATAATATTTTACTCTGAGCTTCCCGTACTTCGAAAGATGCCAAGCCCATTCTCCCTGTACCGCCTCATTTGAAGTTTTGTCGTGGGCTAATAGTGCTAATCGTCCAACGGATCTCTGATTTATTTCTAATGTCGACTCTACCTCTGATTTTAGGCACAAAACCGCATTTCCGAAACAAGTCCGGGCACCATAATTCCTTTCCAAATACCCCTCAAAACCTCATACCTATTGTATCCCCACAATGCCTTATGCTTCATTATCCCGGCATTCCTTCGCCCTTTGGCCTTAAGTGATTGCTCATGCTTTCCAATGTATGCCTCCTTCGTTTACACATACCCCCAGATGTTTATATTGTGCTACTCTAGGTATTTCATGGCCTTGTATTTTAAGACCCTGATCAGTTGAGCCGTTGAAAATCATCAAACCCGACTTAGCTGCGCTAAAACTGAAGCCTAGAGCGTCCCCTTCGTCTCCGCAATACTTAACTAGAGTTTGCAATTCTTCCAGACTCTCGGCTAGCAGCACATTATCGTCTGCATACATCAAACCGGGGAGGCGCTGCTCTACCGCCTTTCCACCTAATCTATCTGACAGGTTAAAACCTAGGTTACTGTCTTGTATCCTCCGTTCCAGGTTTATCATATAAAGCATGAACAGCACCGGTGATAGAGGACAGCCTTGTCTTAATCCTTTGCATACTTTGACATCAGCCGTACTTCTTACCCTTCCCACGTAATTTCTGCTTTGTTATCCCGGTATATTTCCCGTAGGAACTCTATTATCTCATAACCGATACCTTCTTCTTTTAATATGTTCCACAGGAGTTCCCTGCTTACGTTGTCGTACGCCCCGTTTATGTCCAGGAAGGCCAAATACAAAGGTCTATTTTCCACTCTAGATATTTCGATGAATTTCGATGCACGAACAGGCTATCATCTAAGCGCCTACCATTTCTAAAGCCGTTCTGAAGTTCTCCGAATTTCTTGTTACTTTCTACCCATGCTTGCACCTTTAATTTCACCGCCTGCATGGCCAAGCTGTACATAACAGATGTTATGGTAATCGGCCTGTAGGATTTTACGTGCATCCTTTCTCCTTTCCCTTTATAAATCAAATTCATTTTACTCTGCCGCCAACTGTCCGGAATTTGCTTATTCGTTATGACTGTTTCCAGGGCTTTTAACAACGTTTCCTTACTTTTTGGACCAAGTTCATTAATCAGCTTGATCGGAATTTCATCTATTCCGGTAGATGTGTTTTTAGGAATATTTTTTTCTGCCTTTTTCCAGTTTAGATTGGTCAGTTCTAAGCTGATTTGTATTCTGCTACCTTGTGTTGCTTCCTGATTTGCGGAGATTACCCTATCGTCGCTCTTAAATGACTCGGCTATAACTGATGTAATGTAGTTTACTGCGTTGTCTCCCTTTAAACAATTTCCCTCGTTATATTGAATCCGATCCTGCTTTCTTTGATTCTTCTTCCCTAGCCAGCTTATATGGTTCCAGAATTTTCTTGCTCCGCCTCTAGAGGCATCGTGTATGTCAGCCATCCAGCGATCGGTGGACTGCCTTATTTTACTTTGGGTCTGCACCTGAAGTTTCTTTTGTCGATATGATTTCCATTTTTGGTCGATTTCCTCCTGAGATACCTGTGCTTTCTTTGCCACTCGGTGTTCCCTTGAAGCAGCCCGTCGTTGTTCAATAGCTTCCCTGATTTCCTTATTCCACCAGCTCCATGGCTTCCTCTTTCCATTCCAGCGGTTTGCTACTTTAACCTCCTCAATTTTCCTCCTTATGAGTAGCTCTACCTGTTCATAATCCCAGTCTTCCATGGGGCTTTTGTCTATTGCTTCCTCTATGGGTCCTCTATGGGTAGGGTCCTCTGAGCAGCGTCACCTGGCGACAGATAGCGGAAATATAGTAAAAATGAAGAAGAGCGCATTTAAAGCAAGCCCTACTCGTTCCTTCAGTGGCGGAATGGATTGACACTTCTTAGCTGCCCACTAAGCGAATAAAACATCGGTTGGAAACCTGTAAGTGGAACTTTTTTTTCTTTAAATCGTGTAACGTTTTTACGATTTATTTTTAAATCGCAACGTTAAATTAAGCTACTAAGATCTCGCCTGGGGTGTGTTCCTCTTTAGGTCGCATTATCTGATGTTTTTAATTCTTAATAGCCGCAAAACCAGCCGTGAAGACCCATGAAGTGACAGCATGACAACGCTCACACTATTCAATTACCTTCACCGTAACCATGTACTGCCTTCAGTGAGTACATGTTACCTTTAGGTTGCGTTCACACACATCTCTCGGTAACAATCGCCGTTTAACCCGCTCAGAGGCAACCAGTGAGGAGAAAGAAGTTGTGTGACCCTACCGTTGAGGAGACGGAATTACGCGGGGGAGAATGGGGTTAAGGCAAGGTTTTTGCTATAAAATACTGTGCTAGCAGAGAAGGAACGCTTTCCTGTCGCATGTCTATATAGACAGGCTTTCCATGGTTTCTCTTGATTTGAATTGACTTACCACGGGTGACAGCCATGTGATGTGTGATGGCTACGCTGACAGGTGCGACGCCGATAGACATCCTCGCTTTAACGAAACTGCCCGAACGCGCCTGCATGGCCCATAAGAGCAGCGCATCTGACTCCAGACCGGAAAGGTCCCAGTGAGTTATATTCCCACGGCAAAAACAAAAAAAAAAACGAATCCGTGTTTACAGCTCTTGCTGATCTGGCGATGCTGAATGGTCACGTGTTGCTACGCAACCAGCTGACCAATCACGCCCGGCAATTGCGCCTGTCAACTAGTACCTACCAGAAGGATTCTCTTGAGGAAGACCGCACAAACGGATGGTGATGGACCCAATAATGGCATCCGTTTCCTGCCACACGCATTGCTAACACGCTGACCTCGTGAAGCGCGCAGTTATGCCCAAGGATGAACTACTTAACTGCGAATTTATCACCCCAGAAAAAAATTATAAGTGATATTACAACTGGTAACACTTGCAACAAAGCGGTTCCATTTGAGAATCATTTTAATGCAAGCGGTAAAAACTGGTCTCTCAAGCGATTCCACCCAGCAACCACTTTAGTACAAATGGTCTAATCTGATCTTCAAATCGGTTTCAGTCACACCTGTTCACTGGTTGATCACCTCTATTCTCTTAGTGAAGACTCGTAAACATTTACCTCAGCGTATACGACTCAGAGTTCTCACGCTGCCTTTTGAAATGTACTTCAGGCCGTTAAACAGGCCTTTGTGAGGCTCCCGTTGCTCTCAAAATTACAATAACCGCTGCTCTCTGACAGGCAATTGCGTGTGGAGAGCAACTCCAACGCTGCTCTGTTGCCCTTGCAACCATAAAATGCGCAGCCAGCCTGAATTTCTCGTGTGAACCTTCGTGAATATAGAACGTAGAAGGGAGAGTGGGGAAAGAAAACCGGAATAGATCGCGCGATGCAAAGTCAGGACACAGTGACAAACATCACCTTTATTTCGAAACTCAACAACACACTTCTGCAGAGTAGCACAGTATCTGCAGCCTCGAGGCGCCATCACAGAGGGCTTCCTCTCGTATTTATTTTTTTATTTTTTGTAACAAAACGAACGAACAAAGACACGACAAACACAACAATCTTGGTTACAACAACGAAAAAAAATGTGCAGGAAAAAGTATCGCGTCGTGGTTTTTCGAAGCTGAATAATTTTCCGCGCTGTACACAGTTTTACAACACCGACCTCTCTCACTTGCTAATTTCCCTAGCTAACCATGCCAAATGCCACCTTCGAAGTCAGAGCTAGCGACGCATACTGCGGACTAGTCGCAGGTTCTGACAACACAGACAGCAAACACCAGTAACACATGGGCAAAAGAATGCACTGGGAAACGAATTGAGGCAATATGCTCTCAGATGAGCAACAAAGAAAAGCACTCTGGAAATAAATCTGTTCACCACTTGTTACGAATTTAATTCGCAGTAAAAAAAGCCAAACGCGCACGATGTAGCAGTGAACGAAGAAGTCAGTGTATAAGAATCGATAGCCCAGCGTTATGGTCTATGCTGGGCTGTCTGCTGGAATCCGCCCTAATTGCGGTTCTAATGGATAGCGCTTTTATTTGATCTTTAAACGCATATTGTTTACAAGACTTGCTGATAGGAGATTCTTTGTTGATAAACTTGGTTTCGCAAAACACGGTAGGGTACTTCCAATATCCTCCAGGTGTGTACCACTAACAACCCAAAACACAGACAGTTTCTGAAAAGCACTTGAAAAGGCGTCCCTCTCAACCCTAGTGTTTATGACAAGCTTATAGAGCACAAACAAAATTCACAACACATTTATGAACTGTCTCTTTCGTAGTCCTACCTACCGGAGAGATATAGTGAACAGACCTATCTGGCAGATCTATATTTCAGGTAGGTGTGTTCAATTAACCGCAACTACCTTTACATTGCTTTCAGAGGGCATGCGGTTAACACATCAAATGCGCACGTACAAACCCTCAACAGGTTTATCTGGGGAAGTTATACCAGAGAGGGTCACTACCCTGTCCATTATTAATATAAACAGCGCGAACACGAAGACAAAGAGAAGATAAAGCGAGAGATAGTGGAATCGTATTTTATTTCAACGGACAATAAGTGTGTCAGCAAGACGTCTCTTGCTCTTTCAAGCAAAGAGGTGTCTTTTTTAAGGGATTTTTTAAAGTAATTTTTTATGCAGCAGGTGAACCCAGGGGTTGTTTCACGTGACCGTTTCGTTTTCTTCATGTTTGTTTTTCTGGGCCTTGGAGTAAACGGCTTAGGCTTAGTTGTGAGTCAGCGCATGTACTGTGGCTTTCTTGTTTCTTGTCCCTTGTCTTCGTGTTCGCGCTGTTTATATCAATAATGAATAAGTACCAACTCGCCCAACAAATTATCTTGGTAAGTCACTACCCTGTGCTTCCATGAGTGGCACGAGGGGCAAATGGACATTATTAGAAAATTGTCAGTAGCACTGCAAGTCGCCAAGCACACCATGGGCAAGTAACGCATGATAAACCCTGTCAGTCCAGAACAGCTTCAGTCGGATCTGAATAGGCACTCAAAGCCTGAGAAGAAACTACAGTCTCTGAACAACCACAGTCTGCGTACAGCTATGCATACGTTGAAGATTCGGTACGGCCGCAAGTGTATGACTCAGTTAAGCCAGAGCCTCGACAGGCTCATTTCCTCCATGGAGAGCTGAAAAAAGCTTCGTGTGCTAAACTGCTGAGCATGTTCTTCCGATTGGGACTTTTGGATGCAATGTTGTTCAGCTGGAACCCGAAGAGATGAGGCCAGAGGCGTCGAGTGGAATATTTTTCGTCAACTGCACACATTGTTCATGCATTTCAGTGGAAAGCTCGACCGAAAAAAATAATCGTTTCAACAAACAACGAACTGGTGCCGTTTGTAGAAAGGCAGAAAAGAATGCGGACGAAAAGGAGAGGAAGTGTGATCTTAAAAAGCCGGTGCTGCCCGTCGGCCCTCATGAAGCTTTCACTTGAAACTCTCCGGCAGCGTATAAGACAGAATGCAAAAATCGGTAAGTAGACTATCGAAAGACTTGAGTCAGACAAGGATTTCTTTTTCGAACTAGTAAAATACCGTGCACTACTTCTGGAGTGCTGAATGGGTTAAGATATTAGTGTTGCGATGATCACGGCCAAATGGAGCAAGCAATATGATATTTCGGGCACGATCTTAGTCACCCCTTCATTTTAGAATATAATAATATAGTCTGATATTAACAGTGATGTCGTGCTAATGAATGTCCGAAAAAGGCCGCAGGTAACCTTATTTTGTTTGGACGGCACCTCAAGCATGTTGTTATCGGAAAGAGGAGGTGAGGGTAGGGGGAATAAATCAAAGAAGCGAGGCGTAAAGTACCGAAATGAAAGTCGGTAACCCGAGCGCTTGAATCGCGCTCCTCGTAAAAGAGGCAACCAAAAAAGGAAAGGGCAGTCACGTCGTAACCACTGGGCTTTTACGTTAAGGCAACCTCACAAGTGACTGCAGCATATGGCGACAGTGTATTGGGGTGCTAGTTGTGCGGTGGGGAGTCTGAAGTCGCCGACGCGCTCTTCGGACGAGCGCGGCTAGCTGTCATAAAGCGCTCTTGGATGAGGTGTTCCAGTATATCGCACAGGAAGCGCCCAGTGTTTTTTTCTCAAACACGCCCACTTAAATCGAGCGACCACCGCCTTCGCTTTTTGCTGTCTGTTTCGGTGAGATGGAAAAATCAGCTACTCTGCGCAGTATTTCAGAAAGGATTAGCGATACTGAGGTCTAAAATTTGAGCGTGCCATATTATGTAAGCACTCTGGCTTTAACAGTGCACTAACATCTAGGCAGAAGGCTCCTATTCGCGCCGTAGCCAGCGGTGTTGCGCAACAAAAAACGGCCCGCGTGGATGGGCCCCTCTTGTTGACTTGTGCAACGAGTGCGACCCACATACACTCAGGTCGACGCGGCCTGACCGCACGCGGTGGGAGACGCGGCCGCCGCAAGAAAATCGGGTCACCGTCACACGCCTTCCGGCCTGGCATTGAAATCCCCGGCGCGTATTCACTCTCTTGCCTTCGGGTTCTATTACGCGCTGGCCTGCCTCTGCAAAGGCACTGTGATACGTGGGATGTGTTTCGCGCTCCAGGCAGTACGCCGCATGTCTTTCCGTGTAGGCAGCCGCTGAGGATATCGTAGATAAGGACCGCTTCCGGGCAGCACAGAAGGATTCACCTGGACAGTACTACATTTGGGACACAATCGACATGACATGCGGAACTGTCATGCGTTCCCTAGAAACTGGGCTACTATTTCCTCCTTTCCACGTTGCGCACCACTCAGTAGCGATCCCACCCAGCTCCTTCAGTGACTTTTCTTCGCGTATGCGTCATGATTATGATGCGAAGATCCTTTCTCCAGCCGTCGAAAAGTACCACTGCGTAACACGCGTGTATTTGGTTACAGCATTGCTTTGGAAGCGATCTGATTTCTGCAGATAATAGCAGGCAACGTATTCGTGCAACCTTCCCGCCCTTTCATCGGAAGCTCGCAACCCTGCATGTCGGCAAACTTTTTGTCGAAGACGGCAAGTACTAGAACTAATTTCTATCGCGTACACCCATCTGATAATTAGGGAGTATAAACCTTCCTATGCACTGGGGCTTAGAGAAACGACGGAAAAGGGGGGGGGGGGGGGGTGATTTTCAAGGCGTGCCGGAGAAAGACTTTATTGCTGTTTTGGTGGAAATAGCTCTTAATGACAGCCACAGCTAAAGACATCTGATAACGGCTGTTTCGTGAGCGCCGTACTGCCACGTGAGACAGCTCTACAGCCCGAACTCTCTGGCTGCAAGCACTGTTGGTTGCTTTATGGTTGACTTATGTAGTCTAACTTGCCAAAGCGACTCAGGCTGTGGGATACATCACAGTGGAGGGTTCCGGACATTTTGACCACCTGGGGTGCTTTAACGGGCACTGACATCGCACAGCACACGGACACCTTGATTTCCGCCTCCATCGAAAAGCGGCTGCCGCGGCCGAGATTCGTTCCCGCATTCTCAGGCGCAGAAGTCCGGTGCCTAATCATCACCATCGCAGCTGGGCACAAGCAGCACTGTTTGCTTATACAACCTTCTG
The DNA here is from genome assembly GCF_055883805.1 of Amblyomma maculatum. NCBI lineage: Eukaryota > Metazoa > Arthropoda > Arachnida > Ixodida > Ixodidae > Amblyomma > Amblyomma maculatum. The sequence goes on along the minus strand of NC_139347.1, from coordinate 121,151,884 downwards.
CTGCAATACAGAAGCCCGCAATAAATGCATGTGCCAAACGCGTGCAATCAAGCGCTTCTTCTGGTCTGTGGTTACCGTTTTCTATGCAAACTAAAAACAACCGGTTTAAACGTGATATCAAATTTTAAACGCTGTGCATGAGGCAATGGGGCCTTTCACTTTAATGATTCATTGTGAAGCTACGTTGGCGCGTGTATAGTTTCCATCAGAGATGTGCAGGCACGATCTTCGTCGACTGCCGTTTTGTTTATTTTATCGAGCATAAATGAATATCTGTTACAGCTAACGGCACAATGCTCGGAATGAATCAAGTAAATACGCCATTTCCTGCGTTGAAGAGTTTGCTGATACACTGCGCACCTTTCTTTCTTTTACCTTTCTATCTATGTTTATTAGCATCTCATTTAGACCCCGGAATTATTCATTATTCGCGAACGTTTAAGTCATGCCTATTCGGCAAGATTGGCTACTATAAATAGATCATGTGTAAAGTGATAACAATTAAACTAACACAATTCCAGCAGTTTTCTTCATTTACCGAGAAAAAACGAGAAATCCTCCAAGAAGTCTCTCAATGTAGAGAGATCGACCGAGGGCAGTAAAGGCCATGCAAGATAAACTGCTTTGTTCATTTCTAAGGCTGCCGTTGAGGCGTATGCTGTTCCGTGCGGTTGCTATCTCGTATGAAGGTTACAGATATGCACGATCGCGGCACCGCATATTTAAGATGAAGAAGAGAAGTCTCTTAAAAACGCCGTGTGACGTTCTGCTACGCCTGACACATAAAACCAGCTTGGTAAATTTTTTAACAAACCCTCTTGTAGTAACAGCTGTGCAAATTCGGATTAATTCCAAATGACCGCAAGAATGCAGAAATTCCAGAGGCGGCGATCAATTAAAGCGCAAATATGACCCATGCGCAAAAAAAAAGAACTGCAAAATCTCACATTTCTTGGTGCCACTCACAAATCGATTTCGCTAGGCTACAAGTATGCATGTTCACAGTTCGTGCGGCTATGGTGGCCGCAATGAGGTCCATTATTGCCATTCAAGTTCTGGCAGCAACGAATTTCGTACTCAGCCTAGCTGCATCGTTACGGATAGCTAACGGTTTCGCCCAAAAATGCGCTCTATGGGTAATTTTCTAAAAATTGTGTTAAAAAGTTAATGACAGGCTTTGGATCGATTTTTGTTCTCGCTCTGCAACGACATATACGCTTTCGCTCGCATAACTATTTTATGAGATTTTTATTTTTAAAAGTATATTAACCTGCAAGTAAGCTCAGTTTTATCCGTACACATATTTAGCTCAAAGCATTGTTGCGTCTTTCTCGTCCATGCATAATGGAAGTGCAGCTGGCTCAAAACTAACCCTGCTGGCATCCTCTATTGTAGCGGTAACTCGTTCAAACTTGGAAGGAAATCAGCCAAATTTCGCTCCGGACCCCTTTAATGAAAGCATACACCACAAAGAGAGATGTACATTTCTTTGGGTGTTTCGTGTACCCGCCAAGGAGCGGAAAGTACCACGCTGCAGCCATTGTTTTTGTAGAAGCATGAGGCAGCTTTAAATAACGCATCATAGCGGAGAAGCTCCACTATCACCATGAACGGATGAAGTGAGGTTATAACTATAGGCGCGAAAATGCTATGAAAGGTAACTCAATCCACTGCACTGTACCAGTGTCAAGATTCCCTCAAGCTCAGAGTACCCCTTCCCAAGGCAGCTATTTTCTAAAACATCCCTGACTTGGTTTTGACCTTAGCTGGGCGTGGTCAATTACCGCACTCTCCCAGAAGAGCCGTGCACGTGTCTGAATCTGCCCCGCTTAAGCATGCGAACAGGCAGCCATTCTCCACGCGCGTTGTAACGCGTTCGTAAAGCAGTTTTAATTAACTCTGGCCGAAGGCTGAAGCATAAAATTTTGTAATTTGGCAGTCTCAGCCTGCTTCGAGAGGATTAACACTGCTTCTATAAATGAAACGCAAACGCATTGCAGTCTACAAGGACTCTTCGCGAGAACAACCAAGAAACAACTTATGCTAAGCCTAGCTTACAGGAAGTCGAAGGCTTTCAGGGAATCATTTAGCAGAAGGCTCTCACGCAGTCCAGCGTCGTACAGCCGTAGTCTTCACCAGGTCTCACGAACCTCGTCCTTGAAGCCACTTTAGGGGCGATAATTCACCACGGAACAATTGCACATGCTGCTGTAAACTGCTGACGTGGACGGAAGAACTTGTTTAGTAAGCACCATCCAAGCAGACACATACAGTCCCGCCTGTAGCGTGGTGTGCCGCCCCGTATATTGGAAACTTCAGCGTGCTACGCGCATGGAGGCACCCGCAGCCTCGCAGTTATAGGCTGCGAAGGCAAATGGAGCGTAACTAGTCCCTCTTGAGCATACACACTCCATCGGTGAGGGCCTCGGAGAAAGACTTGCGTTTGTACTCGAAAAAGTAGAAGTTGATGAAGAGAGCCAGTCCCAGCATTCCCTGTGGCATCGCCACAAGTAGCAGATACCTGGGGTAGCCGCAGTCGTAGAACAGGGTGATGAACCCGTGCGCGATGATGAGCACATGCTGCACAATCTGCGCGGTAGTCAGGTGCTTCTTCCACCACACGTAGCGGCGGTACTCGGGCCCGCAGGCTGCCAGGAAGTAGTATGTGTACATCACCACATGGATGGCGCAATTCATTATCAGGCCGAACAACGTCTGTCCATCTCCGCCAAGAGTGAAGAAGAGCCAGCCATTGACCACCACCAGCGAGTGATGCATTACGTGCTGACGCGTTATGTGGTCGAACTTCTTGCGTAGCACGAAGAAAATAGTGTCGAGGAAGTCAGCGATGCGCACGAACAGGTAGAAATAGCCATAGTACATGATGTTAAGTGAATGTTCGTCCGTAGAGTAGTTCATGCCCTGACAAAATAAGTTGTAGCCGCCGAAGAGGTAAGAGTTGGCCAGGAACTGGTAGCAGAAGAAGGCGTTGGACACCACCATGAACACGTTATACACGTTGATGAGCGGCTTGATGGGAAGCGGCTTGCGCGAAGCCATCAGCTGCGGCCCGATGACGTAGATGAAGAGGAGGTAGCTGGACACGATGACCGTGATGAACACGGGGTCTCCCACGGGATACCAGTCGCGTGTCCTCGGGTCGGCCTTGGTGTACAGCCATTGCCTCAACTGATCCACGTAGTCGATGCGCAGTGAGGCCATGGCTATGTCCGTTCCTTCCGGGGAGAAGTCGACGACAGGTATTCGACTAGCCCGCGCCCGATTCACGTGGGAGAAAGTGTGACGCCGGGCCGACTTCCGCTCTTAAAGGAGCCGAGGGTGAGGGCGCCGCCACTTGTGCCATGTGGGTCAGGATTACGTAAGTGGGACGGCGGCCACCGGCCCTGTGGCGTTGGCCCCGCCGGATGTGGGGCACTGTCGGCGAGAGACCAAGCGCGGTCGTCGACCATGTGAAAGTGCGTGAGCACTCGTTCCTTTTGCGTCCTGCTTCTGGCGGTATTTGTGCGGCGCGTAAAGGAGCCGCGTCTGATCGTTAGCCAAACGCCATGATCAGATTCAGTTATCCGCACGTGTACATTAAGAAACAGAGAGTACGGGTCAAGCCTGTTTCCAAGAAAGAAAAGTGACATCACTATCTTTATGGGGCGAATATAGTATATATGAACGAGTAAATACACAGAGTCAACTAATGCCGCTAGAAAAAAATTTCACGTTGACAAGTGATGTCAATTGACCAATAAAACGTACCAAGCCTTAAAAGAAGGCGTTTGAGCCTGAACAAAGTCTGTAATGAGGCGTGAGGTGCGTGTTTGTAAGGAAAATGCTTAGTGCTGCTATAAGCTAACGCACGAGTGGCATGCAGGGAGTGTGTATAGTTTTGCACCGGCTAAGCGCATTTCGCTTGATCAAAGCACTGCACCACACAGAAAGAACCGATTATAGCAGAACTGGCTCTCTTCATCAACTTCTACTTTTTCGAGTACAAACGCAAGGAGAGGTGTTCGAGTACAAACACCTCTCCCGTGGTGCTGGACTCGCCGACAGACCGCCATTTGACAACACTACTCATGTCGATTATTTGGTTCCGCTATCAACACCATTGATAATCTTGTCTTCGAGATTCTCCCTTTGTCGCCAGCTTCCGCGACAGCGTAGCGGTCAAGGAGCTCTGCTGCCATGGATCGAATACGGGACGCGGTGGATGTTCATGGAATCGAAACACAAAAGCTCCGGTTTACGACGCGCTCTAGATGAACGATACGTAAAACCAGCCTACTGAAATTAACTTCGAAGTGGATAGCCTGGCACTCATTTGTCAGACCACCTGTTCATAACACGGGGACACACTGCATATATATAGTGTAAGTTGACGAAACAAGCTCCTTGCACTAAACAAAAATAAAAAATTCAAGTTTACCAAATATAACTCGGGAATTCGTTATACAACACTGAAGCGAAGTTTTCTGCGTTTTCTTTGTCATAACCCTTCCAGAAAGCCATGGCGAAATCACCTCTCGTGTCGCAAGAAATTTGAAGATCAATGATATTCATGCAGCATATAGACGTGAGCGTTACGTTCTACAGCAAGCTACGTGATCATCACCGATGTAAAGAAATGACAGATACATTGTTGCCTGTTTCTGAATTATTTACGGAGCTATGACTTCTTTTATGGTTCTTCACACCATATGGAGTTTCCAGTAGCCGCAAACTTTTCTTTCAGGTAAAGATTTCGAGCTCAGCGGTACCGTTGTAGCTTTGTCGCCAGAGATCCTAGGAATACTGTGCCTGACTAGGAAGGATCCATGTGCTGCGATTCTCCGTTTCAAAGAAGACGAACATCCGACCTAGCAGCTATTGCGAACTCCTCCATTTCACGTTGTCAAGTGTAGGAAACTGTCGATAGTTTTGGTTTCAACAACATTAGCGCACGTGACCATTGAAGGAAGCTGGTGTTTATAAAATAATGACTTCCTGTTCACCCATACGGTGCGGTGGTGAAGAAGACGAAGAAGCCGCTGTGGTGCCGCAGTGCTTAGAAACAGCGAAAATAATTTTACTACTGAAAGGCCAGGGGAAGGGTTTTTATCTCGACAATATTCTGACGATTGATATCGCTTCAAATTTAGTTACGTTAATAGAACGGTTAATCAGCTGCCGTCTCACGGATCATGATCTATCCTCCCATGGCTTAAGCGAGGCTCAGGTTGGATTCCGACGGGGATGCTCGATTTGGAGCGCACAAGTAGATTCGGAGAGCCGTATTAGGGTTGCCATAAGGCAAAGCGAGGTTTCAGCTTTAGTTACTTTGGGCATTACCAAGGCGTACGACAGCGTAGAATACAGCATTTTGCTTCATAAACAAGCTGGTCTACAACCTCCTTTGTACATCTTTATGTGGATAGGAGAATTTTTAAGAGATAGGTCATTCTTTAGCACAAAGAGTACGTTACATTCCAACACTTAACTCCAGTCAAGAGGTTATTGTTTAATATACTAAAGCGTGATATTCCTATTTACCCGGCCGTCAAAGTTTATGTGTACGTAGACGATATTGCTTTTTTCACTTCTGCCACAAATATTCACAACCTATATTGTTTGTTACAAGATTATCTAACTGATCTGGAAGTCTGGCTGGACAGCCTAAGGTTAGCTTTAAATGTCAACAAATGTGCAGTCCTCGTATTCCCACAGGCAACCCCTGTTAACATTTTTTTGTCATATAATTCTATCCTAATCCCGCAGGTTGGTTCTCTTAAATATTTGGGTATAATAAACGACCCACAGATAGACTGGAGGTCCCAAATTAGAAGTCTTGTGCTTAAAGGTTAACGTGCCCATGGTCCGTTGGTGAGAATCAGCAACAAAAAAAATATGATATCCGTCGAAACACTCTGCTCTCGCTTTATAAGACCTACGTATGGCAAATACTTGAATTCGGCTCCGTTCTTTTTTCTGGGTGCTCAAGGTACAAGCTTGAACCCCTGTTTGTTTTGGAACGACGAGCTCGGAGTCTATTTCATCATCACTATCATCATCAGCCTGACTATACCCACTGCAGGGCAAAGGCCTCTATCATATTCCTCCAGTTAACCCGGTCCTGTGCTACCTGCATCCACCTTACCCCTGCGGACTTCTTAACCTCATTCGTACACCTAACTCTCTGCCGCCCCCTGCTACGCTTTCCTTCCCTTGGGATCCAGTTTGTTACCCTAAGCGAGCATCGGTTATCCTCTCATCGCACTACATGTCCTCCCCATATGCCCATTTATTCTTCTCGATTTCCAGTAGAATGTCATTAACTTGAGTTATTTTACTGACCAACTCTGCACGTTTCCTATCTCTTAATATTACCCCTACCACTTTTCTTTCCATAGCCCTCTGCGTTGTCCTCCACTTAAGTAGAACCCTCTTCATTAGCCTCCACGTTTAAACCCCATAGGTGAGTACATGTAAGATGCAGCTGTTGTATGCTTTCCTCTTGAGCGATACCGGTAAGCTGCTAGTCATAATCGTCGAGTACGTGCTTGCCAAATGCGCTCCATCCCAATCTTATTCTCCTTGTTATTTCTCTTTCATGGTCCGGACCTGCGGTTACTACCTGTCCTAAGTAGACATATTCGCCTACTACTTCCAGTGCTTCGCTACCTAACATAACCTGCTGTTCCTTGCCGAGGCTGTTGAACATTACCTTACTTTTCTGCATCGTGTGAGCCTTCTGTGGACCTTCTTTCATTTGTACATGCCATGATCTTCTTCCATTGTAAATACCATCATCCCGCGGCGCCGGCTCTGGCGCGCGCCTGGGTTCGTTAGACAAGACTTCGCTGTCCTTGCCGTCACGACCTCGCCGTCTCGACCTAGCCTTCTTTTACAAGTGGTGGAGGTGAAATTTGATCCCCTTGCTGCCTTGGACTCTGCCTCTCGCTGGAGCTACGTTCCGGTCGCCGTTTGGCAACTGCCACCATCGCTATGTCTACCGACAGTACCCACGAACAGGCCGGACCCCCTACCTCGGCTGCACCACCCCCTCTGACTGTGCCCACACGACAGCTCGACCCGCCGCTGTTCGCTGGTCGTCGCGATGAAGACGTCGATGACTGGCTTGACACCTATGAACGCTGCAGTGCCTACAACCGATGGGACGATGCTCTGAAATTTCTCAACATCTCTTTCTACCTTATTCAGGTCGCCAGGACTTGGTTCATCAACCGCGAGCTCCACACAACTAGCTGGACCACCTTCAAACAGCAGTTCCGACAGTACTTCGCCGACCCGGCAGTTCGGACTGAGATCGCGAAGACCAAGCTCGCTTCACGCCTTCAAGGTCCCGATGAGTCATATGCGTCTTGAGGCCATACTTGCACTCTGCCGGCGTATTAGTCCCACCATGGCGGAATCTGAACGAGTAAACCACGTCTTGAAAGGAATCAATTCTACGGCGTATAACATCCCAGTTGCTCAGAATCCTTCAACTATTGATTCCATTATTACGACCTGCCAACGCATCGACCAGCTGCAGTCCTCCCGATTGCAGCCCGCCAACGCTACTGGCCCGACCTATGCTGATCTCGACCTGCGGGCACTTATTCGAGCCATCATCCGCGAGGAGCTCCAGGCCCTCAAGCCTGTCTGTCGACACGGGTGCGATCACTCTTCTGCAACATCTAATGACGCCGGTCTCCGCAGCATCATCAAAGAAGAGCTGGCAACAATCACCGAACCTATGGCATCTGGCCCTCCGGCACCCCGCTCAGTACCGACTTACGCGCACGTCGCAGCATCCCCCCCTCCTTTAGTTCCCCCGCCTCGACCGGCACCAACCTACAATCACGTCAATGCAATAGCGACGGCTCAACCTGCACCACCCTATTACGCACCATGGCGCCCCTCCCGACCAATTTGCTATTACTGTGGCATTAGAGAACATAATCCCGCGTCTGTCGTCGCCGCCTCCAGAACGAGCGCCGTGGTTACGATACCTTTGAAAGTAACATCCCTTCAACGTCATATTATCAACGCCGGTTTATTCCAAGCCCACCTCGAAGATCATCCCCACCTCCAGAATCCTCGCTGAGCCTCGTGGAACCCATGCATCCCGACGTCGGTCCCTATCCCCATACCGCCGCTCAGTTTCCCCTCTCCGACCTGCAACAACTATCCCTGTCCGCCATCCGGAAAACTAAGCGTTGCAGTTTCCGGAGGTAAAACTGCACTCTGCGAACTTACCAAAAGTCCTCCAGATCGCCCGTATAATGTGATTTCTGTTTTCGCTGAAGGATTACCGGTCGAAGCATTGATTGATACAGGAGCTGCAATTTCTGTCATTCACGCTGATTTGTGCTACCGTTTGCGAAAAGTGACGACACCATATGATGGGCCTGAACTCCATGGAGCCAATGACGTCCCTTTGCGCCCTTTAGCAAAGTGCACCGTACGAACTGTTATTGACGGCGTCCGCCATCATGTGCAGTTTGCTATGTTCTCACCATGTGCGCATCTCATGATTTTAGGATGGGATTTTTTGTCAACCGCTTCGGCGTTAATTTCTTGTGGCGACCGTGTTATCCATGTCAGACAGCGATGTTTCATCTGAAGTTTCTGAACGACATCATCCCCTCGTTGCCGCCGCTGATACTGTTTTGCCTCCTCAGTGCGAAAAACTGCTTACCGTTGTTTCTGACCGCATCACTGACGGGGACGTACTCATCGCACCATCTTATCGTCATCTTGCACGCGGTATCGCCTTCCCGTCTAGTCTTGTGAGGTTCTGCAACGGCTCAGCGACAGTAGCGGCCACTAACACTTCACGTGAATCCCTCGTGCTCCCAAAAGGAACTTCTCTCCCCTGCATGGTGGATGTTCAACCTTTGTCCTTAATGGTGCTCACCGCCCCTCTGCCTCAGCGCCGTGTTTCGCCAGACGTCTCTCTTTCTGTTCTCACAGACTATTAATCCTAACCTCACGCCGAACCAACGCCAAGAACTGCTGACATTGCTTCGACACCACCAAGCCATTTTTGATGCCACTTCCCCACCACTGGGACGGACTAGTGTTGCGCACCATCGCATCATTACTGAAGGTAACTCTATCGTTCGCCGACGGCCTTATCGGGTTTCCCTCTCTGAACGAAAAGTAATTGAAGAAAATGTAAATGACATGCTCCATCGCAATATTATTCGTCCCTCGAAAAGCCCATGGTCCTCCCCGGTAGTGTTAGTTAAAAAAAGGACGGCTCGGTACGCTTTTGTGTTGATTACCGGCCACTCAACAAAATTACCCGCAAAGATGTATACCCAATGCCAAGAATTGATGACGCCCTTGACTCTCTCCAAGGCGCCGAATATTTCTCGACTTTGGACCTCCGCTCAGGTTATTGGCAAATACCTATGCACGAGGACGATAAAGAAAAAACCGCTTTCTCAACTCCCGATGGCCTTTACGAATTTAATGTTATGCCTTTCGGACTTTGTAATGCACCAGCGACATTTGAAAGAATGATCGATACTGTGCTTCGTGGCCTAAAATGGAGAACCTGTTTATGTTACTTGGATGACATTGTCATCTTTTCGTCAACTTTTAACGACCATCTCACGTGCCTGAATGAGGTCCTCGCGTGTCTTGCTTCAGCGGGCCTTCAGCTCAACACCAAGAAGTGCCACTTTGTACAGAAGGAAATTAAAATACTGGGACATCTAGTCAGCCATGACGGCATTCGTCCAGACCCTGAAAAAATCATCGCGGTCTTGAACTTTGCTCGTCCACAACGGATTACAGAATTGCGCAGTTTTCTCGGCCTGGCGTCTTATTTCCGGCGTTTTATAAGGCATTTTGCAAGTATTGCTGCTCCACTTCATGAACTACTTAAAGCACGCAGCCCTTTCGTGTGGACTGAACAGTGCGAAGCCGCTTTTAATAATCTGAAGCACGCCCTAACATCAGACCCTGTTCTTGGCCACTTCAGTGACAGCGCTCCAACCATCCTGCACACTGCTGCCAGTGGTCTCGGTCTTGGAGCTGTACTCGTGCAGCGCGATGCAACTTCGCGTGAGAAAGTGATTGCCTTCGCCAGTCGGACTATGACTCCAGCTGAGAAAAACTACACCATTACCGAGCAGGAGTGCCTTGCCGTCGTCTGGGCTGTCCAAAAATTTCGCCCTTACCTATATGGTCGGCATTCCACAGTTGTAACCGATCACCATGCTCTTTGCTGGTTGTCTTCGCTCTAAAATTTGACAGGCCGACTTGGCCGTTGGATTCTACGCCTGCAAGAATACAATTTCGACGTCACTTATAAATCGGGTCGCCAACACCAAGACGCCGACGTTCTTTCTCGCTGTTCACTTTCGGAATCGGCTTGCTGTTTTTCTTCCCAATGCATTTCCACCTCTGACCAGAGCCGACCATCTCTTAGCCCGACGTATATCACAACCGTTCGTTTTGACGACTCTGAGAACAAGCACGCTCTCCGCTCACAGCAATTAGCCGATGCCTACTGCCGTCCTATCATCGACCGCCTTATCGGCGCTTCGGAGCCGCCAAATGCTAGGCTTCGCCGACAGCTTCGCAATTTCAAGCTCGAAGATGGTATCCTACTCCGCTACGTCTATTGCCCTGATGGAACTCGCTGGATCCCAGTCGTGCCGCGTGTGCTTCGCCCACGTATACTGGCGGCTCTCCATGATGACGCTATACTGCAGGTCACCTTGGTGTTGACAAAACCTACGACCGCGTGAAAAAACGATTCTTTTGGCCTGGCCTATCTTCCTGCGCTGCCAAATACGTCGCATCCTGCCCTCTGTACCAACGTCGCAAACGGCCGACGTCTTCGCCCGCTGGCCTTCTACAACCTGTTCCCTGTCCCGCCACGCCATTCGACGTAGTCGTCTTCGACTTATATGGTCCCCTACCTCTCTCCGATGGGGGTAACCATTGGATTATAACAGCTGTCGACCACCTTACACGCTACGCTGAGACAGCACCTGTACCGACCGGTTCCGCTCAAGAAGTAGCAAATTTCTTTTTGCGATCAATTGCATTGCGCCATGGCACTCCTCGGGTGCTCCTAAGTGACCGCGGGACGGCCTTCTTATCGGCAGTCGTTGCCGAAGTTCTTCACGCGTCAACCATTATCCATAAGACAACCTCAAGCTAACATCCCCAGACTAACGGGCTGACTGAGCGATTTCACCGCACCTTATCGGATATGATCTCCATGTACATCACACCGGATCATCGAAATTGGGACACTATTCTACCATTCGTCACTTTCGCCTATAACACAGCAGTGCAGCGGACTACCGGTTATTCTCCATTTTTCCTCGTTTATGGCCGTCCTCCCACTACAATTTTCGACGCTTCCTTCTTCTCTACGCCCGACTACTCCACATCAGTACCTACCCAGTTCTTATCTCGTGTGGCCAGATGCCGTCATCTTGCCCGCCTCAACACAGCAGCGTGCCAAGAAGACCGCAAGAGTCGCTACGATTCTACGCATCGCGTGGTCTCTTATCGTCCCGGTGACGAAGTACTGTTTTATACACCACTGCGCACCCTTGGCCTTAGAGTGACAAATTCCACCACCGCTACCTTGGTCCCTACGAGTTCATCAGCCAAACTTCTCCAGTTAACTACAAAGTCACGCCTGTTGATCCCCCAGCCGATCGACGCCACCGTGGAACTGAAATTGTTTGTTTCTCGCTTGAAGCCGTTTGTGCGCCGCGGTAAATCGGTTAATTAGGAGCGGCTAGACTGGCCGCTTCCGACCCCCCGGGCAGATTGTGTGAGCCTTTTGTGGACCTTCTTTCACTTGTACATGCCATGGTCTTCTTCTTTCATTTGTACATACCATCATCATCGTCCCGCGGCGCCGGCTCCGGCGCGCGCCTGGTTTCATGATGGGATGAAAACGCTAGACAAGGCTTCGCTGTCCTTGCCGTCACGACCTCGCCGTCTCGTCCTAGCCTTCTTTTAGAATATTGATTTTCAGTCCTACCTTTCTACTTTTCCTATCTAGGTCATCTAGGTTGTGATTACTGATCACGAGCCGGGCATCCTGAAGAGTGAAGTTGAATGGGACTTAGCCAGCCTTGCTAGAACAAAGCTAGCGGAATTGATGGTATTCCAGCTGAGTTGCTTTAAAACCTCAACCACTACGCTGTTACCATTCTGCATACATTATGTCAGAAGATTTGGACAACCGTGCAGTGGCCACAGGATTGGAGGAGGTCAGTTTACATCCCCATTCCGAAGAAAGGCAGTGCCAAAGATTGTTCCCACTACCACACGATCGTGCTTATTCCGCATGCTAGCAAGGTGATGTTGAAAATCCTTCAAGGTAGGCTGCAGCAGTATGTGGATCGGAAGCCTCCAGACGTGCAAGCTGGGTTTCGCAAGGGCAAAGGAACTAGAGACCAAATTGCCAACCTTCGCTGGATCATGGAAAAAGCAAGAGTTCCAGAAACCCATCTACTTCTGCCTTATTGATTATGCGAAAGCGTTTGACTGCGTAGATAACAGCAGATTGTGGCAAGCTCTCTAAGAGATGGGAGTTCCAAGTCACCTCATCTGTCTGCTCAGGAACCTGTATGAAGGACAAGAGGCCACAGTCAGAACTGGGCATGGTCTTACTGATTGGTTTCCGATTGAGAAAGGAGTGAGGCAAGGCTGGATACTGTCGCCCCGCCTATTTATTCTATATGCAGAGTGCATCATGAGGAAGGCCGGTCTGGACGAGTCTTCAGCTGGAGTGAAGATTGCTGGAAAACGTATCAACAACCTTACGTATGCGGATGATACCACTTTAATGGCAGAAAGTGAAGTGGAGCTCAAGAGATTTCTGATGCGTGTACAAGTAGAGAGTGAGAGGTTTGGGCTTAAACTGAACATTAAAAAGACAAAGATCATGGCGTCTTGCCCTATCAAGTCCTGGAGCATCAAGGGACAAGAAATGGAAGCTGTGACAGATTTTCTCTTCTTGGGCTCCAAGATTACCCCGGAAGGAGACTGCAGCCATGAAATTAGGAGACGCCTGCTTCTGGGAAAGAGAGCTATGGTTAGCCTTGACCGCCTAGTAAAGAGCAGAGACATTAGTCTGTCAACCAAGATCCGTATAACTCGTGCTATGGTCTTTCCAGTTGTGATGTATGGATGCGAGAGTTGGACTGTGATGAAGGCTGACCGCCGAAGAATTGACGCGTTTGAATTGTGGTGCTGGCGAAGACTCTTGAGAGTTACTTAGACTGCCAGAAGATCAGATCAGTCGATATTGTCGACCATAAACCCTGACTGCTCATTGGAGGGTCAAATTGTAAAGTTAAAGCTTAGATACTTTGGTCATCTGATGAGAAGAGAGGAGTCGCTGGAGAGATTTATGTTGGGAAAGGTTGAAGGTCGCCGGAGAAAGGGTAGGTAGCGAACGCTATGGTTAGATGGCATCCTCGAGGCGCTGCAGATGAAGTTATGTGATGTTAGGAAGATAGCGAGAGACCGGAAAGCGTGGCGTGACATGGTCTATAGGGTCACGAAGAGTCGGACACAACTGAACTGAACTGATCTAGGCCATCAATCATTCCTTGCAGTTCATCATCATCATCAGCCTGACTATACCCACTGCAGGGCGAAGGCCTCTCCCATATTTCTCCACTTAACCCGGTTCTGTGCCAGCTGCATCCACTTGACCCCTGCGAACTTCTTAATCTCATCCGCCCACCTAAACTTCTGCCGCGTTCCTCCCGAAACCGCAAACGCAGGGGGAATAGAGCAGCGCCCATCCCGCGACACGGCGGCGCCACACAACCTGGTGACGCGGTGAAGCTTGGCTGGCTTTAAATGGCCACTGTCCCCTGCTACGCTTTCCTTCCCTTGGAATCCAGTTTGTTACCCTAAGCGACTATCGGTTATCCTCTCTTCGCACTACATGTCCTGCCCATGTCCATTTCTTCTTATGAATTTCCACTAGAATGTCGGTAACTTCCGTTATTTCTCTGACCCACTCTGCACGCTTCCTATCTCTTAATGTTACCCCTACCATTTTTCGTTCCATAGCCCTCCACGTTTCAGCGCCATAGGTGAGTACAGGTAAGATGCAAGTGTTATATACTTTCCCCCGAGTTACTTAGCAAGGCAATGTCACTGGCAAATCGCAGATTACTGAGGTACTCTACATCTACCCTTATCCCTAACTGCTCCCATTCCAAGTCTCTGAGTACTTCCGCTAAGCAAGCTTTGAATAGTCTGGGGAGATTGTGTCTCCTTTCCTAACACATTTCTTTATAGAAATTTTGTTACTTTCTTTATAGAGAACTATGGTCGCTGTGCCGCCCCAATATATATCTTCCAGCACTTGCAAGTACGGCTCGTTTACACCCTGATTTCGCCATGCCAGCATGACCGCCAAGGCTTCTACTGAGTAAAATGCTCTTTCGAAGTCAATGAATGCTATGTATAAAGGCTGGTTATATTCCGAGCATTTTTCTATCACCTAGTTAATGGTATGGATATGATCGAGAGTAGAGTATTCTTTCCGAAAACCTGATTGATCTTTTGCTTGGTTGCAGCCTAAGGTTGTCCTGATTTTTTTTACTCGATTACATATGTTGCCCCAGCATGGTGGTATCACTCCTCTTTCTCAACTAAGAGATCGCGTCCTATCACTACAATGAATATCACTCCTCGCTTTTACTGGCTCTTACGCAACCATGCGTACAGCTGCACTTAGTGTTCTTGTAAATATTCTTCCATTTCCTATTCACCTAGACCACTTATGTGCCGAGTTCAAGCTTTTTACACTCCGGCAACTTATAATTTATGGTCACATTACATACAACTCTTCTGAAACACAGCCTTTGTTCTATCCCTGGACTGATGATCCCTCACTGAAGTTTAAATTTACTTTTATTAAACTCGTCTATCTGAAAGCCATTTTCTGTTCTTCTCAACGCTCACTGTATTCACTTTTCTTCTCTGTGTCTGCGTTCCGTTCGCGCCCTCTTATACATCATGGCTTACTGTATATCTGATGGGTCATTTACACATCCCTTCGCAGGCGCTGCTGAAACGATGAAACGTATGAAACGATGCCAAGTTTTCCGCCGACAGTGATGAAGTATGGCGACGGCTTTTCGGCAATGCGTGACGGTACGTTCTAGTGTAAAAAAGAAGGGAGGGGGTACATTTAAGATTCGCCGTCAAGGGTATAACGCGATATCATTTCACACACACGGACGATGTTTATCGCTTTTTATATTTTTATTTTTTATATTTTCCCTGCCAGGCAATGACGTCATCGATATGCTCGGACGTGGTGGTGGTAGTGGTTATTTATTGTATATACAAAAGGAAAGGAAAGATGTTTGCCAGCCCCGGTATCTGCTATCTGATATCTGAAGCACCTGAACTTGGGCGGCGGAAATAAAGGGATAGCGAGGAAAAGGTAGAGGAAATCAAAGAGGTGAGCGAGAGGGAGAAAGAAAAGGGTAGGTAAAAAGAAATATATACACTATGGTACAGTATACAGTAGTTTGCTTGAGGCCCACCCGCAAATGTCTTGGGTCACTGAGCACTCGGCACATCGGGCGGGCCTCCGCAATAGCTCTGCGTCCAGGCAACTGTTCACTACGCACGCACTTGCACACGGTACAAAACACTGACGGCTGTCGTGGGCGATCGGTCGTTATTGTCCGAAATAGCACACGCGGAGCGTTCAGTCACAGCGCGCACTATCTGGCGAGGTGAAATTGGCGGGTCATCAAGCCCGCCTGTTCGATATATTAACACAGGCTCACGTGTGTTCGCTCGCGGACGCGCGCACTGTCCGGTGGCCACAGGAGCACAGCTACGCTGTCCGGGATTACCCCCTGCGCTCTGTAAGCCGCCAGCAACTCACGTCGTGGTTCGGCTAGCGCGGCGCAGTACAGGAGAAGATGTTCGAGAGTTTCTACCGCGCCACAGCCGTCACGCACGTCACTGGTGGCAAGTCCGTGGCGCATCCGTCATTCCCCAGGCCACACACATCCAATGCGTGCACTGAGGATCATTGCGCGGTGCAGCCGAGTCAGCGAGCGGCCGCTGACACTCAATGCGCTCACCTCTTGCGATGCGTGGGTCAGGGTGCTGCGTCTGGAGGTAGTCGTCGATTACCGCACGCACGTCCTCCAAAGCGAGTTGCTTGTCGCTAGGAGGGATTTCATGTGCTGCGGTCGCGAGCTCGTCGGCACGATCGTTGCCCTCTATGCCGCAGTGTCCGGGGATCCAGTGCCCGTATAGCGCAGCCGCGCTCCGCCAAGCGCTCGAGACATGCGGGAATCTGACACAGCAGCGGAGTTCCCCGGCCGGTGGTTCGAAGGCGGATGAGGGCAGCGCGGAGTCACATAGCACGGCACACCTGAGTGGCGGCGGAGTCGGTTCAAGCAGTAGATCCAGGCCGAGGCGTAGGCCCAGCAGCTCCGCCGTGATGGAAGAACCCAGGAATGACAGGTGCAGTTGTCTGTGCAGTTGCAGGGCGGGAATGGTAGCCGCCGCTGCTAGCGAGCAACTATCTCTGGCCACGGAGCCGTCGGTGTAAACGAGGAGGTGGTGTCGGAGTTCCTTGTAGATGACGGCTCTGGTCAGCTGCTGCACTGCACAGGTGTGGTGCGTTTCCCCGCTATTCCGACAACCGTAGCAGCGGGCCAAGGCGAGAAGAGGTCGTAGGGGGGCGTTTTATTGGTGAGCTGCTCGAACTCGAGCAGCGCCGCTCCCATGCGCGAGTGGCGATGATGTCGCAACCGATGTAAAAGCGGGCCGCCGTCCTCTGCGTGCTGTGTGCGATCGATGTGTCGGAGCGCCCGCCGCGTGGCCTGAAATTGTAAAGGCCACACGCCTGCCTCGGCCAAAGTAGCTGTGCATTGAGAGTTCTGAGGAAGGACGAGGCAAATGCGGAGCGCCTTGCGATGCTCGACCTGCAGCTTCTTCCAGCATGGTTTGCGCAGTGTGACAAGCGATAGCGCGTAGAGTATTGCCGCCCCAGCCTCGGAGTTGTACAGCCATAACGCGGCTTGCTGGGAGATGCCCTGGCCTCGAGCAGTGAGCCTGTGTACGGCGGCGGTGGTTCTCTTCATCTGCAGGCAGGCCTTGGTCGCTGCGGGTCGGAAGGAAAGGCGCAGGTCTATGTCCAACCTCAGGTACCGCAGCGAACGTCGCCATGGCAGGAGGGTCCCGTCCAGTGTGAGCGACGGTGGTCGCTTGCACGAGCTCAGAACACAGGCCGTTGCAACGGACTTGCCCGCGCTGAGCGAGAGACCTAGGCCGTGCAAACAGTCGCTGCCCGCGTTCCAACCGTGATCGGGTTTTGGCCAATATGCAGAACACAGGATTTGCAAAAGTTAATGCGGGCACGTGAACTGCTGTCCATAGTTCGCGGACCAGTATATACCTGTTGCAGCCCCACAGGCAGCGTCGGCGCAACATGCCGCCAGCCCTGCGGCTGGACTGCCCAACGTGTTCTCGTGGGCCTCCAAAGGCACAGGCGCAGATCCGATGAGTACACCTACGTATCGGTACTCGGTAGTCCGGGGTATGGTGTCGCCGTTGGGCAGGGTCACCTCAGCCCCACTGGGCGGGCTCGAGAAATGCAGCACAGTGGACTTCCTGGCGTTGAATTGCAGACCCAGTCGGTGCACGCAGGTGGCGGCCAGGGTGACCAGCTGTTGAAGGGTGTCCACGTTCTCTGCCAGTAGCACCAGGTCGTCGGCATATGCACGGCCTGGCAGAACCCCCACTTCCGGCATTCCTTCATACATATGGGGAAGCGGGAAGCTCAGCCCTGACTGTAGCAGGGTTTGCTCAAGGCTTGCAACGTATAGAGTGCATATAGAAGCAGCCTTGTTTGAGGCCCCTCGTATCAGGCACGGGCTCCGAGCGAGCGCCACCAAAACAGGCCACAACTGTGTTCTCGGAATACAGCCGGCGCAGTAGGTTTATCCACACAGGCGGCATTTCCAGGTCACCCAGGCGAAGGAACAATGGCTCATGGGGGACGCTATCGCACGCCTTGGCGACGTCCAGGAAGCAGCCCACTAGGCCCCAAGCTTCTTTTCGAGCAATCTCCATCGTCTGGTTGAGCACAAAGAGGTTGTCCTCTAGGCGTCGTCCTGGGCGGAAGCCATTCTGAAGTTCGGTGAGCACACTCGCGTTCTCTGCCCATCCACTCATCCACCCTTTCAAAATGTGGGCGAACAGCCGGTAAAGTACGCTCGTTACGGTGAGCGGCCGATAGTCCCGCAAGAGCCTCATATCGCCTCCTTTCTTTGTTATAAGGCTAACCCTGCCACACTGCCAACCCGACGGGATCGGGTCGCCATCTATTTTTCCGGTGAAGATAGATGCTAGAATAACTCGCGCAGCATCGCCGAGACTCTTCACCAATTCTGCCGGGATACCGTCGAGTCCCTGCGCGGTGTGCGCTCCAATGCGCAATATAGCGCGGTCTAGGGCCGCTCTAGTGACCTTCCAGCCGGGATCGGATCCTCCTTTGTACTGGTTGGAGGCCAGCTGGGTTGAGAATTCGTGGCGTGCCATAGGGTCCATAGGCAGGGGGGATTTGTATGTCTGCGACATGTGTCGTGTGAGGTGTTGTGACATGTCGTTGACAGGTTGGCCAGTACTTTCGTCCCTGATTGTCGGGGCGGTGTCTCTCTTGTCGAGCGATGCCACGTAAGACCAGAACTTCCTGGTACCACAGCGACCTGCGCTTGTGATGGCTCTAATCTGCTCGTGGTCATATTGGGCTATCTTGCGCTGGACCATCCCCTGCATGGCATGCTTGCACTGCAGGTACTCACTCCATGTTCATTGGCACTCTTCGTCCGAGCCGCCTTTCACAGCATGACGGTGTAGTCGATTAGCCTAGCGACGCGTGTTCAGCGCCGCCTGCACCTCACAGTCCCACCAGCCTTTGCATCGCACTCCTCGCCCTCTTTTTGACATGGTGCGCCATCTGTCAAGCAGCGAGGCAAAAATAAGCGCACCAGCGGCAGGGATGGCGCTTGACTTGCCGGGAGCGCTGTTCTTTTTAACGTGGACATCACGCGCAAGGAACTGGGAACAGAACGGCCCACGAGGCCGCTGGCGCGCAGCGTGAGGAAGACCGCCGGCATAGCCTTGATGTGGGCCCGTTCAACTCGGACCACCCTTACTGTTCTCCCGTCTCCTTCATCATACCGGACTCTGTCATCACGCGGCTTAAGCATGAGCGGAGGGGTTTGTGGCGAGACCTTGTCCCTGATATTTCTCCTCCGATCCTTTCCGGCCTCTCTCGTCCTGCCCAAGTTCTCTCATCCTGCCCAAGTTCGGTGCAGCGTGCTGTTGTGCCAGGCCGGCTAAAGCCCTCGGTCATTAAAGGCCCACTGTCCACCCTCCGGTCGAAATTCTTTTTTTTTCCGCGGTGGCTGTGAGGCTTCGTCCCCACAACGCAAGGCCGCAAGAAGTTTTTGAAAAGAGTAATTAATAACGGAGTTAAGCCACCGCATCAACCGATTTTGCGCTTCCCCCTCCTTCCGTTCCCTCTCAGAGGTTTTTCACTCTCCTGCTCGGTCATCTAGCCTCCGTAAGCCAAATTCCCCTTCCTCCTACGCATTTGGCGGGAGGTGGGCAGTCTTGTGGAGAACGTCACTCGCGTACGTAATGGCCCCGCCTTTGAAACTTTTCTTTTTCTTCGCTTTTGCTGCCTCGTTGACGTTGCGCCGTCGCCGAACCTCTCTCCTAAAAGGGAGAGAAAACGAGAGGTCACGTCGGAGTGAAAGTTTCAGGTTGCGCGAACGAAGGGAAGGCTGCAGAAACGGCGCAGCACACAGAACGGACTCGGAGCAGGGGGCTGGTGATGGTGGTACCAGGCCGCGGAAAGTCAGGGCCACTTCCGTCTCGTCTAATTCTCCCAAGCGGGGGCGAAAGGAGGAAAGAAAAAGCTGGGAGGAGGACTTCTCCCTCGCGCCAAAATTTTCCCCTCGCACTGACGGCGCCGCCGACTGAGCTGCGTGGCTTGCTCCGTCCTCGCGTGAACCGCTGTAGCCGTTGCGACTCCGCTCGTTTTGAATTAGAACAGTCGTCTGCGTCGGTCATCGGCGTAGCCTAGCGCTGTGAATTCTCTGCGTGTTGGCTTTTCGGCCAAAGTCGCGATTTTTCGTCGCGGTTCTTTTACTCTGTGCATCTCATTCCTGCTGGCTCTTCGCCCCTTCGTGAGACGAGAGACTTGTCTGCGTGCACCTCCAGTTCCGTGGACCCATCTCGTCTGCTGATTGTGCTGGCCATTACAGTCGGCGATACCCGCTGTGTTTCGTGTTGTTAAACTTGTTACCTTCATGTACTGTGGAGAGACGTGCGTTTCGAAGAAGACGGTTCTTCCAGGAAGGGTAGTGTAAATTTTTAATCATGCATTTTGGTTATGTATAGCACAGTGACATGTGATTACTTGCATCAAATACCAAACTAGGTAACTAGAACGCAGGTATTTGCTCATGTTTCTACATTGCTTTGATGGTATGGAATGCGTAGGGTGAATATGTGCATCATTTATTTAATTTCATATCAACTGTACACATGCTGACAGAAGCAGTGCCGGCAAACTGGGTTCTTTTGTAGTGATAAAGCAAGCATGCAAGATTACAATGTTAGCGCAGAACACATAACACTACTGTAAACTGTTAGCTATGTAAAGTGCGTGTGTGTGAGGGATACCTTGTCGCATCTTTTCATTTTCTGTTTCACGTGCACTTAATAAAAATGGGAAACGATATCTGCTGTTCTCTGTGCTATTTCTATACTGCGGTCGGGTACGCTTGCTGGCGAGCGCCTGCGCCCTCGAGAGCGCTATGCTTGTGGTTTTTCTTTCCATCACACTGTTCCTGCCGCGAGCCGGTCGCACCGCGGCAGAACGATGATGCGGTAGAAAATCCACGGGCAGGGCGTTTTCCCGGGCACGGGCGCACGCGAGCGCGCGACCCGCGCTGCTTGAAGCAACCTACCGACACCCCCCTTCAGCGCACCGTTTTTTTGGACCAGTCCGCTATGCGGCCTCCCCCGTCAAGTCCATTTTTTACGCGCCCCCTCCCGCTATAATCCTATAATGGGGAGTTTGGCGCTAGCGTCTGTAATTCGTGGCCACTGGGAGGTATAGGGAGACAAGCGTTTAGGGGTAGATCGGCTGGAAACGCTGATTGGCCCAGTCATATATGACGTCACAAACAACGTCATGGGTCACGTGATATTTTATGATGTCATGTCCGGATGTAGGGCGCACGTGTTTTCCCTAGACTGTCCCTGGATTCCCCATGCTTTTCAGATCCGGGCTCGGCTGCATGGCCGACGGTGACACGGTGTCGGCGGCGCGCCGCAAGCAAACGGCAGCTGCCTAGTCGATGGCCGTCGGCGGAGAGGCACGAGGCCTAGCTTGCATGCAGTGCGGACACTGTGAAAGCGGCAGCGACGTCAAATAACTTATGCACGCTTCGAGCCGCGAAGAGGTTTCCGAACCAGCTTGTCGCACCACACGAATTGCCGGGGAAATCACAGTTTAACTGCTTTTCCTTTATCTAGATCTGTGTGAGACCTTTCGGCGACAAAAACAATCGAGGTTCGCCAACGCAGTGTGACCTGTTCGTAGGCTGGCCGGGCGAATTTTCCAGTGACAACTGCACACCATGTTTGCGGTGATTCCGCTCTTCTGCACATTTCGTATATTTGCAACACACTTGCAAAATAGCTTTCTCGGTGCGATGTCTTTCAGGCGCGCAGGCTGTCGGCAACGGTCGTCCGTCCCGTTGCCACGCGTCCCGATATAATTCGGTCTTTTTCTAAGCGAAATAGTTCATTATGAATTGTTTTAACCAGAAATGCGCTCGGTGACCGCTCTTATTGGCTAAAAAGGGCCTAATTTCCTCACTCCAAACTAATGCGCCGGCGAATGCAAATGATGCGGGCCGGCAACACCGCGGCGCCGGCGCTATTATAAGCACATCCTAGCTGCAATAACTAGCTAATCGATGACTGTAGGGGGCAAAAAAAAGAAAAAGCTTTGAGGACAAAGGGAATAGAGATGCGTACTAGGTCATTCGACTCTACAAATTTTTTAGGTCAGAATTGTGGTGCTGGGAGTGATATGTTGATTAGGAAAAAAAAAAACTAAATAAGCTGTAGTATTAAAAGATGACCTCTCACTGTTTTGGTTACCCTGTTGTTAAAAACAATTAGGCGCCTAATGAATACCCTATTCTCATTTGGGCTATGATTATTATAAAACTATGTAAGTCATTTCACATTGATCAGGGCTTGTTTTAGATTAAGTTTAATAAAGCAAATCCCCATCTTGCACTTGGAGCATAATGCCTTCATACCTCAAATAAAGTTGATGGAGCATATCATAAAGTCGCAATTATTACAACCGGATTTCAGATCATTCAGCCTCAGGATTTCAGGCCAACAAGAAGAAATGTTGTACTACATTGTTACTAAGGAGGTCATGTTATATATGGGTAACTATAGGAGCATTATAAGATGTGTTTTTTTAAGTAGTACAGAACTGTGCGTAGCCTCTAGAAAACATGAAAATATTGCAGCGTATATATCACATGAAGAGTAATGGCATTGTATGTTTTCTAAGTGTCAGCATATGTTTGCTGTCAAATTGAGATCCATGTGATGCATGCATCTTTTAATGACTTAGTGCTTGTTCTAATGCAACGCATGGACCATTTAAGCTTGTCATGCCTTCGCATGTCCAATATGTAATAAGCAGCATCTTACGTCTTCTGCATTTCTTTCACAGCAACAAGTTTTGCATCCGTCATATGTGTCAATTGTGATTTTTAACTGGACCTGTAGCCTGAAACAGACTGCTGACTGCCATCACAAATTTGTTTGTTATATATTCAAACGCTGCATTTATTTTTGTTCATAAAAACATTGAAATGCTTTAATAACTTTCATTGCCTTGAGTAAATGTTTGTCATTCGTTACATTGATTGCTTGCAGTCCAGAAATTCTTTACATTCTTATTTGGCTATACCTTACACTTATAAACACATTTAAAGTTATATATGTGCTACACTATTTTTTCCTTCCATTTAGTATCTCTTTCACACAACCTCAGAGTTTAAAGACAATTATTTATCAAACAGCACTTGTGAATATATCTAAGTGGACACTTTTTTAATTGCACAATGATGACATAATGCAATGAAGAATAAGTTAATGTGGTCCACCACTTCAGTTTGCAAAAAACTTATGAAAGAGAAAGGTAGCATGCACTATAGCCAATTTTTAACAAAATTTTCTGGGCATATGCCACCTTTTATGCCTCTAATATGTCAACAGCAAAAAAAAAAAAACCCTTTCTTATACATTACTAAGGTGCAAAGATAGTAAAACGAGTATTTGCTGAATTTCGGGCTGTCCAGACATTGTGGGATTGCTTTTCAGGATATAAAAAGGCATTTTTTTAGCATAAAGGAGGGGTTAGAAACCTTGCGGGCCCTATAGGGGTGTGAGGACTGCACTGGGTGCAGTGCTCAGGAAAGTGTGGCTGGGAATGGGGGGGGGGGAGAGGGTGGTAATGCAAAGAGTGCAGTTAGAGAAATATATGCAAGGCAATTCACATGCTGCAATACTGTGGGCCTTAAGTTCTTTTCCTCAAGAGAATGCTTTCTCTCTTTTGTTGCTGTAAGAGAAGGTTATTGTTAAAATGAGAGATACACGTCAGTCCATCATGAAATCAAACCTGACGACCCCCACTATCACTCCGCTGCTGAAGACCACTTTGAGACTAAATGTATTCTGTTAGCAAGGCATCACTGCTCATTGGTACCTTTTTTATTTGCAAGGAGGCTACGGTAGTCTGTGCCATTGCTTTTTTATGTTGCTTGCACCTATAGCATGCAGTACCTGAAGTAGTAAATGCTGCACAATTTCATTTGCAGACAAAGCACCTATACCTTGACAAAGTAGTGGCAAAGATGGATGATTTAAAGCTCTTTCTCAAAGATGATGTGTGGCCACAGTGTGCAAGGCTATTGAGCAGAAATTCATAAAATCAAATGAGCTCAGAATATCAGTAGACAGGCACCAGAAGTTCAAAAAGAGTATGGTAGGAGAATGTGTCTGAGGTTCAGGGTTTTCATTGCAGGAAGAAAATAAAAGGGGCGATGCTTGACTGCACTGGTAGATTTTATGCCGAGCTCTGCATTAAATCAAAAGCGATTTTAGAAGCCGCAGAACATATCTGGTCCTGAAGTGAAGAGATTTCTTTATTCTACTGAGGGACCTCTCAAGCCTTAAAGTATGTATTCCGAAGCTTACATCCTTCTACAACAAGCTGTCTGATAGAACACATTTCATCAAAATGCCTTGGCTGAGGAGACACCTCAAATTAAAGTGGCAAGCATTGGACTCGAAGAGGCCAACGGTTGGGCAGCATTGGAGTTCCCCAGATTGAGATTTTCTAGAGCCTCTCGCAGCCTGCAACTAATCCTAATATATGAGTGTCTGTTGTATCCTGTGAGAGGAGGAGGCTGTGTCCTGTGAGGAAGAGGACCTATGATGGGTCAGTGGACGCTTTCAGATCTGGCATTATCATCTCTCGTAGGTGAGCTGGCAAAAAACATTGATTTTGACAAATCGAGTAGCAGCTTTGAAGCCTTAAAGACCGGAAAATGAAAATGTTGGCATGTCGGTTTTTTTTTTTGCTTTATGCTCTTTAGATCAATACCAGCTTTCAAAACAAGATTTATAATATCTGAAATTAGTTGCTCAAAGCAAGATGACTTCAGTGTTTCCCACTTTTTGTACACAAGCGATTTCTATAATTGATCGAGGGGTATGCTTATTTCATTTGTGCGGCAGGATTAATTATGCACTTGTCCCTCTGCAAAATTTGTCTTTTACAGCGCAGTTGTTGAAGGCCTCAATTATGACTGCTTGTTTGTTTTTGTAACTTCAGTTCTCTTCTGTGTGTTCGAGTTGTCCTTTCACTATTAGCATGCTTACTTCTCAAATGACATTTCTACGCCCATATTTGCATGTGAACGCTCAGTCTAACATTCTAGCTGGTTGGTATTTACTTTATTCTTTGTCACTGTGGCCGATGTAATTGCAGTTGTCTTGTGCATGTTCAAAGCTTTCAACAGTCCTTATGGAGAGTTTGTGGAAGCATAAAAAATATGAACTACAATACAGCACATTGGCCAGTTCTCAAGGCTTTTGCTGGCACTGCGCTATGCCTGATGTAAACGAAATTGTTCACAATGGCACCGTGTTATAATCCTGGTCGCATCTGCCAGTTTGCCACTTTTTAGTTACTGTACGTGTTACCAAGTATTTCTACATGCTCAAAGTTTGCAATTCTTGTGGTTTTTATATGCCCTTTTATTTGAGTGGTCCCAATCTAGAAATTCATCTGTCAAAAACCTCTACTTAATTCTTCACAAATGCACCTTTCTTAAGAAAAAAAAAATATGACATATGCCCCTCGTAATATAGCTATTATCAGTTGTGGTGTATGCTTGTTACGTTGAAGTCTTAAGAAATGAAGGAAAAAAAATGCCTCGGCTTGCACAATGTTGTGCGATACAAAAAACGAACTTCCCCAATCGAAGAAAGCCTTGACGACAAAGTAGTTGATGGTATTGCGCTCAGGTGTGTTCATGAAGAAGGGGGGGGGGGGGGGGCAGTTGCCCCGCATTATTGCACCGGATGTCGCAGACCTACGCCATTGGGGGTTAGAAATGGAGTGCTTTCATGGGATACAGAGGAACGAATACAACCGGTCATGGAGACTGCAAACATGCGCCTTATCTGCACTTGTGCCCTCGTTTTTGTGTTCTTTCGGAGTTGTAAACCATCAACAGGTAGCAAGGCTCGCATGCAACGGGTACCTTATACGCATGAATGTTGATCCCAGTTGAATTCCAGTTAGGGATCCATTGTTATCCAACTGGTATGAACTGGAAGTTTGTTCCTTAAACCATTTACATCAGTTAGGATTTTTGCCTGGGTTGTTTCAAAGTAATGTAGAAATGTTGTCAGTGTTGTTCAAGTTACTGCCTATGAAGCAACACAATTTTACAAAAAAACAATGGTTGTGAGCCACCTCATGCATTTATTTTTCCGTTTTGAAAATGTTTCAAGCTACAATACTTGCCATGTCACTTTGCGTAAAAGAAGCTCTAGCTTTTTACAGGAATGGTTTTAGAGTGTGCTAAAGAAAGAAAGTGTAAAGAAAGATGGAATAGTGACATGTGGCCTGTTTTTTGCATGATGTTTGTGTGCCGCACATGAAGTGAAAAGATATCTCTGTTGGTTAACGGCTTTGCACTCAGTGGATTAGTCATGCAGTGTTGCATGACAGACCACTGAAGGCCCAATACATCCTACAAAAGACTAAAAACGAGGAAACATGACAATGAAGTTGAAGGCCCATGATCTGCCAGGAAACAATGGGGTGGCTCTGAGAAGGACTTTTATATTGGCAGTAGTAAGGATGGCAGTCCTCTGTTTTGTGGCTCTTCACTTCGCAGTGACAACACTGGTGTATACTGCACTAACACCTACTGTAGTTTTGCCCATGCTGTCAGTTATTCTGAGAGCTGCGGCGGTGAGCATCAGCCAGTGCTCTAAGTTTCAAGTGTTCATTTGTAAAAGATGTGTTCTAGATCCTGCTAAAGAGTCTTGTATTATCCAATTGAGTTTCTAGAATTTACACTTTCTCTAGAAGCCCTCATTCCATTTAGGCATCTTTTCATTCTTTCCAATTAGAATTTTTAGTCCTAATTGAATTTCCATAATCAAATGTCTTCCAGTTTCCAGATGACCTCCCAGCTGGAATAAGTACTTAGTCCCAACTGCATAGTTTTAACTCTCTATAAAGAAGCAATTTATTTTTATTATGGGCTGCTAAGTTATGGTCATCTTACGGATTAGAATTGATATTCCTAATGAACATCCAAACTGAATGGACAATTGTTATGCATGGTGAAACTGGAATTCAAACTACATTTCAATGATGCATTGTGTGTGCGCTGGCTAAGATGTTAAAGGAAGCTGGTGCATTTTGCTCCCTAGTAAAAATACACCCAAACATGTCCAATCTGGAGTCAATGATTTCAATTCGAGCATATTAGATAGTCTCGAGAGCTAAATTAAATGTTTCAGAGAGCAACTCATGCACTTAGGTCCTGGACCCATTTACAAAGGAGTAGCTGCAGAGTAGGATAAAAAAATTTACACATTATTTAAAAAAAAGTGCAAGAATTAGAGACCCTATGTCTAGAAGATCTATTAATGCGAAAGTATTACTTCGCTATGTTTATTTATTGTAAGTACCTACAGCGCCCACGAGGCATTATTGTAGGGGGGATACAACTACATACAATAACACATGCAAAGAAGATATAAGGAAACTTGTTAGCAAGGTAACACAACACACTGATAGAACACTAAATGAATTCTCAAGTAGTATAAGTGATAACATAAAATACATTAACACAGCGCTGGCAAACGCACAGATTTCACAGATTTCTGTCCGCAGACCACGTCCGCAGAACGTGTCTGCAAAATCATGTCCGCAGCAGTTGTGAGTAATTGAGAAGTGGTGGAGGTTAATGAGTGATGTCAATCGACGGAGGGTGATGTAATGTTGCAGTAGCATCCGTTCTTTTGCATTGCTCCAATGCAGATTCTGCAGTGCTCTTTAACTTTGCAACATTTCTGATTTTACAACCCTAAAAAGTGTATTCATAGCTGTTTTCACAATTTCAGCAATACCTGTTTAAGTTCATTCAGTGAAACCATTAGATTGTGTTTTATTGATTGCAGGTTGCACCAAGTGTGAAAGTGCGGGAGAAACCAGAGGTTGGAGTTTTGAGTTAAAAACGGAGTGGCTCTAAATTGCAGCAGTGCCATCGAGCAAAGAAAGCTTTTATTGTACCGCCAAGAAAAATAGGAAACATGCAACAAGTGGCATTCATAGTTAAAGGTAATTATACTGTATTCTGCACGGAGGTGTCATGTCGTAAACCGGCAGTCAATATCTGTTATGTAAGAAACACACATTTAATTTACTGAGAATTATCATTTTATTGATATATGCTCTTGTGGTGCTTGCCCACATAAAACTGCAATACCTTATCTGTGGGGACTTGCATAATTAAAGGCAAGGACAGTACCACATCAAGGTAAAGCTCACTCATTGAAGAAATCTTTTTTTTTTTTTTTGCAGTGTTGTTTATATGAATTTCCTATCTCAAATGAAAAAAAATCACACAAGACTTATGCGAGTTTCTACAAGGTCAATATTTTTATTATAGATCGGTAGCCATCTCTTACATCATTTTCTTATTTCATACTCAAAATAAAATAGTTTTTCTGTGTTTATTTCTTCATGAAATTGGACCAGGCAAACGATTTTTCAAGTAAATAATTTCAATGTAAAACAGTCTCATTGAGATCAAAGCCAGTAATAAACACACTATTATCAGCATACATGATGAGCTGAGCACTGTTGTCAATATGAATTATGTCATTTATGTACAAATTCAGCAAAAGTGTGCCTAATACTCTTCATTGAGGTACTAAACAAAATATATAAAGGATGATTTGTTACTGTTCATCTGATTCCTTGAATGGGACTTGATTCAATTATTTTCAATACCTTTGCGAGTGCTGGTAATTAAAAAAAATATCTCTACGAACGTGTGCTCCATGCTCTAGCAGATTTCATAGAGTTCCCCGATAGAATATTGAGCTTTTATATTAGCATTGCATGACATGTTAATTGGATGTGAAGCATGTTTGATGTTCACAAATGCATGCCATTTCCATAATTTCGACTCCCTTAATTGTACGAAATGTTGGCACAGAGCTGAACTGTTGCCATTGAATTGGACTCCAAATTGTTGACTGGGGGCCAATATCCAGTTGGAAATGGTCATTTCCGATTTTGATTTGGCCTCAACTGTTTTGTTAAACTTGGAACAAAACCATACTGCCGCGGTGCAATCCATCGCTACGTACGTGGTTCGGCTAGAGCAGCTCTTTAGACACAGTGACAGACACAGAGACCATTTTTATTTAAGAAACAGCCAACAAAAGTGAACTGAAAACATGGCAACTGCTCACCCCATACATGGTTACTATACAAAGGCACACTGCACTTGAACCTTGTCTAGGACGCCTAGCGCGTAGGATGCTTTCGTGAAAAAAAAGAAAAAAAAAAAAACGGCGTTGTACATGGCATCGAATCCAGGTGCGTACACTTCTGCCTTTTCCCGTGCTCTCGAGTTAAGTGATCCTTGGATGGCGACTATAACCTTCGAAATGTGATGCATTTATAAAAAAAAAAAAAATACACAGCGGCACAAAGCCGCGGTGTATATTGTAGCCTATCGCGAGGCCTAGTTTGTCGTCTCTGCAGCACTGGAGAGAACGACGCTGGCCAAGTGCTAGCTGCAGCAGCTGTGGAATGCACGAGGTAAGTGAGAATTAAGCAGTACAGTACTTTATGAAGCAATATTCAAGACGATTATGCAGTTGTTATATAAAATGTCGATACTTCCATTAACATCGCTGAACAAAGCCGCAGAATACTCTAGCTGTTAAGCCTGTTGTGTGGGCTTAGTTAGCGTTCGTCGCGGCAGTAGAGCGACGCTTGCCACGTGTTCTGCAGCTGCTGCACGAAGACTCGGAAGAATGCGTGAGGGAAGCAGGTAATAAGCACTGTAGCACTTTATTAAATCAAATTTGACACGATTAAGCATGCGTGTATTTACGTATAGCCTGGTAAAGAGGCCTAGCGCGCAAGTTATTTTGGTGGCCGCGACGATTGATACGAAGCCACGTGCAACGTAGAGAGGGAAGAGGAGTACGGGAGGTGCAGGTGTGCGGTCTGCCAGGAAACATTGGGGCGGCCCTGAAAAGGGCCGTTTGGATGCGCAGCGACGTGACGGCGTGGCGAACACAACGCCCTGCACTCGTCCGTGGCCCTTTGCCGTGCACCGTCAACAGCGGTGCACTACGTCGTACACAGTGCCATGGTTATATGCTGCCCTGGATGCTGTCGCGATGCTTCTACTGTAGACATTTACGAGGGTTGCGGCGATGATCTTGGAGAGCTGATCGATGCCGCGATCCCTGACATGGGCTGCTGCGTACAAAGAAAATCCTCGGTCTCTTCGCAGCATACAGGAAACGGTGCTGTAAAAGAGTAGAAAAAGTTGCATTATGAACATAGCGATTTGATGAATGCGCAACATATTACAAAACCTTCGACAAAGAAATCTGCGTTTTTGTACCTCAATCAGGGTTGAGAATGCGCACGGCAGACGTGCGCCTCAGCATAGCAGTCAGGCAGCGCTTAGTTGCCGACGGCGGATGTTTTCGTGGAGGTCTCCATAGCCGTGGCCGATTTTTTTTTTTTTTTTTTGAACACGAGGAGCGTCCATGCCACGAGCTGCTGCTGCACGAGGTCCTGGAAGCACGTGGGGAGAGACAAGCGACACAGTACTTATAAATAAGCAAAATGAGAGACAATTCTGCGCAATTTATACTTACCTTGACGGTGCTTGCGATCTCCCGCAGGTCGTCGCCATTATCAACGTCATTCCGCCCAACGTACAGCACGGATCGGCGTGCCGAAAGCGCATTGACGTAAACGCGCAGGCCCGCCATCGTCGAGCACCTCGGTGACCGAACGCGCCGGTGTCATGCAGCAGCGAGATCCGCGAACCGAATGCCGGAATCGCGCGCGTTGCCAGAGCGGGGGCTCCTAGCGATTCCCTAGAGCGTCTAGGGACGAAAAAAAACAAGCAAACCCAGTTTTTGACTACGTCACGTCCGGTTAAGCATTCAGCCCGACGCAAAAAACGTCACGCCAGGCCGCGGCGTGTCCACCAATCAGCGTTTCCAGCCGATCTACCCCTAAACGCTTCTATAGGGAGTTTCACACCCCTGGTGGTACTTTCTGCGTTCGCGAAAACGAAACGGACGAGGGAAAAGCGAGCAGCAGCGAGCAGTGGACGTACGCCCATCCTAGCTTCTCCCGTCAGTCAGCGAGACGGACCAACGGACGTCGTTCTTGGCAAGTACGTCATAACTGTGGCTCGACGGGCTAGCACAGGAAACGGGAAAGCTGGCTTCCGGAAGGAGAGCATGAGAGAGCTTTGATTTGTATTTTCGTTGCTTTGCGGCGCGCGTGTCACTGTAGCATTTTGCACAGACTATCTCCGGTACCTGATCGAAACTGCTTAAAAGGTCCTTCCCTGGACAGTGGCCATTTAAAGCCAGCCAAGCTTCACCGCGTCACCGGGTTGTGTGGCGCCGCCGTGTCGCGGGATGGACGCTGCTCTATTCCCCCTGCGTTTGCGGTTTCGGGAGGAACGCGACCTCGGCAAGCGGGAGAGAAGGAACCAGCGTGCTGCTCCAGTATGCGCAGGCCTGGATGCGCGGCCGACCATCGGACGCGTGTTGCCATCGGCTTCGAGGTGGGTCCCGGGACCTGTGGCCTCATTCCTGCGACCTTGGGACCTGCAGCTGCACCTGGACCGCCTACGGCGTGAGAGATTTGTGACTGCGTGGGCGGGGCCAGACGAGAGAAAGACGCGGGAGTGTTTTCGGACACGAGTGTGTTGCGAAGCGACTGAGAGAATGCTCGAGAGGCTCTCAACGGAGGCAGGCTGCCGTCCTGCTCTCCGAGTTCTTTGTTCCTGTTGTAAATAGCTGTATAAAGCTCTTTTCATTTCTTCTTCTCAACTCCGCCTCGTATCGCCCGCTTGATTGCTGTTCCCACTCCGACACCACGCTACCATGAATCCCGATAACTGGATGGCAGCTATGGGATGGGCAAGTCAGTCACCGGCTCCAAAGGACCTCGGCAGCAACGGGACTGACGGCCACGAGCTATACTTTGACAGGGTGAGTGCCTGAGATTCACCTCGCATTTCGCCAGACCTCCCTAGCAAAGGTAATCGTTAGGAGGGATTGTGATTGTCGGGAAATGAGTTTCAGGGGAATTTGATTTTGTTTTGTTTTCGCCAAATTGCACAGGCGTTTTGACAACATACGGTGTAAAACCAGGATGGAGAAGTTCAAGGTACGGCAACTTCTCGAAGTTTGCGATGAGTTGGGAATTTCACTGGGTTCTGCAAAGCGAAAGAAAAATATTCTGGAGGTTATGAATCGGGAGCCAGTGACGATTGAGGAGGCCGGAGAGGCTTGAGAAACAATTGTTGAACGGAGAGAGAGAAAGGAGCGAGAAACGCACGAGCTCCGTGAGGAGCAGAAAAGACAAGAGCAGCGCGAGGCACAGGAATAACGGGAGGCCCGTGAGCATGCATGCTCTAAAAATGAAGGCTCTTGAAAACGCTTCGTTCTAGCCCTATATCCTTGGCTGAAAAAAAGGTGAGACATTTGCCCTACCTTTTCTGCAATAAATCTGAGCAGCTGTTGAGCGAGAAAGGTCTTTCCTTCGCTACAGGTTCGGCTGATACGGCACTTGCGAACGCCAGGGCACGAGAGCTGTCGCAAAAACGTGATTTGCTCAACTGAATGAGCAGACGTTGAGCCGTTCACTCGATCAATCAGGGGCATCTTGCGGACCCGAACCGCCGAACCCCTAAAACAGTGAACCAGCTGCGACCCCCGAAATTCAACTAACATCTGTTAACGAGAAAAATTGAGAGCTGTAGATCAATTCGGACGACTCAACGTTAACTCTTATTTCAGCTTGCTTGGAGCACTGTGACGCAAAGGAACGCTGACACGAGCGGCTTCCAGTGCTGAATCAATCTACGGTGAAAGTAAGAGATCGAACGCAAACTGTCGAGGATAAGCAACAGCATAATGTGCAAACAGAATCGCCAGACGTTTCTTCGCTCGATTGGGGAAAGTTGACAGTCGGCTGCGAGAACGATGAAAACGGCATGCAAGGCCCTGAGTTTGTGGAAGTTGAATATCGTCACTCTGACACAGCTGAAGATCTAGATTAAAAACGAGTCGCTGCTGAGCCGCGCAGATGCGGAGGGCGAGAAGTCAAAGATTGTTAGCCCGCAGAGACTAGAGCGACGCGTTGAGGAGGAAGGCGACCTAATAGGGACGCTTGAGGGCAGGTGCCCTACTCTAGAGGTGATTGAGTCGGTTAACTTTGGAGATGAGTAACGGTCGCTTTTCGGAGATAACGAAGTGGTGAATGGTGCACTAGAAGAAACGCCTTACCGCGGAAAGTCTCGAGAATAAGCGGACGCAGTTTCCGATCAGATGACTTGCGCGGATGTTTCAGCTTTTGACCACAATGGGCAACAAAACGGAAATTTTCGAAGCAGAGCAGATGCGAAGTTCTCTAAGGCTGACCATCCTGCGGAAAAAGACAGAGAGCGCCGTCATGGTACCACCTCCAAAAGAAAAAGGGCAGGGCTGCCTTGGAGATCAGGAGGTGCCAGATTATGCTACATTCCACGTATGCCTGCGCTAGGATCTGTTAATAAGGGCCAGTCATCTAGGCAAATTCCTCGCATACTGGGGGAAAGAAAGGTATGTCCTGGACAAAAGGGGTTACCTTTCGGGATACGTTTGTTTCGGAGGGCTGGAAAAACGACTGAATTGGGACGAGAGCAAAGAACAGCTTGTCGCTTAATTCAGGGCTCGTTTCCATGTGGCGGATGCTGTCCGCACCTGTCCGACCTAGGCTGTCGCGGCGTTTCAGCGAAGAGCCGAGAATCTCCGAAGGGCGAAGGCAGGATTAGCTCCACTGCCTGTTGCCACCTCAGGAACGTAGTAGAAGCACTCGGACCGCGACCCAGACGGGCGCGACTGAAGGAAAGCTGAGCGAAGCGCATTGCTGTCCACAAAACTTGTAAGGTTTTCTCTGCGAGAGAGTCAGTGTAAATTTAGTTGTGTATCTTACCTCGTAGTTGCATTTGCAGCTTACAAAAGAGGAAAGAAAAAAAAAGCCAATGGACTTGTATTTTGTTGACATCGTCTTAGCACTTTTTAAAAAACTGGATGAATGAGAATGAGTTGAAAGTTTGTTTTATGAAAAGCGCTTCATCTAAAGGCTGCTTTATTTTCTTTTGCATTGCTTTAGAGCGTGTATGTTAGTTCTTTCCTCAAGTTGAGGTGATCGTTATGCGTTTTATTCTTTTGAGTGACGTTTGTGTGTGATCCGCTTAACCTAAGCGCATTTACTTTTGGCCAAGGAGACAGAATGGCGCGTCTTGACGGTATTTTGGTTCATTCGGGTTCATTGGGGCCAAATTCAAAGCCTGCTTCGGCAAGATCAGTTGTCCCTCCTACCCGACACCTTCCGAGAAGCAGAGAACAGCGCATTCTTAGTGGACTACGAGCGTGGCCATACGCCCTGGAAGAGTGTAGACCAGAACTTATTTGGTGTGCACCTTGTCTTTGTTGCGAATATTTAATTTTTATATCAGATGTACGTGGGTTTTTGTATACACTCGCAGTTTTGCATATCTTGGTCTGGCGGGATGAGTTGTTTTCGAATGGCACTTGTTCTTGTTGAGTGTGGCTTGAGGCCTGTTGTCCTGTCAAGCTAGCCTCAAGGCACGCTCACACTAGCGGGAAAACGCGCAAACGCTGGACGTTTTCCGCGCGCCGCTTCTCGCAGAAGCCGGTTTTTTTCCCGCAGGCTGACTTGTTTCACGTTCCGCGGAGCGATGGGGTCGGGGGCTATTTTTCCCATTCCGCACAAAGGAGTAGCCAATTGGAACCGACCGTGAACCGTGACGTTCCCAGTTCAGTGACCCGTCAGCGGAGGCGCATACTGCGCGCGTCCTGCGGGGGACAGTCTGCAGTTGCTGTTCCAGCATTAGCATGCGGCTTGAGGAATTTGAGTGTTTTTTGGAATGTATTCGACCCTACCGCTTCCTCTACGACAAGACACACTGCGACTACAAGGACACGGATCTAAAAATGCAACCGAAGGGAATCAATCGGACTGGAGTTCGGCCTGACAGGTAATTCTTTATTTCGTTGTGGAGTGTCTAGTATCTGCTGTCGATACAGGTGTCGGTCAGCATGAGAAAAACATTTTCGGCAGCTTCCCAGGCGTCCGCAAAATCTAGAAATCCTAGAGACCGTTGGCTAAAGATAATCAGCGGCATTGACGCCACATGTCGGAGTGGGGCACCCGACAACGGCGCGAAGAAGTGGGCGCTTTTCCCCCTGATTGACGGCATGCTGCGAAGCACGCCACACTACGCCAGCAGGTTATTATACTGACACCTTTGCCGCTATGTTTTACCTTTTCAGTGTGAATATTTTTCTGACTTGGTACATAGCCACAGTGCTCCAAAAGAGGTTCCGCTACCATTTTCGCAGTGGGAGGCTGTAGCAGTGATGTATGTTTCCTTCTTTGCTTGCCCTACTCGGAACTTTTTCAGCGCCATAATTCTTTCTCAAAAACCCGTACTGCTTCTTTTCATGCACACCTTTTCGTTTGCACTTTCGAAACGCGTGCTTAGCCCCAATATCATTGAAAAGCTAGTTTCCGACCAGGCTGCGCTAGTGGCAGGACATACTTAGCAGTCTCCGGCTCCATTTGTGCTTGCGGCACTTTGCTATTGTGAGGTGCGATTTTAAAACATTCTTTGATATCTCCCGAGAAATATTGCAAATTCCATGTTATTTCGCGTCGTTTGAACATATACGCCTCGGAGAGTTAGAAGAATTAAGCATATTGCCTCACTTAGAGTACTGTAAAGATGTTTTTTTTTTGCACATCAGGATCACGACAAACATACGAAAGAAAACCGGGTATGTATAGGTATGACCTGCAGCTGTGATCTGCATGCTTGTATGACTAAAATGTTCTTGTATGGCGACTGTTATGCAGACAATCACAGGGGCCGAGTCAACTAAGTTGCAGCAGGTTTGCTACCCCAGAAAGGTAGGCAGTATTGTCGGCATGTTTGGCTGGCAAACGTATGCAATAATGTCAAGCTTTTGATTGTATTTTAAGCAGTGTTGAGGCAAGGTGAGAGGGCATTTAAATCTACAGTGGGCTTATTTTATGCAGTACTGACACAAGCCAGAGCTCTCCAGACATGGAGCTTCTGGGACTGTAAGTACACACTCAATAAGCAAGTGTGTACTGTGCTATACACTACACACTGCAGATTTCGACGTTTTTGCACCTTACAAGGATAAACCATACATTTGTGCTTCTCAGTATGTTTTCAAGCAGTGTTGGTACATGGAGAGTACAAGGAATGTCATATTTCAATACAATTATTTGATGCAGTGCTGATATAAGCAGCCAGAGCCCTGCAGAAGCACAACTTCTCGCATTGTAACTAGACACATCTATATATGTCATATCATGCCGTAATTTCAGTGAACTGACATTTTATGCAATCCAGGTATGACAACACAGTTGTCAAATCGGATGACGACAACAGAAGGTAAGCATCTACCAGCCTTTTTACTGACATTGGCAGAAACTGCCTGCAGTAATTGATATATATCAGAAAGTTTGGAAATGCATTGTTTGTCATGCAGCCCAGCACCTGCCCAAGCTAGTGTTCCAGGGTCTAGTAGCCCTACAACGGCTCAAAACTGGGGGCCGCTGCCTCTTAGCCCTGCACCAGCTGAGACTGAGCTACTTGGGCGATACACACCTCCAGCCAGGTAGACAAGCAAGCAAGCAAACTTTGTCATGTAGTCATTTATTAACTTTTTGTGCTTTTTCTTCTCAAGGCTGTCCAAAGGAACACCTTCAGGTGAGCCACCTTCACGGTATGTACTTGCAAGTTTCATACTTCCTAAGATAAAAGATAACTTTTTGTGCTTTTTCTTCTCAAGGCTGTCCAAAGGAACACCTTTCAGGTGAGCCACCTTCACGGTATGTACTTGCAAGTTTCATACTTCCTAAGATAAAAGATTGAAAAAATGGTGTGAAACAATGCAGTTTTCATCATTTTGCAGAAGGAAGAAAAGGACAGAGGACACTTTTGAAGACTGCGTCAAGGCAAGCCTTGACAGATGTGCTGGCAGTCTTGCTAGCATGACGAAAAAACAAAAGAATGAACAAGAATGTGACGACGACAGTGACGCCGCGGGCCGCTTAGTCACTGCGAAGCTTCGTACTCTAACACCAAGGCAGCGATCGGAAGCTATATTTAAGATATCTAAAATTTTGTACGAAGCTGAGCAAGAAAGTCTGGAATTTTGAAGGGAAATAAAGCTAACAATTGTTTGAATTCAAGAGTATGATGCCTGCATTAAAGGGACACTAAAGACACCCAAAGATGCTATGAAATTCTAATAAACTGCATTTGGTGACACTGTCGCCGCATATCCGGCAGCAAAAAATCGAATAATAGCTGAGATATTGCGATAAGAAGTTGGGGTTTTTTCTTGTTCCCGCCGGTCGAATTCAAACTGCTGCTTCCAACTACGTAGTCGGGGTTCCACCTATGACGTAGGTGGAGACTCCGTGATTGCTGGCGCGCAGGCAGCGGTGCAGAAATGTATTTCTGGTGCTTCGTTATTTTTAGTTTTTACTTTTTACCCTAGGCCCTTTTTTCGCCGGGCGACGAGCGCAATATATCGACGCTCTCCTTGGCATGGGCGGCATGTATGCCCCTTTTGTTTACGACGCCTGCAAATAGCACGTTGAAGGTCTTGTTGACGCAGTATATGTTGGTCAGATGTGCCATGATTTAGTGAAGAATTGAATGATAATGCGTTTTTCTTTCGGTACTTAGCATATGTATGCTTTTCGTGGCGTACGTAGCTGCAGTCAAGCGGTCAGGTCGCAGTCGAAGCGGCAACGGCGGCGATATGTTGGCGCAGAAGTGTGAACGAAGGAGTGTGTCGGCGGTAGCGGATTTCGCTCGCTCGTGCCTCCGAATGCTCAAATGGGAACCATCAAGGCGCATCTGCTGCTCCAAGCTCGTAATTCAGGCGCTGCAGGTTCAAACAAACTATCCGAGTGCGCACGGAATGCCTGAGCCAAAACATAACCAAAACCGAAGTGGGCGCCTGTGGCGCCTCCAAGTATATTTTTGTATTGGCCTTGCAACGTTTACGTTGTCTTTTCGCCGTCGTTTACGTATGATAAAAGCGTGTTATCATGTTTGAGAAAAAACGTACTACCGCATTCAAACATTCAACGTAATTCGAATTTGTCAGCCTCCGGGATCCCTAGCGCGTCACGTGATTTGTAGTTGTGAGCCTCGGCCGTTTGGCTGTGGTGGCGATACCTGTATTTCTGTTATTCTTCTTTGCTACCTTATAACAGCTCTGTTTTCAGTAAGAGTGGTCTTTTTGTAATCAGGAACTGGCATTCTATCGATGCAAACCCACTTCTTTTCTCTCTTTAGTGTCCCTTTAAGTTTAAAGAATATATTTTAGAGCAGATACAGCATTATCCTGCTTGTTTTACCTTCCGTCCTGCACGGTTGACAATCCTTTCTTGCCATGGAACTTTGCCATCCGTGACAAAATATTGTGCCAGTCTGTCACGCACATCCATAGCAGACCTGCAACACAACATCGGAGTAGCTCAAGATGCACTGCACAAAAATGTTGATTGACATAGGCTTTCCCCATTTACCTTGCAGAGTGGCAGCCTTGTCTACTTATTCCTCTCAGTCCTGGAAGGTCATTGCCGTCTGTCCTCCATAAGCGAGCAGTCTCATTTCCCTGCCAGTCCTCACTGTCGGCATAGCCAGGTGGGCTGTAGGCGGATCGTGCCAATGCGCTCTCCGACATCATGAAGTTATGCAGCACAACACATGCCTTGCAGATATTTTCCGTCGTTTCCTCTGATGCTCTAAAGGGCCTCCTTAATATTCGCCATCTTGCCACCATAATTCCAAACGAATTTTCAATGACCCGGCGAGCCCGGCTTAAACGATAATTAAAAGTAGCTCTCTGCTGGAACTCCTCACGTCCAGATGGGCTTAATCTGTGCTTCTGCAGGTCTGTAATGACTAAATGCTTACAGCTCTGGATGGCGCATTACAAAACGCGTCGTGTCACTAAGGATGGCTTGCATTCTATATCTGACTTAAAAAACCTAGTTTGATTACTGAAAGTATCGTTGCTTTTGAGTAAAAATATGTGGATGGTTACTGTGACAAAAAAAAAATAGAGATTTTAATGTGGACTTCAAAGATCACAAGCAAAACTATTTAAATGAGCATAATGCTGTTTGGTCCCATTCGACTAGGGTACTTCACCCAGATATTTGCTCTAAAATGGAAAACAAATAACAGAATTACCTCCTGGGCAACAAGAGCAACTTTAGAGAGCATCAGAAAATTACTGGCTATAAAATGCATAATGCTATTCATAAACAGGTTCACCACGACGGGCATAGGGACGCATGAGGAATGTCTTCAAAGGGAAGGCTTCATCACCTACAATAACGGTGGGAATGTCACCTGCCGACCCAACAGCGGTGGGGGCTGGAACACCACACCAGTTGTTGGTAAGATCTTTCAGCAAATCTGAACGTAAAAATATTCCTGAGTCCCCTTCACCACCACAGTGGCAAAGATCCACATATGTGAATCTGAAACAAGTGTCATAAGAGAAGGAAATCAGTAAACTAATAATGAGTGCCGTAATAGCAGGTGAGAAAGACTAGGTTAAACCTCTCCAAAATAAATGACGCCACTATAGGAGAATGTTTTACTCAGATATTGCTAAAAATATTAAATGCATGCTATCAGCACGTGTCTAGGACTCGTGTTCTTGTTACATAGCGCTCCATCGTAAAATATTTCTCTGCAGATGCTCATTGTCTGGTGCTGCATTTCTTACAGCATTCAGTCGGCTTTGACATTAATGTTTACCGTTGCTGCAACCAAAAGAGCAAAGCACCGAGCCGTAAATGGCTAGAAATAAGTTGAAACCAAGTGCAGGTAATAACTTTATCTGTAATGTGCATCACAGCAGGCCAAAAGGACAAAACTGAAAGTTTTTTTTGTAGTTCATGTTTCTTGACCCAGAGTTATTTGGGCATTCAATGTTTACATGCTTGCCGTCAAGGCTTCCAATGCAATTTGGAAAATTTCAATAATTTTCCATGTCCAATGCAATCTGAATCAGACACAAATTTGGCAGCAGTAGCTGGCTTAGTAAACAATTTTATAGAAGTGGGGAGAGGGAATAGTGCATATAATGATCAATCAATTAAAATTATGCAAACATAAACGTCCTCATCTCTGCTTCCTGTTTGTTCGGCTGAAACTATTTTCTTTATGAAACATAAATAATTTCACGAGTTTCAAACATTTACACGTGGGTCTCGCAAAACAAAACAATCCATATAAAAAATACTTAAAAACATCTGAAGATGCGAGATTTCACTGCATAATCACAGCACAAAAAGAATGAAGTAAAGGAGGCACTCCAGGGTGTAGCACTGACCATTCCATTCAACTTGCACTACATGTCACGGCAACATGTGCATACAATGTTTTAACAAGTACTGCAGTTTGTTGGAGAAAAGAGATGTTTGTTTCCCAAATTTTTTCCTTAATTTTAGATTAAGGGTTATGCTGAACTGTCACTGCAAGGTGGCATAAACAGTGACGTGAAATTTATAGTCGTCCATGCAATGAGCTAGTACTGAACACCTTTGCACTGTTAGAAATGAGGTGGCAAGGTTCATATGGATAAGTAGAGTCATAGCCTCCTTTTTCATAGAGTGCACAGAGTGCATATTTGGGAAAGTTGACAGTCGGCTGCGAGAACGATGAAAACGGCATGCAAGGCCCTGAGATTGTGAAAGTTGAACATCGTCACTCTGACACAGCTGAAGATCTAGAGATTCATGAGTCGAGTCGCTGCTGAGCCGCGCAGATGAGGAGGGCGAGAAGCCAAAGATTGTTAGGTCGCACAGACTAGAGCGACGCATTAAGGATGTGGGAATTCAACATTTCTCTCGCCCGCACGACGCAGCGAACACCCTCTCTTTCTCTCGGGGAGCCCTCATCTTTCCCCTCCTGGCTTCCTTCGCCCGGCGCTGTAGCGGAGAGGGCGGGGGTGAGAGACGGCCCCTCCTTCCCCTTCCCCTCTGATCTCAGCGAAAAGCATCGAGAGACGACGCCGCGACGCTGTAGCGAGCGGATGCTGCTATGACACCGAGGGAGAACATTGGGCGTTCCCAATAAACGACTTGGCCCGCTGGCTATGTTTGCCTCAGTGTGATGCTCTTCACGGCCACGGGTGTGGTCAGAGCTAGCGTGTGACCTCGGTTCTCAAAGCGGAGCCGCAGCCCCGTGAGAACCCCACAAAATGGCGCACCAACGTGGGGCCCCACTGACAGTCCAGTTGGGGAGGCTAGCTCACGAAGAATGGTGGAATTCCACGCAGTAAGTCGTCCCAAGTCGGCTGGGCGATCCCGGCCGGTATGCGAAGCCTAGCCCGATTGCAGGGGCTTCCAACCGCTATTGCGATACGCCTCCAGTGGAATCGCAGGTGTGGTCCGCCGAACGAGTCATTCTCAAGGAGATCCTGAGCTACTCGTCAAGCTACTGCTAGTTGCCTACGCTACCCCCTTACACCCGCTCGGGAAAGCCAGTTGGTCCAGCTAATGATAAGTGCCCATTTGCTTACCTCCGCCCAGAACCGCCGATGCGGTAAGTCAGTTTTGCCCGTTGGCTCAAAACCGTGCTGTCTGTACGGCGGAGAATGCGGGTGAGAGCGCTGCCGAAGCGCGCCGAGCACACGTTCAAAGTTCACCGGCTCAGGAGAGTCAAGAGCCAAGTTGACTGGAGCGGCATCTCATGGATATGCGGTGAGGTCACTCGTATTCGGCAGGTCAGTTCACGAGCAGCCAAATGCCGTTCGGAAAGGAAGTGTGATATAGTCGCCTGTGCGATGCCTCTAGGAGCCGTGGTACACCAAATCTGCGGAAGGAGGTAGCATCGGGGAGCGCTCTGTTGCGGAAACCTCCAATGCACGTGCATCTCGTAAAAGTGGGGACGCCCACTTGAGCTTGCGTTCAGCAGTTAAGAGCTGTCAGGGGTTAGTAGGAGGGCTCATTTATTTTTTTGTTTGCCGTAAGAGGATCGCTAGTCTTATTGAAGAGACAGAACCCCGCGACGATTCAGGCCAAATTGCGCTGTGAAGCCACTTGTACTGTGGTTGGCGTTAGTTAACTCTAGTGCAGCTGGTATTGCAACGAGTGAGTTGGAGACTTCCTGCTGGTCTATGAGCAAGCTTTGCTACAATAAGTGCTAGGTAATGATGCCTCAAATGAGGGTAGAAAAGTCGTTATTCGCAAACGAGCGCCAGCTCCGAGATCGGAATATAGAGCCGATCTAGGGTGAATATACGAGATCGCATAACTACCGGAATGTGCACTGGCACGCCATTTCCTTAGCTCTGCGCATGAACTCAAAGGTCGAGACCAATGTCGACGGCTACGCAAAGCGATTGCGCGAGATTATGGCCAATGCCAATGGGAGGGCGAACCGCAGCCGCGGTAGCTATGCTTACACACTCAGCGACGTGACGCGAGATCTCGACAAGTCACGCGCCCAGATGGGTGGGACCATTAGAGGTTGCCGAGATTGTTTCGCGGCTGCAAGCGCGCTCTCCTTCGAGACCGGCCGTGGTGGAGCGTAACCACGCCTAATGTTGGCTGACATCGGTTTCCCAAATTTCCTATGGCCTCCGAGATCACCTCCAAGCGCGCGTCACGCGCGCTGTGGTAATCTCAGTGGCCATAAACTTTTCTTTGTGTTTCGCCGCTTTGCAGCTACGTGTCTACGTTATGGTAACAATATCGGTAGTTTTGGTTTCGAAACCAGCGCACTGCAAGGTTTTAAAAAATAGGCTGCCATTACCGCATCGACAGAAATTTTCGAGTTTTATCTCTAGCGTAGCAAACTGGCTGCAGATGCTAAATGTTAAATGGGTCTGGTGAAGTTTCACAATAGGCGCGAAGCTGCATCAAGCCGTGTCGACGAGGCAATCGCTTGGTCCTTAAGGTAACTGCCGTCGCTGTCGGCATAATTGAAGAGACTTCTGCTACGGCCTATGACTATGATGATCCAGCCTTTTCTACATTGCGTCTTCTAGTTAGTTATATAAGAAAGTCAATGGGCCCAATTACGCATTTCATTTGGAGACGTTTGAAACCGCCCGTCAATGTGTACATTAAATAATTCATTCATTTATCTGTTCATTCGTTCGTTTCGTCCGTAGGTTACCCAACCGGCACTTAATGGCTCGTTCGGCCGAAAAGTAGTCGGCGTCGTCGTACCGACACGACAAATTTAATGTCATTTCCATCAAATGACATTTCTTTGCTGCCACACGACAAAATATTACGCCATTCGATTCAAACGACAGTAGGTACCAAATTTTTTACAGTACGTGCTTTTTGTGCCTTTTCAATGACGACAAACGGCAAGCACTCTGTCCTGTCATGTTTGTGGCTAAAAG
This sequence comes from Amblyomma maculatum, assembly GCF_055883805.1. Lineage (NCBI taxonomy): Eukaryota > Metazoa > Arthropoda > Arachnida > Ixodida > Ixodidae > Amblyomma > Amblyomma maculatum. The sequence goes on along the minus strand of NC_139347.1, from coordinate 121,108,423 downwards.
AACGGTGACTCGTTCTTTACTCCTTTTTCCTCCGATGCAGGGATCAAGTGCTGTTTCATCAGCATTAAAAATGTAATTTGGATTATATGCTACGATATGTTCCAGCAGCTGAGCGTTCTTCCAGTTGTTGGCAGCATCTTCGTTGACGGCACCTCTTTCGCCGCACACAGTCTTGAAAACGAGACCATGTCTGTCTCTAAAGCGCGCACACCACCCTTCTGACGCTTTGAATCCATCGATATGCATCATCAGTGCAAACCTCTCGGCCTGCGCCATGATGAGGGGTCCACTCAATGGGAGGTCTGCATCACGTGAGTCTACCACCCACCGAAGCAAGGCTTCTTCCAACTCCGGATGAGCTGCTGTTCGCAGACGCTTTCTTGACGCTTGGAACTTCTCGCTTTCGAACGCCTGAAGAATCTGTTCTTCATTTTTTACATATGTGCTTAAAGGTCCCCTGAAAGGGGTCACAAAGAAGGGTAAACAACGCCATAGCACTGATAGTTATTCAACCACCAATCATTCTCCCGCAAAAATTTTCGATCTAGCTTCTGCAACACCAGATATATCGGCGATTAAAAATGACCCTTCCAATTTTCCCTCTCAACTCGTACGCCGAAGGGAGCCATAAAAAAAACAAAGAATACAGCCAAGTTCAAAGCTCCGCCCAGACATACGTCACTTCGACGAACTTCCGGTTGCCGCGCGCTCGCTCGCTGGCGCACTCGCGCCAACCCGTCCTCGCTCGCACACGCCTGAGGAGTTCGCCAGTTCGCGCAGCGACGGTTAGTGTAACCGCGAACTCGTGGTTATCCTATGTTACACGGCGGACCAAACCATGGTTGCACCACTAACCGCGGTTACCGCAAACCGAGCTTGACGACCTCGGTTTGCGGCGTTAACCGAGGTTATGACGGCGTCTGTTGACGGAAGCTACTCGTCGGCGCCCGAGTGCGCGAAACGTACGAGCGGGTCTGCTTCACAAAGTTATTCATTTGCCCACTGTATCACATTTAAAGATCGATGTATAGATTATGGTGCCGCCAGACGTCTTCGATTACGGCCGACAGCGCAGCGACTGCGTACTGAAGCCTTGTCTTGCCTACAGTATCGTTTGAACGGCTTGTTGCTGAGCAGAACGTCAAAAAATACGCGGCCTTAGCTATGAAAGTACACGAGTTTGCAACGCTTGCAGCACGGGATGCCGCGAGCAGGCTGAGGTACGTTACACAATTACCGCGGGGGTGGAACGTGCGAGCGCGGCGAACGCCGGCGCCGTGCGTGACCGTCCCTAGTCGCCGCTAGGCCTACTTGTTTCGCTTCGAAGCCGCGGCGGTCGACGCTTTGGAACATTATCAACGCTGTCGTAAATCGTCTACTTATGAAACTGCCTTATAGTGATTCCTATCCTGCACCAATTATAGGATTAACTCTGCCGACGCATTAATCGCAGAGCTAGTACGAGCAGATTGGATCAGCCGAAATGCACCAGCGGCAGCTGGCTTGAGCAGAAACTAGCTTGTATCACGGCTATCGCTGTTACCAGCAATTTGCTGCTGGTCAGCGATCCTCACGAGGGCTTCATACTTGATAATCGTCTCAGTATTCCAGACGCCAACAAATTTTAGCACGCTTTATTTCGGACATCGGTGCTAACGATCCGCTGTGTCGTTCGCGAACGGTATGCGGGAGGAGGGGCCACAGCGGCGGTGTTTACTTTACGGCGGTCGAGGAGGTGCTGCCATCGTGCGGTGCTTGACCGTGCTGTTGACGCCTCGTCGGACGACACTCCGATACTCCTGGAACCACGTTATATAAATAAGATATTTGTAAATGCAGCTTCGTTCTGCCGATCCCTGCGTCGCTTCGGTTGTTGCACTTAATGGGCAATGGCCACCTAACCGATAAGGGCGGCGAGCTGTGTAACAGCCCGCATAGAGTTCGAGCAGCGCACGAGCAGACGACTTTCGCAGCTACCGGAAGTGTGTCCGTGACGTCATGGTTGCAGTGACCGCAGCGAATGGCAGCTTCTAGCAAGCCTTGCCAGTCAACCGACCCGTGACGTCACGGCACTAGGAAATAGTTCCATGCGACACCACCAAGCGACATTCTCTCTGCCCGCGAATTTCAAAAAACGCTGTTTTTAAAAATTAATAATAAATCGCTGGCTTTGTTCCAAGGAGTTATACTTTGCGTTAATGCTCAAAAGGATGTGTTCTACACACTGAACACGTTTATCAGTGGTTTCTTGGGGGCAGTTTCCGTGGACCTTTAAAGTACTCCTTTTAACGTCATATTTTTTCATTGCTTCTTGTCGGGAGAGCCCGTTCTTAAGGCCCCGCAAAATTTCCACTTTGGTAGCCAAGTCCTTGGCCTCGTAGCTCTTCGGCCGTTTCGCCGGTGTTGCCATCGGGGGTGAGTGCGGTGATACCAGAGCACAAGAGAAGCAATGAGCGGCACTAAAGCGAGCAGTCTTCAATACAACAGCGTAGCGCACCGACAGCAGCAAAACGACAAAATGGCACCGCCAGTAACGTCGACTCGTGAAAAAAACAAGAAAAAGCACCCATCCAGCCACAAGTCGAGCCAAGTTGATTGATGTCCATGGCGATGCTGCTTTTGGGTATCACTATTGCGCCGCGATCGTCTTATTTTCGTTTTCGAGCCTCGGTAGCAAGTCCGAATTATCCGTTGTGCGGTCAAATCCGTCCGAATTAACAAGAGTTTCGTCCCATAGACTCCTATACATAATTCTGGGGACCAGGCGCGAAGGTCGAATTATCCGATTTTCCAAATTAACGGGAGTCGAATTAACAAGCTTTTAATCCAAACCAACTCTGGCTATGAGACGCCATAGTGCAGGTCTGCGCAAATTTCTACCAAACCATGTTCTTTAAAGTGCACTTAGGCCACACAGAACATTAATGAATTACTTTTCTCCTTCATTGAAGAGCAGCCGCCTGAATAGTATTTGATCCCGCATTCTTGGGCTCAGCAATCAAAATCCCTCACCACTGAGCCAACGGGGCAGCGCGATTGCGACGAAATGAGATTTTATACATACAAGTGTACAGACTGTGAGCCCAGCAGAACAGGTGCCCCTACCAGGATACTGTACCAACCTGTACAGGCCCCTTGGTTCCGCTCTGATCACGTTCATTCTACAGCACTCATCTAGTCCCATAGAATCTGATGCCTTAGACTCCAAAGGGAGGATCATGTCTAGCAGCGTTCAGAATCCTTCACATCATTTAAAAGTACCCAGAAAGGGGTCACAAAGAAGGGTAAACAACACCATAACACTGATAGTTATTGAACCACCCATCATTCTCCCGCAAAAATTTCCGATCTAGCTTCTGCAACACCAGAGAGATCGGCGATTAAAAATTACCCTCCCAATTTTCCCTCTCAACTCGTACGCCGAAGGGAGCCATAAAAAAAAAAACAAAGAATACAAGCAAGTTCAAAGCTCCGCCCAGACATACGTCACTTCGACGAACTTCCGGTTGCCGCGCGCTCGCTCGCTGGCGCACTCGCGCCAACCCGTCCTCGCTCGCACACGCCTGAGGAGTTCGCCAGTTCGCGCAGCGACGGTTAGTGTAACCGCGAACCCGTGGTTATCCTATGTTACACGGCGGACCAAACCATGGTTGCACCACTAACCGCGGTTACCGCTTGACGACCTCGGTTTGCGGCGTTAACCGAGGTTATGACGGCGCCTGTTGACGGAAGCTACTCGTCGGCGCCCGAGTGCGCGAAACGTACGAGCGGGTCTGCTTCACAAAGTTATTCATTTGCCCACTCTATCACGTTTAAAGATCGATGTATAGATTATGGTGCCGCCCGACGTCTTCGATTACGGCCGACAGCGCAGCGACTGCGTACTGAAGCCTTGTCTTTCCTACAGTATCGTTTGAACGGCTTGTTGCTGAGCAGACCGTCAAAAAATACGCGGCCTTAGCTATGAAAGTACACGAGTTTGCAACGCTTGCAGCACGGGATGCCGCGAGCGGGTACGTTACACAATTACCGCGGGGGTGGAACGTGCGAGCGCGGCGAACGCCGGCGCCGTGCGTGACCGTCCCTATACTCCGTTTCATACATCAGGTGCAACGCAGCGAAAGCTACGCAAGTAGTCCGCAAGAAAAAAAACAGGAGGCGTATCACTACGCGCTCGTTCTGTAGGTGAGTGGTTCCTGCTGAAACGGGCTCTATTCCGAGCATACACGTTTGCAATAACATGCTTCGCATGCTTAGATATCTTCACATAGCGGATGTTATAGAAAAAATGCGCACAAAAGAACCATTTTCTCAAAAAGAGATGCGCAGCGCGGAGGGCACAGCCAGCGCCATCTGGTGGCACAGCTGGCAAGGTTGCGGGGCAGCAAAACGCGGCACGAGCAAAAACGACGTAAAAAAACATACAAATTAGCCGAATCCCACTTTTCTTCTCTAGAAAAGGTGCTTTTTATAAAGTTGATGGCAAATGTAAAATGCATTAAGTTGCAGATAAAGCAACTATTATTTTCTCTCGTCAAGAGCAGGCACTATTTTTTATCGCGGATGCGGAGAGCGCAAACAAGAGCTGTAGCTTTGGTAGTGTTGCACTTGATGTATGAAACGGAGTATAGTCGTCGCTAGGCCTACACTGTTTCGCTTCGAAGCCGCGGCGGTCGACGCTTTGGAACATGATCAACGCTGTCGTAAATCGTCTACTTATATGAAACTGTCTTATAGTGATTCCGATCCTGCCATAGTAAAATAATTATAGGATTAACTCTGCCGACGCATTAATCGCAGAGCTAGTACGAGCAGATCGGATCAGCCGAAATGCACCAGCGGCAGCTGGCTTGAGCAGAAACTAGCTTGTATCACAGCTATCGCTGTTACCAGCAATTTGCTGCTGGTCAGCGATCCTCACGAGGGCTTCATACTTGATATTCGGCTCAGTATTCCAGACACCAACAAATTTTAGCACGCTTTATTTCGGACATCGGTGCTAACGATCTGCCGTGTCGTTCGCGAACGGTATGCGGGAGGAGGGGCCACAGCGGCGGTGTTTACTTTACGGCGGTCGAGGAGGTGCTGCCATCGTGCGGTGCTTGACCGTGCTGTTGACGCCTCGTCGGACGACACTCCGATACTCCTGAAACCACGTTATATAAATAAGATATTTGTAAATGCAGCTTCGTTCTGCCGATCGCTGCGTCGCTTCGGTTGTTGCACTTAATAGGCAATGGCCACCTAACCGATAAGGGCGGCGAGCTGTGTAACAGCCCGCATAGAGTTCGAGCAGCGCACGAGCAGACGACTTTCGCAGCTACCGGAAGTGTGTCCGTGACGTCATGTTTGCAGTGACCGCAGCGAATGGCAGCTTCTAGCAAGCCTTGCCAGTCAACCAACCCGTGACGTCACGGGACTAGGAAATAGTTCCATGCGACACCGCCAAGCGACAATCTCTCTGCCCGCGAATGTCAAAAAACGCTGTTTTTAAAAATTAATTATAAATCGCTGGCTTTGTTCCAAGGAGTTATACTTTGCGTTAATGCTCAAAAGGATGTGTTCTACACACTGAACACGTTTATCAGTGGTTTCTTGGGGGCCGTTTCCGTGGACCTTTAACAAGACATTCTTAAGGTAAAACTTGTTCAACGCAAAAGCTCATATGCCTCATGTCCTTGCATTACGATGCTGTGATTATTAGATCAACCATTCAGGAGAAATACATTCACATAAGGGCTATTGATTGGAAAGGCAGATAGGTTAACTGAAAAGTAGAATATCTGACCTGCTACTCTGTACAGGGAAAGAGGAAGAGGAAAACAGAGGGTCGTGACATGATTAAAACATACACAGGAATATTAACTTGCACCACAGTCACAAGTCGAGTCCTGTGTCATATAACAAGCAGCAGAAAGCCTGCACTGCCTGTAGAGCTTTCCATTTCTGGCCAACCAGCCAATAAGTCCTCTGAGAAAGGCCTGTTGCCAAAACACTTCAAGAAGTAACTCGAGTTATTGTTTTGCACGCATATACTGGACACACCACTAGCACACGCTCCACAGTCTCCGTAATGTCACATGTGGAACATTCTGGGCAGTCCGCCTGTCCAATTAAGTATAAATATTTGTGTGTGAAACCACATTTAAGTGCATGGAGAAAGCATGCATAATCGCATATAATTCCATGCAGAACAGAAAATTACGTCGAGTCGAGCATTCTAAGATAGATGTTTTGAGTGTCTGGCTAGGCCCAATAAGTCACTGCCACACTCCTGATAAAGCTCAAAAGACAAGTGGCACTATCCATTTTAGTAAAACTCACAACTGTTTCCATAAAGCCTGCAGTAAGCATGGATCCACTAAAGCACTATCTTGTGGTCTTGAGCAAAAGCAGATATAAGGAACTCAGTGATATGTAGTGCAAAAGGCCCAAAGACTGGAAAGGGTGTGGCATAAAAAACTTCAAAAAATTTGTAATGCAGGCTTTGAAACTGAATACACAAAACTTCTGAAGTTCCCCACAGATGTGGAAAACCTCTTACCGAGGGGCCACAAGCTCAGCAGCAGTTGGTGAAGAATTATGCCCTAAAAAATATGAGTCGTGTTCTGAGTGGGCATCACCACAGTTGTAGGCAACACTTGTGTTGATACAGATCTATCTCTGTACACATAGATATAGTTCTAATATTCTCAGCAAGATGTATGTCAGCTTAAGTTGCTTGAGTCTACTAATTGGTAACAGTATCCCGAGAACATGCAAACGCACCAAAGGTTCAGTCATTACACACACAGGTTGGGTGGGGTGATATGGGAAGTTGTAGCGTGATAGCATTTGTGATTAATGGCAGCAGAGTGCACGTGAAAAACTGCTGTTCAGCTGCTTTAGAATGCCGACAGGAGCACAAGACAGGAAGACGACACAGTCTCGTCTTATGCTGCCGTCCACGATTTGCGCAGTTACCTCAGGATGGAAAACTAACAAGCCCCAAGCTGCTATTCTGGCTAACATGCCATTGTTTGAGGTGCATTGCGGAAGCCAAGGTTTATCCTAACCATCTGCACTTCTACGCTGTAAAGTTGTAAGCCAAAAATGTACATGTTAAAGTACTGAGAGTGGTGCTCATTTGGGTGTGTACCATTTTCCTCACTCAGGGGATCAGATTCCAAGAGGGCTAGCACACCCAACCCAAAGCACATGTAGCAGAAGTTTGGACTGTCGAACCGAGAAGTTTTCAGTTCAGTTCCTTCCCTATTTTTCAATTTGTATGAGCATCAGATTGTCTGTGCTTGTGATTAAATTGCAAAGGTGTACATACCACCTGCTCTACTGACCAACCTCACTGCATATTCACAGTTTTCGTTCGATCAGAAGGCTTTCACAATATTCAGTGACACAAGCAGCCACTGAGACAGGATCAGTGTAACATTCTTCGAGCTTTGCAAACTGTGGTTACATTGCTTACTAGCTAAACATGCATGGCAAGCAGATATGCACACTAGGACACAAAGATGCAGTGCCAATGTGGGCGGCTCTTACGTCTAGAGCTGCCCGTTAATCCTGTTACATTCCAGCCTGCAGTGAATTCAGTAGCAAGATTTCACAATTTAACCGTCTCAGCTATATATTTTCAAACTTCACCCCAGCACCGAGGAAGTCCTTCCTCAGGACGAGAGGAAGTTCATTATATTACCAGCGTTTTGGTGGCATATTTTCACACTTGACTCCAGCACCGAGGAAGTCCTTCCTCAGGACGAGAGGAAGTTAATTATATTACCAGCATTTAGGTGGCGTATTGAACCAGCAGGCCATTTAACTCAATGCCATATGCAGGTTCTAGTGCAGATATTTCCATGCAAACTATGGGTGTGTATGGTCAACAAGGGAGGCTTTACTATACATACCTTTTCAGCACGCTGTTTTACGACTGGTTAATATGTGCTACATTTCAAAGGATAAGGCTCGTATTATTGCATGCATGTCTACTTAATTGCAGGTTATGTTGGCTTGCTTCTGAATGAGACTTTAAAATGCTACAAACAGTGGCCAACTTTCAAAGCAGCTTTTGCAGCGAACCTTTCAATTTTTATACTTCCCATGAGCCACTCTTTTCCAAGGTCGTGTAAAGGTGAATGTGGCAACTAGAACATCTAGGTTTGTAGTGCAACAAGGACCACGACTCTGTAGTACATTTGGGCATTCTCTAATTTACCAAATGAGTGTTAAAGAGAGACATGTTGCTTTCAAAAGAATTTATTGCTTGGTTCATCAGTGCATTAAAAATATTTAGGCTAGAAGGCAGTTGACCTGGAGCAAGACACCTTTTATTCATGTTTCTTTGCTGTCTTCCCCGCTCCTAAATATACAAATGGGTATATACAGCTTCACAATCATGATGTATTGAGGTCAGTGCTAAAAAAAGATTGCACCCGAAAGGTATAGGTAAGGATTGAGTACACAAAATTCATTCTAAGTGAGCCTATCTATGTCTTGTAGATTCCAAGGGAAGGCAAGTGTAGAGGGAGGTGGCAGAAACTCAGGCAGGCAGATGAAATTAGGAAGTTTGTGGGAATCGTAAACGTGGCACAGGGTGGGGTTATTTGGATGGATATGGGAGAGGCATTTGCCCCGCAGTGGGTGTAGTCAGGCTAGTGATATCCGCAATACTAACAACTGGATGAGTTGATACCGATTCAAAACCAGCCAGAAGACGAAACACATGAGAAGAGAGGAGCACAAGACAAAGCCTGACTAACAACTGAAATGTTATTGAAGGAAAGAGGAAAAGGAAGATTTGCACGGAAATGTGTGCGCATAAAAAAACCCCAAAGTAGTGAAAGCATGGAAAGCAGAAAGGGTGGAAAACAGCCAAGTCACCATTGTGCTACTGAATCATCTAAAAGAGCAAATTCTTTGTGGTCAAGGGCCACCCGCTACAAAAGGGAAGCCATATATCCAAATCCAAAGGCACATTATAATGCAAAGGCTAAGGATGTGTGTGTGGCTGAGCAGTCGGTCAACAGTCTTTTGGGGCCTTTTTTACATACGCTCCTCTGTGTTAGTCTTTTGCTGCCTCTATCCTTCAGTAAAATTTCAATCGTTAATCCACCAGTCTTGCAGTTCTATCTTCTCCTGTCTTTTGGCTGGTTTCACAACGAATAAGGTGATGACTCTACAAACCTTGTTCAAACTGGAAACCAGTGTAACTGTCAGATGAAAATCATTCTTATTTGGCTTGCAACACAGAGGACTTTATTGTGATGCCTTTCTAGGCATCCCCAAAGCCATTGTGCAAGCTGGCTGTAGCTGATGTAGCAGTGCCTCCTGTTGACAAGAAAAAGAGCAATATTCACTTTTCAGCATAGCAAATTGAAAATGTGATTTGGGTCTTTTACAAATCTGAAAGTTATTCATGTTGCCAGCAACTGTACAATTCCCACCCAACAGGTCTCAAGCTGTACAGTGAAACTTTTTCTGTCAATTTATTCTCCCTGGAAGTATGAAAAACTGAATTCTGCTGCAGGTGATTGAGAGAGAATGAGACCACCAAATATTAAAGGTTATGTATACTTGCGCGAAGAAGACGGGACACAAAAAAGGCGCATATACGACATGTACAGAGCGCTCCGTACATGTCGTATATGTGCTTTTTTTGTGTCCAGTCTTCTTCACGCAAGTATACGTAACCTTCAAAGATGAACCAACTCGCCCAAATAAGAGTATTACTCAAATATTAAAACTGCACTGCAATCACAATTTGCTACTGCAGCAGGATAATGCCTGAAGACTGCAGCTTTTCTATAAATGGTTCCGCCACTAGCCACAAGATTATTGCTGACTTGGATGCATGTCACGATAGCTTTTTTTTTTTCTCGCACGGTTTTAAAGCAGCCTTGGAAGATCGTAAGCATGCAAGTTCGATAGAGGTGAAGGGTAATCGTCGCACATTCAGGAACCTCTGCCGTCATATATATGAGTATACGCGAGGTTTTCGGAAGTGATCCCGTTAAAACGGATCAGCTTATACGATCGAAAGTGAGGAGAAGCTATTACATCGTTTGTAAACTACGCGGCCCACCATAGCATAAATGTGCGCAATTATCGCGCGAGTTTCAGCTTATTTCTTGTTTTCACTTGTTTGCATATGCTACAGACTGGGTTCAGTGCTTTCATTTTTAATTTTTACTCCTATGCCTATACACGCAGAGGGCCAAGCCGAGCAAGTGGGTTAATTCAAACGAATTATTAGACTATAGAGTAATGGCACTATCATACACGCCTGCCACACTAGTTAGCAATTTTTCATTAACTTTCAATGATACGCCAAACTTAGAACATTTTTGGCACTAAACCTCCACCAGTTGTAATGTTACTAGCCACTTTCTGAACAAAATTACAAGGCAAACACTGTGAGCAAATTAAAAAAGACGTTTCTTTATTTACAAAACTCATGAGGTGGACAAAGAGAAAAACAATATGGGCAAGCACAATCAAGAAGTACACACAAACATTTCGTTATTTACAAAGTTCAATCACCACATGATGACTACTTGCGTAGTTTTCCATTCGCAAAGATAAAACTCGCAAGATTAAACACGCAGCTCCTATCTTGCTCAGCATTTTTTTTTTCTGTAAGCTGCTTGATCAATTACTATTTTTCCTGCGTTGATAAGCTGTGGCCTAAGCGACTTTTCTATGATTATCTTCGTTGTTTCAGTGGCATGGTCCTTCCTTGCTGCACAAAGCTAAAAGAGAGCACCTCTTGAAGTAAGCAACATAAGCTAGCGACATGTACGCTACACATGGAATGTAGTGATGTACTCTCCACTGAAATTTGTTATATTTGCAAGCAAGCGCAGAAGCCTTAGGATTAAAAATGGGGAGGAAAACGAATGTCTCATCAGTTCACCAAACTGCAACAAGACCTTGCAGCTGAGCAACATGCATGCCTTTGACCACTCGAGCATACGCTCATAGCATTGATTCACTGCCAGCTTCACGAGTGACCATTAGGCACTCAAAGACTACCACCTACAAGAGGTAGTCTTGATGAGTAACTGTTTCACAAGCAAAGAAGACTATTTACACGAGCACAATGCGTAAATTCTAAGTAGAACGGAATGCATTATGTGAACGCAGCAAGAACATCAACACTCCGCTTCGGTAGTAAACACAACACTTAAATTGTGAAACATTTCGGACACACCTTGCAGTCAGTCTTTGCTGGAAAACCAGCTAAAAATGAATAGCTATGTGACAAGCTCGTAACAAATTTTTCATCAATGTACACGTACAAAAAACGAGAGAACCGCCAGCGGAGATACGCCGCGAGCGGGCTGGACGATGCATCGACGCCTAGGTGCGCACTGCCGCCTGGTGGCGCTTGGAGGAACTGACAAAATTACATTTGGCTGGGGCGCGCGCTGATTGGAACGGTCGGAGAGAAACACGTGCGCGGAGGTTATCTCGGAGACCATGGCAACTGAGACGCAGTTTCCTCTGCGGTCGCGGGCGGCGCCACCATTCGTACACACCCGAATTTCGACCAATCAAACCGCCATTTTTGATACATGGGCCATATGGGAAGTTTCGCAACTGGTAGTATCGAAGAGCTCTGGGAAATAATGGGGGTGAAGTAAAAAAATGGTACCTGCAATATAACAATGTTCTACCTGGGTACCTGCATTAGTGCAGACAGAATGCCCCTACAGACACACACACTCTTGGTCCAGTCAGCTACTTGTTGCAAGGAAGCCAAAAGGAAACACTGACCTTGCCACTGCATTGCTTTTTTCTGGCTCAAGTCCTGCAAAATTTCTCATGATGCAGATAATGAAAATCAAATCAATAAGAACATTCTTTAATTACCAGAAGGCGTACCTCTTTCCTGCAGTCAACATGGTAAGTGTGCAACCTGTCTTTTTTCACAATAAACAACCCTAGTTTACAATGCATAACATGAAGAAAACTCACAAGCCATAAATCCTACAGTGAGCCTGCTTTCAGATATCAAATGATTGCGGAATGCATGGCTACTCTTGGAGATGACTATTATTCCAACCAATTTCAAAGTTGCATGCTGCCAACTGCTTAACTTAATCGCATTTAATGCAATTTCAAGTTAGCACAAAGACTTTAATTCACTACATGTTTATTATATGATAATGCCCTCTCCGTATTAGGCCAACAGACATAATGTGTACTACTACTCTAGATTCACCCATAAGATATTGTAATGCAAAAGCTGCTTTGCTGGGAGCCACTGCAGTGTGCCATATTTATAAGAAATAAAGCTGCAAAGGCCGAAGGAGTGAAATTGCTGTCGATAACTGTAACTGGCTGTGAGGGTAAGCTGCATGAAGTGAACCAGCAGACTGCTGGCTCTTCTCTAGATTAGAGCACTGCAGGTGCTAGGGCCAGCCTGAAAGCCTCGGCCTGAAAACTGTTGTTTTGCTGGGCCTGGGCCGGGCTCGGCCTGCGCCCAGGCTTGGCCGAATAGCCAATTTCCAATATGCATTCTAAATGACTGTAATCTATATCTTTTAAATGCACATTGTTCATGGTAACTTTAAATAAAATATATCCCCCAAAATTTTTTTACCAACTGTTCGGTTCCATGGATACTATAACTATGCCCTTCTCTGCTGAGAAATGTTTTGTAAGGTTTTTCTCACATCTTGATTTATTGTTATCTACTGACTGGTTGATTTCTCGTGAAACGGATCAGCTCAGCCTGGTGTGGCAAGCGAAGCACAATTTAAGCACTTGATTACTATTTTGAAATGAAATGCACTCCCATGAAGTGGAGGAAAAACACTGTCCAACTGAAGCCAATTTCTACATTCGTCATAGGTCTGAGATGAGCATCAGGAAAAATTGCTGGCATCTCTAGAAGACAGTGAAGTGGAGCTGTGTGGTGATGGACGCTGCGATTTGTCCGGCTACAGTGCAAAATTCCTCACATATTCATTTTTGTGCCCCCAGCTTAGGAAAAATATTACATACTGAACAAGTGCAAGTTGGAGAGGCAAGTACACAAAACTCAAAGCTTAAAAACAGTGAACAGAAGTCATGACAGTGCTAATTAACTCCGCACTTTTTAAAGTTCTCTGTAATTTAGTGTAATGACTTTGCATTATTTTGATCATTTCTTTTTATTCTTGGCAGAAATGTATTGATGACAGTTGGTTTTCTCCGGTTTTCAGACAAATGCAGTGAAAGCGAGTGCCCATATGGAAAAAGAAGGCCTTATCAGAGGCCTTGCATTTTTTTCGAGCATTGGAATTCAAATTCAGTCATTGATAACTGGCAGACACCCGAGAATTAAGAAGCACATGGAGCAGCACCAGTCCATTACTCACTACTTTGATGTTTGGCACGTAGCAAAAGGTAGGAAGACATTTTCACCTTATTCAAATTAATATGTTGAGTGGAGCAGACCAAGTGTTGCGAAACTAACCAACTAATCTCAGTAGTTAAAGGATTACTAGCGCCTTGTAATTGTTAGCAGAAACAGCAAGTGCTGCTACACATAAAGGAAATACCTTGAAACAAGGCTTACTCACAATTCTAGATCTACTTAGGCATTCCAACAGCTTTTTAGTCATGAAGTGTGTAAATGCTAAGAGAAAATAAGAAAAGGGATGCAAAGGACTTGAAAAATTATAGACCAATCAGCTTGCTATATGTTACGCACAAGGTATTTACTAAGGCAATTGCTAATAAAATCAGGGCAACCTTACACCTCAATCAGCCAGACAGTCAAGCAGGTTTTCGGAAAGGACACTTTACATACTATCAACTAGGTGATAGCAAAATGCTTGGAATGTAACCAACCCCTATAAATAGCATTCTTTGATTATGAAAAAAAGCATTTAACTTGGTCGAAGCCCCCACAGTTATGCAGGCACTGCGAAATAGAGTTGTAGACGAGCTGTGCATGAAAACATTGGAAGATATCTATAGTGGCTGCACAACAATCATAGCTGTGCATAAAGAAAGTAATCAAATTCCCATAAGGAAAGGTGTTAGGCAAGGAGACACAAACCTCCCAGTACTATTCACAGCTTGTTTAGAGGAATTGGAGCAGTTAAAGATAAAGGTTGATGCAGCAATAATATGTGATTCGGTGGGGATATTACCTTGTTAAGTAACTCGGGAGATGAACTGCAAAGAATGATTGATGACCTAATCAGGAAAAGCAGAAAGGTAGGCCTAAAATTTAATATGCAGAAGACTAAGGTAATGTTCAACAGCCTCCGGAAGGAACAACACGTTATGTTAGGTAGGGAAACACTGGAAGTGGTTGGCGAATATGTATAATTAAGACAGGCAGTAACTGCACATCTGGACCATGGAAGAGAAATAACCAGATAACCGGGAGAATAAGATTAGGACGAAGAACAATCTGCAAGTACTGGCAAATTATGACTAGCAGCTTACCAATGTCTCTCATGAGGAACGTATCTAACAGTTGTATCTTACTGGTACTCACCTATGGGGTTGAAGCGTGAAGGCTAACATAAAAGGTTCTACTTAAGCTGAAGACAGTGCAGAAAGCTATGTAATGCAAAATGGCAGGTGTAACGTTAAGAGACAAGAAGCGCGCAGTAGGTCAGAGATATAACACGAGCTAATTACATTCTAGTGAAAATCGGCAGGATATGCAGTGCAAAGAGCACGATAACCGATGGTAAATAAGAGTAACAAATTGGATTCCAAGCGAAAGAAAGCATAGCAGGAGGGGGCAGAAAGTTAGGTGGGAAAATGAAATTAAGAAATCCCTGGGGTCAGGTGGATGCAGCTAGCACAGGGCAGGTTAGTTGGAGTAATATACGAAAGACCTTTACCCTGCAGTCGGTATAATCTGGATGATGATAATGATGAATCAAATGCTGTAATGTGAATAAAAATGAATATGTAAAGTTTACAAGGTATTAACGTGCATCTGCTTTTGGACTGAATAAGAAAGTAATCATGTTAAACAATTTTACTATGATGAGATGGTCTACTGCAGCTTATGTTTAGGAGGAAACTGAAAACATTATATAAGCAACAGCTTTCTCCTTCCTCCCACATCTTCTTACCAACTTTCTTTCCTTTTTGAGATAATGATCAAACAATAAACTACAGTAAAAGCTCGTTAATGCAAACTCGAAGGGGCCGAGAAAATTGTTCGAATTAAACGGAGTTCAAATTAACAGTCGGGCACTGGAATGAGCGCCATCGTGGCCCACCGTGCTGGCCGAGCCCACGTGTTGACTCATTTCCATGATTAGAGAGGGCTAGGCGCTACTGCACATTTACGGAGGGCAATTAAGATAATTTTTGCAATCGAGTCGCACCGGCGAATGAACGGGACTAATCGGTCAGTCATGCGCCGCAAACAAGAACCGAAATGCATTCGTGTGAGTAGCGAGCTTCAAAACATGTTTATTTACACGGAAAAATAATCAGTAATGTGCGTTTGCTTGCGTTTCTTGTGCCGCGACTCCACAAGCATCGACTGCAGCTTGCCCTAGAGTTCCAGTGCAGGATCCGAATTCTCATCAGCGAAGTATCGTGCAGCGAGATCGAGTGCCGACACTACTTCACATGCACTAGGGGGTGGCACCGGATCGTCGCCTTCGTCGGACTCTTCATCGCTTTCAGCCGTGTTCGCCACCCGTGAGCCCTGTGGAGCACATGCAGCCGCGATTATATCCTCCTCACTCAAGGGCCCAGACGTCTCCACACCATTGGACACCCTCCGACAAATCTGCGTAGCCACGGTCGAGCACGACGGAGTCATCAGACGAAGCCTCCGCAGCTTCGTTCCAGTTGGCGTAACTTAACCTGTTGCCAGACTATGCTACCAGTGTTTCCACCAAATTTGACAGCCAGACACTCCCCCAAGTTTGACGGGCACAGTGTGGCTGTTTCCACTCCGTGCACCGCTCCCTCACTCACTTCCTTGGAACTTTCCTCCTCGCAATCCCATGCTTACAATACCGCCGCGCTCGCTATGACCGTTGGCGGCTGTGAATTTGGACTATGCGTGCTGTGAAAGATTTTTTTTTCTTCCAGTTATTCTTGGCAATGTTTTCCTCCTTTCAGCTGCTGTCAAATACCGCGATTGCCGTTACACAATGACCGTTCGATCGGCACACGTTTTCCGGCTGACGCTCCACGGCCAAACTTTTATTTTACGGCAATGTCTTCTGGCTGGCGTTACATAACCTCGACGGTGCTTATGGCAGCCTTAGCGGCTGCGACGCTTGTGGTAGCCTTAGCGGCGTGCTCTGATATATACTTCCAAACTTCGCAGCTGCGAATTTTGACTACGTGTTCTATTTTTTTTTTGCTTCGGTGTACTCTTGACGTTTTCCTCTAAGACACGGCTGCGAACGTCGGCGCACCTGTTTTCTGGCTGGCGTTACATAACCTCAACGGCGCATATGGCAGCCTTAGCGGCTGTGACGCTCGTGGTAGCCTTAGCGGCGTGCTCTGGTAGATACTTCAGAACTTCGCAGCTGCGAATTTTGACTACGCGTTCTATTCTTTTTTTTGCTTCGGTGTACTCTTGACAAAGTTTTCCTCTTTTAAGACACGGCTGCGAATGTCGGCACGCCTGTTTTCCGGCTGGCATTACATAACCTCAACGGCGCTTATGGCAGCCTTAGCGGCTGCGACGCTTGTGGTAGCCTTAGCAGCGTGCTCTGATATATACTTCCGAACTTCGCAGCTGCAAATTTTGACTATGCATTTTATTTCTTTTTTTTGCTTCGGTGTACTCTTGACAACGTTTTCCTCCTTTAAGACACGGCTGCGAACGTCGGCACGCCTGTATTCCGGCTGGCGTTACATAACCTCGACGGCACTTATGGCAGCCTTACCTGTTTTCCGGCTGGCGTTACATAACCTCGACGGCGCTTATGGTAGCCTTACCTGTTTTCCGGCTGGCGTTACATAACCTCGATGGCGCTTATGTAGCCTTACCTGTTTTCCGGCTGGCGTTATATAACCTCGACGGCGCTTATGGCAGTCTTAGCGGCGTGCTCTGATATATACTTCTGACCTTGGCAGCTGCAAATTTCGCTTGCTCCGATTTTACTTCCGATGTGTAGCAAGTCGCGTACGGTTAACTGAGGTTAGAAGATTAGGCTGGAGACATGGCACTGGTAAGAAACTACGAGTGACCAGAGAGAGGGTGGGGCCGGAGCGGACAGCGACGACTCTGCCTAGGCATCTCTTGGTGGTTCCGATAGGAACCGGTTAAAAAATTGTGACAGCAGGAGCTGTCGCTGAAGCCAGCATTGTTTGCCCCCGACTTCAAAGCAAATAGGTCAGCGGCGACTTCGACGGCGAAGCCAGGGTCCTTTACAGCGGATAGCATCTTGCGATGGCTTCCATTAGGTGCAGAAAAGAGTCTGAACACTTCGTGCGGCCGTTGATAGACTGCCACCAATGCCAGTAAAGGTGCGACTCCAGAAGAGCCGATGACGTCTTCACTCAGCGCTTTCAATGAGCTGAGTGTTTGCTCCGGTCGTGGGGTCGACAAAATGGATGGTGTGGTTCACCGTATGCCAGTTGAGATTCAGGGGAACTCCGGTTGGGTCCTGTAGGCTCGGAACACTGATGTACGCGGCCCATTCATCACTGTAAACTGTGGTTCCTGGCTTGATGTTGGCCGCGATGATAGGGCCTAAAGTAGCTGCGTCCCTCTTGTCAACTTTGAAGAGGCGAAGCTCGCCAGTCTGGGACCACACCATCCCGAACACCCACGGACCCTCGTCGGCGACACCACTGTAGTTATTCCGGTGCCTTGGAGGAACATTGTCGCCGGATAGAAGCCTTCCTTTATTGGCTTTCCGCTTTCCACGCAAGAGGCATTCATCAATTTGAACCTCTTCGCCACCTCCTCCCATGAGAGGCCGCTGGAGAAGCTCCTGCTGCAGCACTTCCCGGGTATAGTTTCACCAGTCAGTGCGGGCATCGTTGTGAAGCTCGAAATCTTTGAGCACAAGCTCGCGGGTCTGTCTGGATGTGAGTTCTTTCGCCATACAGTAGGTAATCCAAATTATGTCTCGCCTTGACAACTTTACATTTGGACGTCCCAAACGGTCCGTACAGGCAAAAAAAGCACCTTGGACTTGAACCCCTTGAAGCATACCGGTGCCATGAAGCTGTGAAAGCTGCTTGCGGCACCTGTTACATCTAAAACTTGGCCGCATTCCATTTTTGGCTTCGTGTTGAATGTCACCACTTCTCCTTCGCAGGAAGGCTTGTCGGCGTTAAAGGTAAGGTCTACAGACACCCCAGTACTCCGACGTTGCAGGGCGGCCTCCTTGGCTACTGGCTCTGGATGGCCGGCTTGCAGTTGATTCGGCGGTAAGCCTAAGCTCGCGGAGGAAGGCTTGCTCAGTCTCAAATGTCTTGATGGCGGCATAAACCTCGCCAACCGAAGGGTCAATTCTTGAGGTCGCCATATAACTGTGATATCCCAGTTATAGGGCTCTTTTCGGGGTGGAGAGCAGAAATCAGACATGAAATAGAGCCAGCAACAAACTTAATCAGAGCTGGATGCCCCCGCTCACTCGACGGTCTTGAGGCTGAGCCGGGACGTCACTGCGGTGATCCGGTGTTTGAGGTGCGAGATGGTGGCCTTAGATTCAAGCAGCGCTGATGGTGATGGTTTACACAGCGAGCTCAATATATGTGCCGGCAGGACTAGCGAGCCGTCTTCGTATCTTCAGACAGTCGTCCCTCGGAACACGAGGCTAGTTTGACCAGCTGTAGAGCGTCTCTCGTTCCTGTGTGCCCCACCGTCCTGTTGCTTTCCTTGTCACCTCAGGTCCTTTCTTCCCATTCCAGGAACCCTGGCCATCCTCGAAACAGCGCACGTGTATTCGTCATTTAGCGCGTCGTACCCGCATTCCGGTTTTCAGACAAAAGGCGACACAAGCCAACAAAATTGTGGAGAGGTCGGTGGTTCGCGGAATCCCGCGCAACCCGTATCCCAATATTCGGCACAGGCAATTTCGCCATCACATAACCAAGCTGCTGATGCCAAACAACACTACACTGTGGGAAAAGGCGGGAAGACCTTTCCACAAACTGCAGCGCTGTGCCATCCCCTCATGGATCCACGCAAAGCATGATGGGAGAACGGAGCAATTGCTTTCTGCATCGGCTGTTGGCAAACGTATTGGCATGCTACGCCGCTGCTTTCTGCTGTCATAAGCTTTCTTGTACATGTTGTTGGTGCTTGCTTGCAAAATGCAGCAAGCATATGATTGCTTTGATGGTTAGCTCCTAGTCTTCGTGCAGTTGTGCCGCGACTTTTGAAGCGAAAATTTCACTACGCCATTTAAAGCCAACGTCGGCGTACGTGCCATAAGCCGCTGCAGCGGAACGTGATAAATGCAGCTCACAAAACAAAATTAAGCACAGAAGCTATTGCTTAATTTACGAACACAAACCCCATCTATAGAACCAAGCATCTTGCATAACGGAATAAACACTATACAATATGTAACTATAAACTATATACTGGAAATTGTGCACGAGCCAGAGGTCGACAAAATATATCGGAGCATGCGTAGTCGAAATACGCAGCTGCGAAGTTCTGAAGTATATATCAGAGCATGCCGCTAAGGCTACCACAAGCGTCGCAGCCGCTAAGGCTGCCATAAGTGCCGTCGAGGTTATGTAACGCCAGCCGGAAAACAGGCGTGCCGACATTCGCAGCCGTGTCTTAAAGGAGGAAAACGTCAAGAGTACACCGAAGCAAAAAAGGAAAATAGAACACGTAGTCAAAATTCGCAGCTGCGAAGTTCGGAAGTATATATCAGAGCACGCCGCTAAGGCTACCCCGAGCGTCGCAGCCGCTAAGGCTGCCATGAGCGCCGTAGATGCTATGTAACGCCAGCCGGAAAACAGGCGTGCCGACATTCGCAGCCGTGCTTTAAGGAGGAAAACGTTGTCAAGGGTACACCGAAGCAAAAAAAAAAGAACGCATAATCAAAATTCGCAGCTGCGAAGTTCAGAAGTATATATCAGAGCATGACACTAAGGCTACCAGAAGCGTCGCAGCCGCTAAGGCTGCCATAAGCGCCGTCGAGGTTATGTAACGCCAGCGGGAAAACAGGCGTGCCGACATTCGCAGCCGTGTCTTAAAAGGAAACTGAAGAGTCTGTCGAATTCAGTGAGACGCGCACATGCGGATGTGGAAGCCTTAAAAATCATGCGGGTAAAAGAATTTCTACTCATTCATCACTCGGAGCGCCGTAATTGCCGCCTAAAGTCGGGCTGTAGCTCTGCCCTTATCGCGCGCCGAGCGCTGCTACTACGCGGACCGAAACCGGAAACCGTGGGGTGGTGACGTCATCACTGGTGTTCTGGAGCCCGGCTACGCTTCGACGCACATGCGAAGCATTCTTAGCCGTCGCGTCCGTGCTTGTTTCCTGATTGTTCAGCCAGCGTCGTTCGACCCTCTGTGATTGTGTGTTTGTGGAGTGATAATGCAACGCGTTTAACATCGAGAGAAGTGGAAGGCCCATCATGCCGGCGTTCTGCGCAGCCTTTGGTTGCACAAACACCAGCGGCCGCGACGATGTCGTCTTTCATTACTTCCCGCAAGAGACGAAGCTTTCAGCGAAGTGGGTCGCTGCTGTGAAGCGAAAGAACTTCAAGCCATCGAGAACAGTGCTGTGCTCCAATCACTTCCGTGATGATGACTACTACAAGAGTTGGTCTATAATGCGTGCACTGGGTTTGCCAATCAAGTCAGCTCGGCTCAGGCCCGGCGCAGTACCGTCAGTCTTCGTACACAAAAGCAGCTCGCCACCATTATCAAGGCCAGCGTTTGCGAAGAGACGGAAGCTTGAGGTAAGAATCTCGCTGCACGAACCGGCGCTGTCTAGTGTACTGCGCGTAATATCGTAATTGCGAAGGTGAGTTTTCAGCTAAATGAAGCCCACGCTAGGTTATTGCCGTTTAAGGGCATTGCGCGTGAGTGAGACGGCTGTGGTATGAGAACAGAAGCTAACTGCAACGTACTAAAGAATTGTTTGGCCGTTAGGCTTGTGTGCAGCACTCCCAGCACACCACTTATCGATGCGGCAGCTATGCTACGCGAAACCAGCATTGAATGATTCTAGCGAAACACAACCGAAGACTGCGCGCCGCGCGTGATGAGATAACTTCGTTCGGAAAGCGCGAGTAATAAGAAGGGATATGTAGATGCGCTCACATCGCTTTAAGTTCAGGATCCGTGCATGTGCCTCTGTGGCCAAAACGTTAGGAAATTGTATGCGGCCCCCTTTTCTTCGTGCTTGGAGTGCCGAGAAAATGTTTGGCTGAAGAGAAGGCTTCTGGTAGCCGGGCAAATAAAACATTCTTGTAGCATCCAACGGCGCAATTGAAAAGAAAAATGAAAGACACCACAATTAAAAATAGGCATTTGCTTCATTAACACAGAGGAGTAGGATAATCTTCTTGGCCTCCTCCCCTTGAGTGTTTCATAACCTCCCAGAGAGGTGAACAAGGGGACATGAGAGACTCGCGAAGATGCAGTCACGAAAATGATTAACAGTCTGACAGCAGGGACTATGGAGAAAAGTTTTGTTTAATTTCCGTTGCCAATGATGGGAATTTAATATGACGTGCTCTTTTAATATAAACAGAAGTAACAATAAAGAAGTCAGCAGGAAAAATACTGCAGTGAGGTTGTTATTACTGCTGCCTTGTTTATTGTTGCTTCCCAGTTTATGTTAAAATGAAAAACATGTCACATAATTTAATTCCCATAATTGGCAGTGGAAATAAAAAAAATTATTTGCAATCCCTGGCAGCAGACTTGATCTTCTCGCAGATAGGCATCACAGATGCCTGAGAGCAGACTTTTCTCCTCAACCGTATTGAATTACGCAGCTGGAATAAACTAATGGGTGGCATAGCTGAAAATGCAACATATATAATACGTGATGCCACATCATCATCATCTTTATTTTTCTTCATGCGGTACAAGCACATGGAATTATCAGTATTACAGAAGGAGGTCCCGAAGTGCACACTGTCCGGGGGGGGGGGGGGGGGGGGGGGGGGGGGCCTCCTATGACAAAATGAATAAATTTAGTGTGTAACTTACAAGGCACTCGATAATAGAAAAACATACAGGAGTGCAAAGAGAAAACTTATATGCAATACTAACGACAAACAGGATGGAAATTTCTAAAAAATAAAAAAGAAATGTGCTTATTGCAGAAATCTGAAAATACAGATTACTGAAAAACAAAAGAAATGATGTGAACACGGAAATTAAAGAACCAGATAAATAGAATTAACCAGCAGAACAAAACAGGGTAGAAAATAAAGCCTTTAATGAAGGATGAAATGAATGAAGAGTACGCTGCAATTTGATTTCGGATGGCAATAAATTCCACACAGAAATGCCTGAAAAGTATGCAGTTTGCTTTCTATTCTAGATCTTCGGTAATAGTAGGTTATGCTGCTCTGCAAACCTTGGGTTGCTATTGTTAAAGAGCTTAAAGGGCTCAAATCCACTGAGGATGACACGATTATTACGCGTTTAATGATAACTGATGCCAACCTAAGATGAAGCTATAGAGACAATGGGAGAATGTTAAGAGTGCGATAAAAATTAAGAACGGATGGACGGTAAGGGCTGAAAGTAATCATTCGGAGTGCTTGATTTTGAAGGCGACGAACGCATGAAAGGTGAGTGTTGTATATGTTACACTAAAATAATATGCAATACGAAAGGTGGCTATGTACGAGGGAGAAATATAACATACGAAATGTAGGTAGGTCGAAGTAATATCCGGCTTTAATTATCCCGTGTATACCAAAAGCTGCTATAGTTTTATTGCGTAACACAGTTGTAAAATTCATTCTGAGCCTTAAGGCCAAGCATTGAAATTAAATATGAAAGAAACCAAAGAATTTTACTCCTTTTAAAATGCACTTTTGTTTGTTCTACTTGCAGCAAGCGCATCACATATTCCTTTTCAGATTCTTGCTGACCTTCTGGATAACTCGGCTAGCACTGAAGACAGCACATCAGGTGACCACAAACCAGGTGACGACATGCCAGATGACTGCATACCAGATGACTGCATACCAGATGACACTGCACACCAAGAATTCATCGCAAATGACAACACAAATCAAGAGTGCCCAACGAGCAACATATCATTGGTACATGTTGAAGAACCAGCGTTGAACTCTTATAAAGGTGATGACAAGTGCATTCAAGTACTCATGCAGCCATCAGTGTTCTCCAAGGCATCACAAGTCGACATGAAGAGAAAAGTCTTATCGAAGGCTGCACAGACGAAACCAAGTGGAATTTTTATAGGTATGTTTTGATGAATTTAGCATGCCCTTTCATATAAATAATTGAACATTAAATATATGTGGCACTAAGAGGGAACCATTGATTTTCCGTAATAGTACAAATGTTCTAACTTTAGTAAGAACTGATTTGGTGGACACAGTCTTCTCTGAATGAAGCAACTGTCAGTGAGTTATAATACCTACTGCATATGTACCTCACTTTTTTTTTTCCAGGTGTTCAGGTTGGTGCCTCTATGGTCGACAAAGCCACCCAGGTTCATCTGGGCACTAAAGTGCATGAAGAAAGCTGTCATGACGACAGTGATGACGAGATCAGTGACGATGACAATTCATTCAACCGTGATGATGACTACTGTCCCTTTAATGACTGGAAAGACGAGTATGTTGTATCAATGCTTATGGAAACTGCAATCCTTTCTGAATGTTTTACATGTGAATATTGACCTGTGTGAAGTTGCAGAGCGGGTGCAGTAATTTAGTGTGCCCTTTTTGTTTGTGATATGCAACTTAGCTGAAGAGTTGTTCTTTATTCCAGGAGCATCAACACTGATCAAGAAAATTGCAGTGAGAACTGCAGTGACGGTCCTGAAAATGAAAGGATTATTTTAGTGCAAGAGAAGCAGCTTAGGATGCTTTTCACTTCGTGCCGCAAGTGTTTAGCATCTTGCACATATCATATGCAGTGCAGAGGGACTCTCTTTTATGTGCAAACACTCTGCAAGTCAGGCCACATACTTTCGTGGAAAAATCAAGACTGCATTCAGCAGCTCCGTGAGCTGAACCTACGGCTTTCTTCAGCCATATTGTTTTCTGGGTGCAACCCCACAGTTACCCTCCGGATGCTTTCACTTATTGGAGTACAAGTTTTTGGAGAAAGGACATTTTTTAATATGCAACGTTTTCACTTTTGGCCTGCAATTGAGACAGTAAGTAAATTTCTTAAAAGTATTTTGGGTAATTCACCAGAAGTACTTATTATTTATGAAATTTATAATGTGGAAAAAGGAACAGCAAATGTTGCTTGCAAGTGTAAGACAGCAAAAGGTGAAATTTGCTGGGGACGGCAGGGCCGATTCACCTGGATTCAGTGCTAAGTTTGGCACCTACTCCTTCCTGGACCTTGAGAGCAACAAAATACTGCATTTTGAGCTTGTGCAGGTTTGCTTGAAGTTTGGCATGCTTTTATAGCATGCTGTATTTGTAACAACCAGCGCTAAAAGATAGTCCTGTGCACCGAATAGTCACTTCACATTCATTCTGTTTTCAGAGGACATACCATTGCAATGTATTAACGTTAAGAAATTTTGTCACTTTTTGCAGTCTAATAAAGTAGGTGGAAGCTGCCGAATGGAACTGGAAGTCTTGAAACGTGGCCTCAAATTTCTCAGTGATAACCACATTGATGTACAGTCTATGGTGACTGATCGGCATACGCAAATAAATGTTCTCTCCGCAAAGAGCACTCAGACATCATGCATGAATTCGATGTCTGGCATGTCGTTAAAAGTATTGGGTAGTCTATACATTGCTCGTTCAAAATATTTTTGCTTACGTTATGTGTTCTTTAAGACAGTGTGTTTATTGCTACATTTTTTAAAATATTTCAGGTGTTAACAAAAAGCTGCATGCTCTGTCAGAGAAATGACTCCGTAGAGCTTAAGGGATGGATAAAAGCTGTTGGAAACCACCTCTACTGGTCAGTTGCCTCAAGTGAGAGCCACAAGGAACTTATTGTTCCAAAGTGGAAGTCACTGTTGAACCACATCAGAGGCATTCACAGCCATGAAGATGCACTGTTTCCATTCTGTCTCCATGGAGACATTGAACCAAGAGATTGGCTAAGTGCAGGTACACTGCCTTCTGATAGAAATATAAAATCCATCATTTCAAAATATATAAACTTTAGAAAACAGTTGCATGTGAGTACATTGCAATAGGCCATCTAAGAAAGTTTAGGTAGCTTTTTGTGGTTCAAGCTCTATAATCACGTGAGCATTGCTTTCTGGCAAATTTCGTGTTTTCTGTGGCATCTTTTTATGTCGCTGTAGGTGTAGTAGCATGTGCAGGTTATGTTTTCTGATTTCGAAGCTAACCGGCTGAAAAACAGCCACATACCTGAGGTGACAGTCAGACTAATGATGGCAAGTAGTGTAATGCCAGCATGTACATTCTTAGCTTGGTGCTGAGAGAGATAATGTTTCTCACTTAGTAGAATAACACCAAGTGTTCCATAGCATGCTTCTCGATTTCGCTCCCAAGTTTTGCCAGTATTCTTTTGAAGGAATGGTGGCAAGGTAACTAGATATTTATCTTTGCAGCTACATCTTGACCAGATATTTAAGCCAAACAAGCAGAGTACTTCAGAAAATTGCTTCTGCTAGGCTGTCGCAATGTGAATTGCAACAGTGTTCCCAAGTATTCATGACGAACAGATTTGTCATGGCAGCTTATGCAGGAATATACACCATTTTACCGGAGCGTCGCCATCTTGCGTGCGCAGTGCCGTCTATGAGCTAGCCAATATCTTCGCCATGTTGGAATGTGCGATCGCGCAGTTCCGCATTGACATATGCGGTACCCGCAGGCGTTTCTGTTAAGTGTGCTTTATTTTCTGCGCTCCAGTGCACATCACAGGAAAATTATTGCTTGAGGTTCAGTCAAGTGCGCGAAACGACGATGTCTGAAGCTTCGGATAGCAACCAAACAGCAGACGCTCGTCAAATTGCAAATGCCCCAGCTGTGCCTGTGATTACCATTGGAGGTAAGTGACGACTTGTTATAAAGGTATTTGCTTTGACTGGCTTCATAGATTCCGATTGTATATTCCGATTGTACATAGCGCGAAGATAAACCGGAACGGGCATGCAGCGCCTTTAAACATGGATGTTTTTTCTACTGTGTCTTCCATTTTCTGATCGAATGTGTACACGCGCGCAAGAGCTTGTGTGGAATAATCGCATTCTTACCCTCAGTCCATATGGCCTGCAAATTATACTTACGCATCAGAATTCGCTTTTATATTTCGTATTAATCGGAACTACTGTTGGATCGATCGCGACCAGTCCGTTGCTAGCGGTACACTTCGTATGCGCGTTCGACTGCTTTATCGGTCGTTCCGCAAGGTCGCGATCGTAGGGTTTGAGTACTTTCGAATTACTAAGTTAAGTTGCGCGTCAACTTCGCCGTGTTACGTTGGCAAAATTCGTGCCTAGATTAGGCTATGTTGTCAGTACAGCGAGCTAGCGTTCGTCGATAGGCCCGTGGAGCGACGGGCAACAGCGGCGCTTTCCATCGCTAAAACTATAGATTCCGTCGCTGCTTTGTCGCATCGCTCAGATTTTGGTGCAGCATAAATCGGGCGAAACGCAGACCGCAGCTCCTGGCTGCTTTCACTGGACGTTTCGTCAAGAAAGCGTTCGTCAACAGGCCTGCGGGGTGACGGGCAACTGCTGTGCTTTCTGCCCTCACAACTTTCACTCTTTCCAGTGCTGTATCGCATCGCTCAGGTTTTGCTGCAGCAGAAATAGAGTGTAGCATAGACCACAGCTCTCTTCCTGCTTTAGCTGGTCATTCCACTCGCCACATCACTTCATGAAGAGCGCCGTGTGTAGTGCAGCGGAGATGCAGTAAGATTTTTTTGACAGGTCGCTGCTGGCCATCTGGCTGCAGGCACAGTAGGTGTACTGATTGGATACGCGCGCTGAAAATGTGTCGCTACTTTTTCGGGAGAATAAAGCCTGTTTGAAAAGAAAAAAAAATTCCAAGGCTGCATGTAGCCTCCCAGGTGCGGAGAATGCGGAAGCATGCCAACTTTTTGGGGTGGCCCACTTAAATTTGGAAGCCATCACTCATTTGGCCATAGTCAAATTAAGTTGAACACCCCTTTTGGTCAAATTCAGATGAGGGCAAATTTCAGGCATCCAGAGGACCAAATTCTCTGTAGACAAACATGTTCTGTATACGCTTTTCGGAGGCATGAGCCAATAATTCTTCAGTTTAAAAGAAAGCAGGGACCATGATACAGTTCCTTTTGACATATGTGTCATTTGGGACTCTGGATCAACTGGGAGCCTGCACATAGCATAAAAGACTAGTGCTGCACCAGTTTGGCACTAATGAAATGCATGTCGCCAATTAACTTTGAAAAATAAGTGAACTTCACAATGCCCGCACCTCAGTCATGTACGAAGCACAAACAACAAAACTGTATATCAGTATGTTATTGCTTTGATGTTTGCTGCACTCTAACATTGTGTGATATGTTTACTTTCGTTTCTTTTTTTGCAGACAAGACATATCAGCACCCAAGTGTGATCACCGAGTGGCATGATGATGTCAAAAAATGGCCCCACGTCCAAATGCCGCACATTATCTATTACCTCGTTACCAACAAGGCGTGCGACTTACGGGAAGTCAACTCCTTCAGGAGCATGGAGTCGTACACATATCTACAAAGCGGTTGGGTCAGACAAGTACTTTTACATGAAGTGGACAGTGACGTCATTATTCTAAAGTGCCCAGTGCAAGCGTCACAGGCATTAAAGACGCAGCATGAAGCTTGGGTGGGCTGCAAGCAAAGTGGGCAAGTTAAGAATAGTGGCTGCACTTGCATGGCTGGAAAGGGTAAAGTATGCAGCCATGTGGGAGCACTGCTTTGGAAAATTGATTTGGCAGTAGCAAAGGGCCTCACTGGAGTAGCATGTACTGATGACACAGCAGAATGGAATATGGGTACGAAACGAAACTTGGAGCCAGCTGCATTTCAAGATATTGATTTTAGGTGCAGGATGCGGACCGTTGATAATCCACCATCTAAAAAAGTGCTGTCTGTACCACATCTGCTTGCAAATGACAAAGAGTTCAAAGAGTTCTACAAGAGCTGTTCGTTCCAAAAGCTCGTGAAAGCACCTGGTAAGAGGCAATTCACTGCATAATATGTAAATTATACAATACATTCATAATCTGGTAACCAAAGCAAGTAGACTAGGTAAAAATAATTATAGGGGTTTAACCCTGGTTACACCCAAGATTGAGTGATAGCTATATTTTCAGATTTTACTCAAGAAAGCCTTTTCAACGATATCAAGTTCAATTTTTAATCACGGATAACTGCAAAAATCAAGGCACGCAGTTAGTGTAGTGCAGCCATACTTGTCCTAAGCTGTCCGCTATATGACTCGACATAGTGTTAAATTTTTTACTGCAATTATAATTAAACAGTAATCAATATCTAGTTTAGTAGAGTGCAGTTCTACTCGACATAAGCAGTTCAATATAATGACTTAATCTACCGTGATGTTCAATTTTTAACCACAGTGAACTGTAATTATTTATGATGCATAATTGGCAAAGCAGTCAGTCATATGGTCATGCATCGGTTGACCATAGCACACTATACTAACCGACACTTGTCGCTAGGCAGGCCAAGTCCCAGTTTGACCTTGGCTGAGCTTGAAAGAGCGAGACGTCTGCTGGGTTTGTACCTTGAGTAGTAGAGCTGCCCCTATAAAAAGCATTTTACACTGCGCAATAGGTGCACAGACGTGTCCTCTAGTTGGTACTGGTCGTACACAAGTCCCCCACAAGAGACATTATTAATGCCACTATCTTTTCTCGCACCTCGCTTCATTTTCGTAATGGTGAATCATTGGCCTAAGCGAGACCAGTGAACGTTCCTCCATGCAAGCTGTCAGACATGCACACTGTATGATATTTAGTTATGCTTTCTGTCAATTCCAGGCACCTTGTTTTACGAAACTAGGACTGCTCCATTCCGGCAGCTGCAACCAGGTACACCTGCTCTGCAGCATGCGTCCCATGATGATGTCGCCACCTTGCCTCACGCCTGCATGTTGTGTGCCGAGTTCTACGATAGATACATTGTCCTTTCTGGGGCAGCAATAACAGCTCTGGAAGCGGCTACAAGGGAACAGAACAGTTACTTGTGGCACATATCAAGACGGCTGAGGGTGACAGCCTCAAATATTAGAAAGATTCCCAAAAGATCCACAACCCCTACACTAAAGGAAGTCCAGGCCATAACAGCACCAAATTTTTTTGGAAATGCTGCCACGCAGCATGGCCTCAAGCATGAGTCAGTGGCACGGCAGCAGCTTGCCACGGAATTTGGGCTGACTGTAGAGCAGTGTGGGACATGTGTCTGCAAAGAAAAACCATGGCTGTCTGCAACGCCTGATGGTGTTGTTGCCTCACATCAAGCAGTTGTGGAAATTAAGTGCCCTTTTGTGGAAGATTGTAGGGACATAATTCACAGTGGAAAGTATGATGTCGTTAACCAAGGCACATACATGTTGGCCGAGAATGGGCCAAATGAATACTACTCGCAGGTTCAATTCTCCATGCTGTGCACAGGAAGGAAGCTGTGCTTTTTTTGTGTGGTCAGTGAAATGTGCCATATTGTTAGAAATACCTTTCAGCGAGGTATTTGTGGGAGGCATAATGCCACGTCTCGAGCGCTTCTATTTTTGTGCGTTGCTTCCATGTCTGCAAAAATTGAAAACTGAAGGCAAACTAGACCTTGCAGAATACGAGCGAATAGCACAGATGATACTACAGCGCAAAACTGCATGTTGTCAGGTATCGGCAAGATTTCTCCGATACAAATCATGAGCATGGAATTTTTTTTATTATTGACTATGCTTCTTTTGTACCCGATGCTCCGGGCCTACTTGGAAGGGCCTTGAAGCACTTTTGGATTTGTAATCATTGAACCATCTATGAAGGTGATAACCTGAAAACTCCTGTCATTTGAGATTCCTGCTGTACTGGAAGCTGGCACATGATCTGTTGAGTTACAACATTTGGGCCTTTTTTTTCACTTGCGCCCATTAGCTGATTATTGCTGGCCTAGAAACCTAACTAGTCATTTCTTGATTTGCTTACTCTGCTGCTTAAGTTTTGTTTTTTTTTGCGCGAGTATGCCCTTCGGCATAAGGGACTAAATATACTGATGCAGGCCTGTTGCCCCAATGAAGGCCAACAGCTCTCAGTGGTGTGGTCCATGTGTCCATACCCTTGTGTCAGGCAGTCTTGTGGGGTGGTAAGCGGCATTTGAGAGTCGTGACGGTCAAGAAAAGTCTGCTGATAGCTGTCGTGAGGCGATAAAAAATTGGCACACAGCCTAGTTTCAATACAAAGATTTCAGACAACTCGGCAGAGCATCTGATAGCTTCCAGTACAGCAGGAATCTCAGATGGGTGGAAGTCGAAAGGCGACTGAGGAGCAATTCTCGTGACCTATTAACACCATCAGAATCCAAATTGTTGCCACAAATGATTCCGCTCATGGTGCCCCTTCATACTGACAGATTTTGCAGTAATGAGAGTTGCTTCAGGGCCCCTTTCATCATGCACTGTGCTTTCATCTGTGGCTCCTCAGTACACAAAGTGCTCACTGCCTGTTAGCAAATACCCATTGTCCACAAAAATGTGCAGCTGTGGGAGTGAATTTATTCCACTTAAGTGGAGTGGACCTCATCTTGCGTGTTCTTGCTTCGAATAAGAGCTGGCTTGAAGTTGCATAAGCCAGCACACACAAATATAGTGGCATCTATTGTTTTCTTGGACTTGATGGTCAAGGTGGACTTGAATATACGGAAGATTTTTTATCCGGTTAATGGCCCTCTCAACGTGGATTCGCACTGATGCAATGCGTCTTGTTTGGGTAACCTCCGCTTCAGAGTTGCTTTTTTCCTGAATGAAAAATTGGCAGCTAAAATGTTAATATGAACTTTGTTAGTCCACACTACATGAAGAGCACACCAGTTGACAAGCACCAAACACCTTAAGCAATGGTTTGGTTTGCATGAGCACCAATATCCACAACATTTTGAAGCATACATGGAAACGACCAGGAAGGTAAAGAAACAAAAATGTGGGAGAATGAAGCGGCAAGCTCGGCTAGTTGGTGATGGCTCGTGACTGAAAGAATGAAACTGCTCTTAGACAATGATGAATCACACATGCAATACTTAAATGGGCACATAGCCCCATTCGGGAGGAGCACACTGTTGCATTGCTGTACAGGCACAATCAACAACGCGGCACTGTTATCACCAGACATATTTTATGACCAGTGACCAGTATCCTTTGTGTATCCAAGTGCGTGATCATTCCGCACTTATTTCAGATATGCCAGGCTCTTATGAACAGACTGATCATATGTAGTTACTGGCGTAAATATTCAGTTAAGGAAGACGCCCTGCATATTCGTCAACATTTGCACAAGCAGGCACATTACGCTTCTCACTCACTGCCTATTGCAATGGGTGCTTGAGCAGATCAGTTGCTAAGTAAACATGCTTAACATGTGCAAAATCCAAATGGAGTAGGAATGTAGGGAGCCTACTTTACTATAGATAGGACACCGTACCTCAACGATTTTGCTAGTTTTACCTTAATCAAGTGTGCTGCAATAGTCACTGCAGCCAGACAAACTATGTGATCAGCTAACATAATCATGCAAGATCAAATTATGGCAGAGTGCTGTGCTTTAGGTACATTACGCAGCAACGAATGCCTTCAAAATAGTCTTATCCATGTAATCTATGAAAGGCACTGTTCATATGGAGTTGGGTTAGGATGCGGAGTACCTACCTCTCGTGAAGGCTGGCATGTTGAGCTTTACTCCTTGGGCTTCGAGGTAAGGGTCCAATGTGAAGCCCCTGTCAGCCATGATATCGTCGCCTGGGACAAAGTATTCAATAACTCCGTAGTCTCTCACAATGTACTGATCAGAGGCACGGCCGCCATAGGCCTTTGACACAAACATGATGATGCCATTCGGTGCTATAACTGTTAGAAACTTCACAGTGTTGCAGGCTTTATATGGGCTGTATGTCTGAGCCCTAGACTTCTGTTTTTTCGGCCTTTGCAGGGACACTTCTGTACAGTCCATAATGCATGTGGTATTTTCCTATCCACTTTCGATAAATGCCTTCGGCATGCTGCTTTGTATACGTGATCATGGCAGCCAGAGAACAAAATATTTCATTATTTTCTGGAGAGCTTTCAAGATTCTATTAAAAATCTTGCACGCAAGTGACAGAAATGGAAAACCTCCAAGCAAGATCTTTGTGCAAAAGGCCAAGCCTGAGACGCATCAGTGTAAGCAACAGCTGATCTTCCAGAGGCACTCGAGAGGGTGGCAGCAACAACTGTTGCAGGCTTTTCAAAACCTTCTGAAACATGTCTTCTGATAGTCCAGTGTAAAATCTATAGTCTTTCGCTGACATCCTGGACCTCACAGATGGCCGAAATACAGCCAAGTCCAATGGCACACTGTAGGCATGGTCTACTATTGCCATGTCTTCCCACTGAGTTGTTACTTCACTGCTGACCTGGAAAGTGCAAATAATACAGAATGA
Source organism: Amblyomma maculatum (assembly GCF_055883805.1). Classification (NCBI taxonomy): domain Eukaryota; kingdom Metazoa; phylum Arthropoda; class Arachnida; order Ixodida; family Ixodidae; genus Amblyomma; species Amblyomma maculatum. The sequence continues at coordinate 121,075,680 of NC_139347.1, read as the reverse complement.
GCTCAAAGCAAACAAAAATTGCCTGATACAACTACCAACAACACAAGCAGCAGATGAAATAATATTTATCGGCTGCTTTAGACGTAAAATCATTGATGGTCTGAAACCTTCAGCTGCTGGCATCGATTGCATAAACACAAACTTTTTAAAAAGCACAAAATTATATTCCTTGATTATTCTGCCTAAAGTGTTCCAACACTCTTTAGAAAATAGTATGATGCCGGCACACTGGAAGATAGGGAAGGTGATTCCAGTACAAGCACTCGCCTCATAACTATCGACCTATTTCAATCGCTAGTATCCCCTGTAAGATTCTCGGACATGTCCTTTTTTTCACACAGTAAATTTCTTAGTCAAACTCGTTTTCTCATCATGCACAACATGGATTTCGCAAGTAATATTTGTGCAAAACATAAGTTGTCCTTTTTACTCACAGGTTGCATACAGTTCTTGATCATTCCACTGCAGATTGCATCATTTTAGATTTCGCCAAGGCTTTTGATAAGGTTTGTCATCAGCTTTTGCTACTAAAACTGCGCATGATACTACAGTACTAAAATGGCTTGAGTGCTTCCTAACAAAACGTCAGCAGTTTGTTGCAGCTAATGGTACTAGCTCCTGTTTAAATCTCGTTCTTTCTGGTGTTCCACAAGGTACTGTGCTTGGGCCCTTACTCTCTTTTAAAGAATATTTATCAATGACCTACCAGAATCTGTTACCTCATCAATTCATCTATTTGCAGGCTACAGTGTCCTTTTCCGCAAAATAACAGATGATGATATGTGCACAATTCAAACTGATATTAACAATATCCCTTTATGGTGTAAAGCATGGCAAATGACACTAAACATTAACAAGTGTCAATTCTTGTGTGTCTCAAGGCCGTCTAGCAACTTACCTACATATCTTAACAATGTTGCTCTCGAATCAGTTGCGTCATACAAGTACCTAGGCATTCATATCACTTCTAACCTTAGCTGCAAACTGGTGTTTTTTTTTTCATTTATTTACCCTAGAGGCCCAAGTGGACACTGCATAGGGGGGAAGCATCGAACAACGAAAGCACTATTGTCAACAAAGCTAACAGTCTGCTAGGGTACTTAAAACATCCCCTTCTAACACCAAACTTTTTTTTTGCAAGAGAATAGTTAGTTCACAACTTAAATATGCATCATCAGTTTGGGACCCAGGCACGATAAATCTCATTAACCAGCTAGAAATGGTTCAAAACAATGTAGCTTTCTAATTATCACTGCACTGCCAGCGTATCCACAATCAAATCTAATCTCAACCTGTTAACTCTCGCATCTCGACGAAAGCTTGCACGTATATGCCTCTTTCACAAAATATTCTATCACACTGATCTACACGATAAATTGCTTACTCTGCCTTCCTATGTATCATCTCGCATAGACCACATTCACAAAGTTGGCATGCTTCCTTGCAATACTAAAAGTTTCTGATTCATTCATACCCCGCACATCGAAAGACTGGAATCGCCTTCCCTCTTCTGTTGCAGCTATAACGAATTTTTATAATTCCAATCTGCCATGCGCAATGCAGGCCATACAAATATTCATTGGTATTGTATAAACACTGCCTCAACTTTTGTGTGTCTATTATTCATTTCACCCCATCATGTATTCAGAACCTTGCCGCAAAATCAGTGACTGCATATTGTACGACAATACTTCGTTATTATCTTGTCAAGTTAATATCTACACAATATGTGTTGTTCTGTACCACATGGACCTCAACTATTGCTCACATATTACTTGTGTGCTTTTTTCCTTGCTGTGTACATATTTTCTTTTTGTTGTAGGGCCCACTCCCCTCTTTAATGTATCTACCCTGAGGGTAATAAGAAATAAAAAAAAATATATTGCAGTAAAGTGTGGTGCCTCAGATGCTATGCAGAATGAAAACCTTGAGTGTTCTTTTACTCAGTGGAAAAGCTTGAGTCATGTGCATGCCAATTTCTTTACTTCAGCAACAAATAGTTGCTTACACAATTCTCGATTATATACCTTGCCGAATGCACTTTTCCATAACAAAGTTGGTTCACATCACTCCTTGTAATGCGTGTTGCAATTGCAAAATGGTCTAAGTACAGACCGTTTTCTGAATCTGACCCGATATCAAGAACCTTGGCAACATTACTAGGAAGCCATTGAAGGAGCAGTTGAACAGTATGCAATGCACTCGTGATGGGCCTTCCAACTGCAGTGACTTGCTCTCATGTTTACTGTGCCGTGTGGCTTACACATGTATTCTCTGTGTGGATCTAAATTATGCCATATGTCCTTCTTAAGGAAACAGTTGTGACAGTGAAGCAATCTTGCCTTTATTTGCGCTCTTTCCACTTTTTGGTCAACCATCCATGGACAAAATACACACTAAATGCAACCATTACATTCTTCCTTAACTGGGAAATATATGAAATGTACTTACAGGACTTGTGTCTGTGTTTCTGCTGTAGTAGTTGCCTTAACAAGAACCACACGGAATCGTGGCACTGCTCTAGAGCCTTTAGAGACACCTTGCTGCAAATCAAAATGAAATAAGAAATAGTGCCTGTATTGAGCCTTTTCACTGTTTCAAGCATAAAAGACAGCCGCCATTCACCGACGCACAAAAACTAATGCACGAAAATTGGTACTCTAAATACCAATATTAACATAACTTAAATATGCCATTACTTCATTCGCCGAAAGCATGCACAGGTCTCACCACATCTAAACAGAACTATAGGTTCCTTGATCAAAATATGCTGGTGCATGAATTATCAAATTTGAAGGACATGCTGTGTGTTTGCAGGGATATTTAATACCTTCACACAGTACAGGTAGACCAAGTAGCCATGTGTTATTTTTTCACACGGCCAGTCCCATCATGATAGTGTAACACAACAGTGACCCTTTTGTTATGCTAGGGCGGCTGAGCAATCTGGGTTAAGCCATATCACGATTTGCTAAAAGCAGCCGCTGCTCACGCAAGGCCCAGGTGGTTTATGTCGCTCGGCTCGAGCAATTTCATGCTCGAGCATGTGCCTATGTCGCCCCTGGACTTTGTCTGTGAAAGGGGAAGCGTCACCTACATTCTGTTGTCGCCTCAAAAAGTGAAGAAAAGGTACAGGAAATAGGAGCAGGTCGGCTCTCGCCACACTGAGCTCTCGGATTCCGACGTGATGAATAAGCAACCCTCGATGTACTTGGTACATAACAATGGTTCATGCCTACTTGAGAGCTGTGTTGCAAGTAAAGTTTAAAGAAAAACATTGTCTAAGAGGTCCATCAAGCCACAAAGTCCAGAATAGTATAAGGCTCTTTCAACTGCCAAATTAAAGTGCAATAACCACTAATAACTGTTCAAGCATAAACACTGTTATACTACTAAGTGACAAGGCCTCGCATATCGCACTAGTGTGCATGCTTTGTGCCACCTGTTGGGGTTCTAAGCATTGCCACATTCATCACAGTAAGCTGCATGAGCTCCTGATTGTGGCAAAAGGTGCCGCCATGCCTTTGTTGTTGGTGGACTATGAATGGAAAGCAGAATGGATTTTACCAAAGAGGTGCATAGTTTAACCACAAAAACTTAACTCTCTTGATTTTGATATGTCTAGCAAATTGCTGTGAGTCAATGCTTTCTCACTGGTTTCTGTTTTAGGTCATAAGAAAAGGAACGTAATGGCACCAAACAATTGATTCTGATGCAGAGAACTAAAAACTTATAGCTGAAAGGCTGTGGCACCTGTCGACAAAGACCTATGATTTAGTGGTAAATTAAAACCCAGAAATGTGATGTTGCCTGAGAATGGCCTCCGGGAAGAAAATCGGTTCAATATCAACCAGGGAGGCCTACAGATAGTAGAAGGAAGCAAGTGGCAAGAAGGCACCTTTACAACATGCCTATTAGATGCCTCATTTGCAAATGTTTATGTCCACTGCGCAAAGTGAGCATACTACAGTAAACCATGTTTTGTGTGAGGTATGAAGTGAAAATGAGTCGAGTACTCCGTCAGTGCTTGGCTCATGGCTTGCTATAAACAGATTGTGGTTGTGCAGTTCTCAATGAACCTTGTAAATAGAAGAATGAAGCATGCGACAAGATGGTACCTTTAAAACATGCCTATTAAATGCCTGATAAAATTCATTTGCAAGCATTTACATCCACAACCTTGAGATGTGCGAAGAACACAGCTGCTGCTTTGCATGTGCAACCTGAGCATGCTGCACTATAAGCAATGTTTTATGCGAGGTATGAAGTGAAAATAATTTGATTACCTTGTCAGTACTTGGCTCATCACTTGCTGCCAAGGGATCAGATTGTGCACCTCCTGGGGAAACCCGCAAATAGAACTAAGCATGCAGCCAGAAATCACCTTTAAAATGCACCTATTGGATGCATCCTTACAATTGCCTTGCTAGCATTTCAGTTCAAAAACTTCAGGAGCTCTGCAAGGACAACAGTTGCAGTGAATGTGCAAACTGATTATGCTAGAATGAAATGCTTTGTGTTAGATATGAAGATCAATTGCGTACACTGTCAGTGCTTTGCTCTTTGCTTGCTGCAGAAGGAAGAGATTGTACGTCTTGCAGGGAAACCTGCGAATAGAAGGAAGCAGGTGGTAAGAAGGCACTTTTAAAACATACATATTAAACGCATACTTATAATTACTTTGCTATCATTTCAGTCCACAAACTTAAGCTTTCACTGGGTACCACAGCAGCATTGCATATGAAAAATGAGCACACTGCAGCAAACATTTTGTGCGTGACGTGTCATGACGAAGAAAATTGGAGTTGCATACACTGTCAGTGCTTGTGTTATCATCTGCTGCAGAGGAATGAGGTTGCACATCTCCCAGGGAAACTTGTGAATGCAAGGAAGCAGGTGGCAAGAAGGCACCTTTAATACATACTAGTTAAACGCATACTTGTAATTACTTTGCCAACATTTACGTCCACAAACTTAAGCTGTCGCCGAGGGCCACAGTGGCACCGCATATGAAAATTGAGCACACTGCAATGAACATTTTGTGTGTAATGTGTAATGACGAAGGAAACTGTAGTTGCATACATTGTCAGTGCTTGTGTCATCATTTGCTGCAGAAGAATCATGTTGTACTTCTCCCAGGGATACCTAGAAATAGTACAAAGAAGCACATGGCAGCAAGACACTAACATGACTTGCAAATACATCACAGTATTACTGTGCTCAGAATTAGTACTAGAAGCTTTCAGTTTCTACGGCATTCTGCTGCCCAACCCAAGGTCGCCGATTTGACCCCGACAGTGGTGGTAGCATTTCAATGGAGCTGAAATGCAAGAATACCTGCACTCGGCCCGTTTCGGTGCGCATTTTTTTAAGAACCGCATGTGCCGTTAATAGTCCAGTGCCCTCCAGCCGGGCGTGCCGCACAGCCAACAGCGTTACATTTTTGAATGAAAATTATAAATAACAATGGACGCAAACTTGTTCACGTGCGTTGCACTAAATGAAACAGGCTCCCGACAAAAGTAACATAGAGAAGCCCGCGCCTGCTACTGCTGGCGCCGTGAACCCCTCTGTAAAACGGCATAATACACCGTCGCGTCGAAGCGCGAATACTGACACGCCTCTATTAGCAGTTTAAGTAAAGTTTGCGCGAAAATAAAACGACTGTAGAGTATTAAATCCGCGCCCTAAATCGTGCATACAGTTGGCAACCACGAGCTACCAATTTTCAAAATAAGAGGTGCACTGGAAATACTTACCTTTCTTCTTTTCGTTGGCACATAAGCTTCCCTGTGGATGCGCCGCCGTCCAACTTTCACCTGAGTAAAAGTGGATGTCGAGGTATTACTTGCAGCTTAACAACACATGAATAGCACAGGCATAATTAAAAAGTTCCTCACCTTTCGTTCATATCCAAGACGAAGCATTGGCGTTGTGTTTACGTCTGTCCGTTTCCCATCGCCGAAGTGGTCTGAGCAAACACGCGATGACAACGAAGGCGAGAAGTCTTTTTTATTAATGGTAGCTACCCAAACCCGCCGCTGCTCTTCGTCCGCAGGAAATCTATGCGGCTGAAAAAGCTTGCAGCCACAGTGCCGGCGCGGCTGGTCATGAACTTCACAGGTTTTCATTTCCAGTCTTTCTCGCTTTCGGTAGTTATTGTTGCAGCCGAAGACGACGCAATGGTTCCCAGTAGATCTAGAGTTCGTTGTCATGTCGCCAAATCCACGAAAAAGAACAAACGCGAAGAAAATGTGTCGAATTCAAAGCTTGCACACTGAAAATATGGCAGACTACCACAGATCCCACAAGCCAGAGAGGAGGAAAGCAGTTGGCACGCTGCGAACTCGCTGGGTGTGAGGCTAAACTGGAAAATGGTGTATAGCCATGGTTCGAGAATGGCTTAGCTAAAAGCCACTGTTTTTACTTTGCATGTTTTCTTCATCTCATGGCTGCATAAAACATTTTCACAATTGTAGTAGCCCTACATGACAAAAACAATGGTTTCACATAATTCCAGGATTCGGCTGGCAGCCATGCACTATAATGAAAACAGTGAGAGAAAGCAGGCATGCACACAGGATGGCACAGCTAGGTGGATTGTGAAATACCCCAAAGCCACAGGAGGTCATCATGTTGCGTGTCCTGTAAAGGAGCAACCAACTCATGGTAAGCTGGTGTAGGTCCCTTTATTTGAGCACACGCATATTACTTTTTCAAACCTTCACACAGGCTATGTGACAAGACTGCTGGATGTGGTCATGATGGAGGCACGGACTGTGCTACGGACGAGAAAGGCCACCAAAGTGAATCCACCACCCCTCAGCAGCCACTTTCCTAAAATATCAAAGGAAGAACTTGTCAAAATGCGAAAGACAAGATTCAACAAGTAAAAAATGTTTACAGTCTTGTTGCAGAGGGTGGTGAGAGTGCCAAAAATGTCAAGTCTTGCTGCACTGCTCCTGACAAAAGCCATTGTGGAATCCTGACAGATGACAGGACCAACTAGCTTTGTGACAGCTTGACAACACCTGTGTCAACAATTCACATATGTGTGTTAGGAATGATCATTTTTATATTTTACATGTATAGCCACTAAACAAAATGACATGGAATCAAAGATATCCAATATGTGCTCCAAATTCACAAGTTTACTTAACTGTGTCAAACACAAACATTTACTGTATGTATCAAAGTTGTGAAGGCGATTGGTAAAATATGGAGTGCATGCATGATTCTGTTTTTTTTACTAATGCACATGTAAATACCAACTTCAAAGCCGCTTGAAAACTGTTTGAATACACTCCATTTTCAGACGGATATTTCTTGCAGATAGCATACAGCACACAACTTGGCAAACTGCACCTCTTGTGCTTTTCTATTTTTCTCCATGTGAGCCACACAAACTGCCGATATGCAGCATATCTCAACTGCCTGTGGAAGTGAAAGTAAATTGAATTATTATACTTGTCTTTCTGCTACAGGTATATCAACTTTCTCACCTATTTGTGGAGTCTTCGTCACCTTTTCCTGATAAAGCTGTACATTGCTGTGCCAGTGCCACCTCAAGAACATTCTTGTTCAGACAAACATCTTTAAATTTTTTTGACCTTGTGACGCATATTGGAAGCTTCTGCTTTTTAACGATTTCTTTAACCTCTTGACAGCAGCAGCAGTCTTCCTCAGTCTCCATAGGTATGCAGTGAGTGCAGGAACACCTGTTAAACATGATGATGATGATGGATTTTAATGGCGCAAGGGCGACTCAGGCCAAAGAGCGCCAGACTCAAGGTTAACGGTATACTCAAGTTTATATAATGGAATAGTTGTGATTTTTCACGAAAGAATAAAAAGCAGTGGTGTATAGGGCCTAAAAATGTATTTGCTCTGTAAAATTGCTAAAAACAATGGTGTATAGGGCCTAAAATTCATTTGCGATATATAATGGATGTGCAATGTATAAGTAGATGTATTAAAAGATCTCATCCGTCCTGTAAAGGAGGAGCGGGCTGAGACCCACGTCGATAAGAAATTTCATGTAAAAAGCCTACTTGTGATAAAAATTTAAGCACCTGTTTTAAAGGAAACATTGGGTTGTCGCCAATAAAAATGGTTGGGTGTGCAGGTATTTGATGAGTGAACAAGGAGGGAAAATGACGTCTCCTTTCTGGTTCCAGTTGTGCACATATGATTAAAACATGTATGACAGTGAGTCGATCACCACATCTCGAGCAGTGTGGTGCAGGAGAGTTGGTTAAAAGATATGTATGGGATATGTATGTGTGGCCAATTCTCAGCCTGCACAGGGCTACTTCTTTAAATCTGTCTTGTTTTTCTGTGGTGTACCTGCCTATTTTTGCCTTTATTGTGTGTAGTTTATTTTCTGATGCTGCGTCCCATTCCTCTTGCCATTGTTGTCGAATCATGTTTTTTATGTGTGGTTTGAGGTCATGATAAGTTATCTTATCAATGTCTGTGTCATTTCGAAGGGCAGCTGAAGCAGCTAGCCTATCAGCTGCCTCATTACCAGGTATACAGCGGTGGCCTGGCACCCAACACAGTGTAATTTTAATTTCTTGTTCATGGGAAAACATAAGGGTGTTATAAAGAGAGTTCAGTACTGGGTTCTTATTTTGCCATTTCCAAAAGGATAGGGACTTTAAAACACTGAGGGAGTCTGTGTAGATGATCGACGTCTGTATTTTATTTTCTATAATGTGTCTCACAGCTAAAAGGATACCATGGCATTCAGCGGTAAATATACTAGTATGTCTGTTCAGGGTTTTTGACTGTGAAAACTGTGGTCCATGTGCTGCACAGGAGACTTGAGCAGACTTCGAAGCATCAGTGTAATATTCATCACAAGTGTACTTCTCCTGAAGTGACATGAAGTGCTGCTGTATGGCAATAGGGGATGCATGTTTGCCCACTTCAAGAAACGACAGGTCGCAATTAACACCGTGCATTTTCCAAGGAGCAATTAGGTCTTTTATGGAAGGTGTATGAAGACTGGTAACCGAAACATTCAGATATTCAATGTGCGTGGCAACTCTGATTGGATATGGTGGTGTTAGGGTTTTTTTGAGAAAAGTGCTGTGCCAGTTTTGTCAAGCAGGAGCCGATGACATGGATGGTCCAGTTGGCATAGTACCTTCATAGCATAAGTTAGAGAAGTAAATTGTCTCCTTCGTTGCAGTGACCATCAGTTCGCCTCGACATAGAGGCTAGCAATTGGGCTAGTTCGGAAAGCGCCCGTAGCGAGGCGAAGGCCGAGGTGGTGCACGGGATCGAGCAATTTTAGCGCAGAGGATGATGCTGACCCATAAACCATCGAGCAATAGTCAATGCGTGATAGAACTACACTATTCAGAAGGTTCAGAAGGCAGTCGCGGTCTGTGCCGCATGACTGGTGAGAGAGAATTTTTAGCAAATTCATCGCTTTGAGACACTTCAGTCGCAACTGTTTTATGTGGGGAATGAAGGAAAGTTTTTCGTCAACAACTACGCCAAGAAATTTATGTTCTTTTTTAAAGGCAAGGCTCTGGCCATTCAGTGTAATGTTGGGGTCAGGCCTGATGCCACGCTGCTTAGAGAAAAGTACACAAACACTCTTTCCAGAGTTAAATTTAAACCCATTGTCATCAGCCCACCTGGACAATTTGTTTACACCTAGCTGAATTTGTCGTTCACAGATGGCCAAGTTGCAAGATTTGAAGCTTATCTGGACGTCATCAACATATACAGAACAAGAAATTGTTTTTGGCAGCACGCTTTTTAAAGAGTTCATTTTGACTACAAAAAGTGTGCAACTGAGAACACCACCTTGAGGGACACCATTTTCTTGAATGTACTGCTTTGAATATGCATTGCCAACACGAACTTTGAAGGTCCGTTCAGACAAGTAACTTCGAATTGTGCTCAACATGTTTCCTGTGATGCCAAGAGAGAAGAAGTCGCGGATGATACCATAGCGCCAAGTGGTATCATATGCTTTTTCAAGATCGAAAAAGACAGATAAACAATGTTGTTTATGTACAAAAGCATCCCTTGCATAAGACTCAAAGGCAATGAGCTGATCAGCTGTTGATCGCCCAGCTCTAAAACCAGCTTGGTTTTGATAAAGAAGACCATTGTATTCAAGGAAATGGAGAAGGCGACGATTTACCATTTTCTCAAAAAGCTTACATAGACAGCTGGTTAGTGCGATAGGCCGATAACTAGCAGCAAGTGTGGGTTCTTTTCCGGGTTTTAATATTGGGATGATGATCGCTTCCTTCCATGCTTTAGGAAAGTGTCCTGTGGCCCATACTTTATTATACAGGTAGAGTAGGGTTTCAACAGTGTTCACATGCAGATGCCTGAGCATTCCATATGTGATCCTGTCAGGACCTGGTGCTGTGTTACTACATGTGTCTAGTGCAATCTTCAGCTCCTGCATGGTGAATGGGCTATTGTATCCTCCTGAGGATGGCCTTTTATCTTGTATGTGCTTCCTCTCCTCTCTTGCCTTGTGCCGCAAAAAGGAATCTGTATAGTGTGCTGAGCTGAATATGTATTCAAAGTGTTGCCCTAGTGTGTCTGCTTGATGTTCAAGAGAGTCACCACTGGTGCTGACAAGGGGCGTTGGGACTGTGCTATATCCTTTAAGTGCTCTTATCCTGTTGTGAACTTTGTGTGCGTCAGAATAGGAGTTCACTGAAGAAAGGAATGATGAGCAGCTTTCTCGCTTGGAGATGCGTCGAATACGCCTGCCATTTGCCTTTGCACGCTTAAAGGCTATTAGGTTTTCGGCTGTGGGGTATCGGCGTAGTTTCGACCATGCCCTGTTTTGAGTTTCACGAGCAGTCTTACATTCTGCATTCCACCAGGGTCTTCGTTTATTTCGTGGCTTACTTGACGTCTGTGGAATGTATTTTTCTGCTGCCTCTATGATGTGCAGTGTGATTAAGCGTTGAGTTTCATCAACGCCTAAGTCAGTAACTGATGAACTGGCCAATGATGAGTGTTCCCTGAACATCTTCCAGTTGGCTGCATTTTCTTTGAATTTTCTGGGATTCGACACATTTTCATTTCCGTTCCCAGTATATTTTATTAAGATCGGAAAATGGTCACTTCCGTATAGATTGTTAATGACAGTCCACTCTGTAGCTGCCAGGAACATCGAGGAGCCAATGGCTAGATCCATGGATGTGTAAGAGTTATAAGCTATATTGTAGTAAGTTGGCTGTTTCGTGTTTAGTAAGCATGATCCCGAGGACAATAAGAATTTTTCGATTAGAACGCCTCGGGAGTCCGTTCTTGTACATCCCCATAATGGGTGGTGAGCATTAAAGTCTCCGACCAGCAACCAAGGTTCCGGAAGTTGATCAATCAATTTTTCAAAACTTTCGCTACTTAGCTTATAAGTTGGAGCAATATACAGGGAACATACGGTTGTTATTTTGCCATAAACTAAGCTTCTGATTGCCACTGCCTCTATGTCTGTGTTGAGTGAGATGTTTCGAGAGGGGATTGATTTTTGTGTTACAATGGCAACGCCACCAGAGGAGTGAGAGCTGCCTTGCCTGTCGTTCCTGAATACATTATATTGCTTAAGGAAATTTGAGTCTGCTGGTTTTAAATGGGTTTCTTGCAGACAAAGTATGTTTGGTTGATAGTCCGCAAGAATTTCATATATATCATCTAAATTTTTAAAGAGTCCTCGGCAGTTCCAATAAATGAGGAGCGCCATAATTAAAAGTTATTTAAGGGACAAGTTTAAATTTAGGTTTGTAGGTCCTTGGGACCTGTTATTGGGACTTTTCCCTTTCTTTTTCGCTCCAGTGAGCTTTGCCGCCTAGGCAGCTAGGGTGAAGAAGTTGTGTCCATCGCATCTTCAGATGCGGTGGACGACTGTGCAGAAAGCACAGAATTGTCAATTTTAGGCCTCGACTCATGGGTCGAGGCCTTTGGGCCGGCTGACCTGGGGGTCCGCGCAGCCAGCTTTGCGGGTGGTGGTGGAGTAGCGCTAGCTGACTCCACCGAGGGCGCAGGTGGCGCTGCCCTGGAAGAACTGTGTGCTTCCTGGGCAGGTGCCGACGACCGCTGTGATGCCGCGCCCTGCTGCGTCACAACGGAGTAGTATGGCTTTTGAGGAAGAGAAAGCCGCTTTCGTGCCTCTCCGTAAGATATGTTTTCGGTGACTTTCAGTGTAATTATTTCTTTTTCTTTTTTCCAGTATGGGCATGAGCGTGAATAAGCTGGGTGGTTACCTTCACAGTTTGATCAGAGAAGCAGCTGTTCTTCGCAGTTGTCTGTAGGGTGTTCGTGCGAGGCACACTTTGCACATGTGAGTTGGCCACGGCAACTCTGAGAGCCATGGCCATATTTCTGACATTTGAAGCAACAGCGTGGGTTAGGGATGTAGGGCCTCAGTTTTATCTTTGTGTAGCCTACTTCGACAGATTCTGGGAGAGTGCTTGCAGCAAAGGTGAGTACAATGTGCTTTGTTTCTATCTCTTTGTTATCTCGTCTGATCTTTATCCGGTAAACATCTGTGACATTTTGTTCCTTCAGGCCTTCAAGAAGTTCTTGTTCACTCACGTACCTAAGGTCATCATCAGAGATGACTCCTCGGGCAGTGTTTAGTGATCGGTGCGGGCTAATCTGTACTGGTATTTCTCCAAATGATTCGACTGCACTTAGCTTCTGATACTGATGATTGTACATTAATTCTAGTAACAGGTCACCGTTTCCAAGTTTCTTTACCTTATAGCCCTGGCCAATGGCCTCAGTCAACGTTCGGGAAACAACAAATGGGGACACAAGTCGTGCAGTGATTTCCTCGTGGTCACTGTGGACCACGTGGAAACGAGGAAAGTTGTTTATGTTCTTTGAGAAGAACATGGTGGTCTCGGTGCGCCCCCTTTTAGAAGGAGGACGATCGGGGTTAAGGAGTTTAGATGCCATAAAAAATTGTATTGTTCGGCTGCAGTGCCAGCCACCCACCATGGAGCCCAACGAGGGGACGGGACAGAAATTGTCAATTCCTGCCCACGCCAGCTGTACACCGTAACTATAACCCAATATGGCGTAACTCAGGGTAGCTAGCCACACAAGGTTAACCCTCGCCGCCTGGAAGTAGGAAGAAATGAAGAAGGTAAGAAGGACAGGACAGTTCTAAGAAAGAAAATAGGAAAGTGAAAGATGGAGGGGAGAACAGGAAAAGGCGACTGCAGATTTCCCCCGGGTGGGTCAGCCCGGAGGTGCCGTCTATGGGAAGCGTGGGCCAAAGTGGTGTGTTGCCTCCACCGAGGGGCCTTAAAGGTCCAAACACTCGGCATCGGCTCAACCACCAGGATCCCCTTTTCCCCAGACACGACGATGCCACGCACGGCTAAGCGTGGGTGCTCGGGGTCCGTGGTGTCGCACAAAACACACAAACACCTGCTTTAACAGGTGCCCCCTGCGGGGACTGTTAAACATGAAGCGTGTTTACAATCGCATCACTGAACTCCCAGCAATGGCGATCTTGAGCAAATGGAAACAACTAGTAACATATTGCTGAACGCAGTGCAGCTTGATACATTATATAAGCATACAGCATGTGTGCCACAGCGAGCCTTGCGATTCGCCCAGCGTGGTTGCTGTACTTGGCCACTGAACGAGTGAGAGGACGATTTGTGCTAGGTCTAAGCAAAGCTCGAAAAGGACGAGACAACGAAATAAAACGGGACAGACGCGGTCAGAGGAATAGTGCTGTGCTTGGAAGATCTTGTAGAATTAACTCTCCCAAACCGGCATTTTGACTTATGATGATGATGTTGGATTTTAATGGCGCAAGAGCGACTCAGGCCAAAGAGCGCCAAACTCAAGGTTAACGGTGTACTCAAGTTTGCGTAATGTGATAGATGTAATGTTTCATGAAGGGATAAAAAACAGTGGTGTATAGGGCCTAAAAATGCATTTGCTTTGTAATATCACAAAAAAAAAACTGTGCTGTATAGGGCCTAAAATGCATTTGCGATGACTAATGAGCTGGGAAAAAAATGTCAGAAAGTATATATAGATAATTTAAAAGATCTCATCCGTCCTCTCAAGGAGGAACGGGCTGAGACCCACGTCGATAAAAAATTCCATGTAAAAAACCTACTTGTGATAAAAATTTGAGCACCTGATTTAAAGGAAATATTGCATCGTTACCAATAAAAATGGATGGGTGTGCAGGTATTTGAAGTGTGTACAAGGAGGGAAAATGACGTCTCCTTTCTGGTTCCAGTTGTGCACATATAATTAAAACATGAATGACAGTGAGCCGATCACCACATCTCAAACAGTGCGGTGCAGGAAAGTTAGTTAAAAGATATGTATGCGCTGTGTATGTGTGACCAATTCTGAGTCTGCACAGAGCTACTTCTTTAAATCTGTCTTGTTTTTTTGTAGTTTACCTGCCTATGCTTGGCTTTATTGTGTGCAGTTTATTTTATGTTGCTGTGTCCCATTCCTCTTGCCATTGTTGCCGAATCATGCTTTTTATGTGTGGCTTGAGGTCATGATAAGTTATCTTATCAATGTCTGTGTCATTTCGAAGGGCAGCTGACGCAGCAAGCCTATCAGCTGCCTCGTTACCCGGTATACAGCGGTGGCCTGGCACCCAACAGAGTGTAATTTTAATTTCTAGTTTATGGGCAAACATAAGGGTGTTATAAAGAGAGTTCAGGACTGGGTTCTTATTATGCCATTTCCAAAAGGACAGGGACGTTAAAACACTGAGGGAGTCTGTGTAGATGATCGACGTCTGTATTTTATTTTCTATAATGTGTCTCACAGCTAAAAGGATACCATGGCATTCAGCGGTAAATATACTAGTATGTCTGTTCAGGGTTTTTGATTGTGAAAACTGTGGTCCAAGTGCTGCACAGGAGACTACTTCGAAGCATCAGTGTAATATTCATCACAAGTGTACTTCTCCTGAAGTGACATGAAGTGCTGCTGTATGGCAATAGGGGATGCATGTTTGCCTACTTCAAGAAACGACAGGTCACAATTAACAGTGTGCATTTCCCAAGGAGGAATTCGGTTTTTTATGGAAGTTGTATGAAGGCTGGTAACTGGAACGTCCAGATGTTCAATATGAGTGACAACTCTGATTGGGTATGGTGGTGTCAGAGATGGTTTTCTTGAGAAAAGTGCAGTGCTAGTTTTGTCAAGCAGGAGCCGGCGACATGGATGATCTAGTTGGCATAGAACCTTCATAGCATAAGTTATACAAGTAAATTCTCTTCTTCGTTGCAGTGACCATTGGTTCGCCTCGACATAAAGGCTAGCAATTGGGCCAGTTCGAAAAGCACCCGTGGCGAGGCGAAGGCCGAGGTGATGCACGGGATCAAGCAATTTTAGAGCAGAGGATGATGCGGACCCATAGACCATCGAGCCATAGTCAATGCGTGATAGAACTACACTATTCAGAAGGCAGTCGCAGTCTGTGGCCCATGAAAGGTGAGAGAGGATTTTTAGAAGATTCATTGCTTTGAGACACTTCAGTCGCAACTGTTTTATGTGGGCAATGAAGGAAAATTTTTCATCAACAACTACGTCAAGAAATTTATGTTCCTTTTTAAGGGCTAGGCTCTGACCATTCAATGTAATGTTGGGGTCAGGTCTGACACCACGCTGCTTAGAGAAAAGTACACAAACACTTTTTTCAGAGTTAAATTTAAACCCATTGTCATCAGCCCACCTGGACAATTTGTTAACACCTAGCTGAATCTGCCGTTCACAGATGGCCAAGTTGCAAGATTTGAAGCTTATCTGGATGTTATGAACATATATACAGAGCAAGAAATGGTTTTGGGCAACACACTTTTTAAAGAGTTCATTTTGACTATGAAAAGTGTGCAACTGAGAACACCACCTTGAGGGACACCATTTTTCCTGTATGTACTGCTTTGAGTATACATTGGGCATTTTGACTTACTGCGTTTTTTCATGTAAGCACGCTGAACAGAAGGTGCATGTTTATTGTCGCCGCAGTGCACGTTTCGTCGAAAAGCGCCGCGAACACTAATTCCGCGTGTGTTATGAAACGAGCCTGCGTGTACCAGGCATAAGGCGGTGCAAGCGTAAAGTTTGCATGCAACAAGAGATTGGGAAATTCCAGCGTGTTTAAACAGTCTGTGTGGATTACCGGCAGATTTGCGGCAGCACCGACAGCGGCAGTACACAAAAGCCGACTGTTGCATCTCTGCGTACATTCTGTCGAAAGGCATGCGGCAACATAATACTACATTTGTTTACCTGCTACGAGGTAAGTAAATGTAGCCTTACAAAAAACATATATTTACCAAAGAACATTTCCAACACGCGCAGATGCTGACGCTTCTCCATCATTCGCGTCGTCAGCACTGCTTAGGCCAGCAGAATTCGCTTCTCGGAGAGGTCGGCTTTTCGCAATAGGCTCGTACATGTACGGGGTAACGCCAAACTCATCAAAGAAACGCAAGCGTTCTAGGTTTTCCATCGTCATTCGAGCAAAACAGCAGTGCCAAACTACAATACACTGCAGCCGTGCACTGTTTCGTGCGTAGCGGCAGCTGTTCGAGGAGGTCCGGACAAACACCATTAATGACATCACGAGGCGCCCGGCCAATCACAGGCGCTAACGAGGCGCGCGAGCTGCCTCGGACCTCCTCCTTCACTTTTAGTAAAAAACAATAGTTTTGGTCTTCCTTTCATTCAATTTCGAGGGGATATTCGAATTTGGAGGGTGCACAACCATACAGTGCAGCTCTTAACTGAATTTTTTTTTTAAACCTTTCAGCTTCCCTTTAAAGGAGGAAATTGTTGTCAAGAGTACACCCAAGCAAGAAAAAAAATATAGAATGCGTAGTCAAAACTCGCAGCTGCGAAGTTCGGAAGAATATACAGTGAAACTTCAGTTGAACAAACTTCGAGGGACCCCGGAAAAAACTTTGTTGAAGTGAAAGTTCACTCAACTGAAATAAGTATGTCGGAGCTTGTTATTTTGCGCTAAAGGAAGAACAGGGTGTTCGAATGATATCAACCCATTTATTTGCAAGTTGATATTCACTACTTAGGTCCTTGTGAAGAATGCAGTAATCTTTTTCTGCACTTGTCCACTTAAGACTGCAGCGGTTGTGAACTGGGCCACTATGTCCAAGCCCTCGTGAACTTTCTCCGGCACAACAGTCTGCTGGGCAGCAAAGGTCTTTAGTTTCTCCAAGCACACCAATGCTTCTTTAGCTGAAATTTTTTCTTTAGTTGGTGCTCCTTCGGTAGATTCTTCTTCCTCCTCCTCCTCTAGTTCCTGAGGTAGTGCACTTACTACGATGTCTTCCGTAGTCAGCGTGGCACATGTCTCAACCTGGGAGTCACAGCAGGCAGAGTCCTCAAAAGGCAAAGGGCTGTCAGTACCCAGTCTTTCTGACAATTCCTTCCAGCCACCAGGTTCAGTGCTCCCTTCATCGCTGTCATTTTCTTCCTCTTCAGGACTGGCATCAACAGCAGCCCAGTTTGCAGCATTTAAACCAGCTTTCTGCCAGCAGTTCACAATCGTTGTTGGCTTCACAGTCCACTAAGCACCTGTGAGCATTTCAGCTGCCTGTCGCACATTAATTGGCTCAGGCTTCTGCATTCTGAGATTTATCAGAATGCGCTGCACAAGCCGACACCTGTAGTGCACCTTCACATTTTTGATAATGCCAAGATGAAGAGGCTGCAAGAATGATGCGCAGTTGGGCGGGAGAAACTCAACTCGGATGTTGCTGAGACGAGTGTCGACTAAGTGGGCCGAGCATATATCCAAAATTAACAAAATCTTGCGATTCTTTTTGGCCATTTCATTGTTCACGCCCACTATCCACTTCATAAACAGGTCGCGCGACATCCAGGCCTTTGAATTATGGGCGTAATCACAAGGCAGCGATGCAAGCCCTTTAAAGCACCTTGGGCGGGCGTATCGACCGATGATTAAGGGCTTCATCTTGTGGGTGCCCGATGCGTTGCAGCAAAACAATGCTGTAATTCTCACTTTTGAGTGTTTGCCACCTTTGCACGCGTCGTCTTTGAAGCACATGGTTTTGTCCGGAAGCAGCTGGTAAACTACACCAGTCTCGTCGGCGTTGTATACGTCGTCCGGGCTGTAGGCGCTGATGACACCACGCCATGCCACGTGCTTGCAGCAGCGGTGTCCGCGCTCCTTGCTTCACCGGAGACTTGCTTCCAACCGATTCCGTAGCGCGCCCGAAAGCGATGCAGCCATCCACTGCTTGCTTCAAAGCCGGTAACACTGAAAAGCGCCGCGAATTCCACAGCCTTCTCTTGTATCATGGGTCCAGAAACTGGAATGTTACTGGATCTTAAATCCTTGAGCCATGTGGCGACAGCGTCATCAACTTTGCTAAAATACCCAGCGCACAGTCGTTCGCGCGCGGGACCGAGCTGCGCACTTTCCGATGCGGCCACGATCGCTTGGCGCTGGCTCTTGATGGTAGACAGCGATGACGCTGGAATTTCAAAAGCTTTCGCAACATCGACTTGACGCTTCCCGGAATCCAGTCGACGTAAAACGTCTTGTTTTTCGTCAAGAGACAAGCGTTTTCTTTTGGCACTCATTATTAGTACAAAGCACGCGCAGCTTATTCACAGTAGGGCTAGCAGAGCTGAGGCTGTAGCTGCGGCTATGGCTTTGGCTGCTAATAGCTGTGGAGCCAACAAAATGTGCAAAGCCAGCTATGGCTTGTGCTGGCTACGAGCCGTTCTCGGAATAAAAATATGCAGTAAAAAGGGGCGTATTATACTCGTTGAAGCGATCAGTGCGACCTTTGAGACGTACGTGGCGCCGCGAAATACGTTCGTAAGACTGAAATGCGCACTGCACTGAATTTCGTTAAACTGAAGAGCGTTTGCATTGGGTTCAATGGCGATTTGGAGGGGGATTTGAAAAAAGCTCGTACAACTGAATAGTTTGTTGAAGTGACATTCGTTGAAGTGGTATTTTACTGTATCAGAGCACGCCGCTAAGGCTACCACAAGCGTCGCAGCCGCTAAGGCTGCCATAAGCGCCGTCGAGGTTATGTAACGCCAGCCGGAAAACAGGCGTGCCGACATTCGCAGCCGTGTCTTAAAGGAGGAAAACGTCAAGAGTACACCGAAGCAAAAAAAAAAAAAGAATGCGTAGTCAAAACTTACAGCTGCGAAGTTTGGAAGTATATACAGTCGCCGACGGATTTTTCGGACTCCGAAAATTCAGACGCTGCATATTTCGGACATCCGCCAGGCACCGTCGGCTTCCCCATAGGACACTGTATATAGCAATGACTAATAATTCGGACAAATTGTGCACAGAAAGTTAGATATTTCGGACAAAAATTGGCACCTTCATTTCATTTCGCGACCACTTTCTGCCGTAATGGCACCATGCGGAGCCCGCATGTCGCCATTTTGAATTCTGGTGGCTTGGATTGGATTGGTGTGGCAGTCGTGCCAATCAGCACGTGCGCCTTGCCGGCGCGGTCTGCGGGTCACATATTGCTAAATTTCTCTACTATCATCATCATTGTGCGCTCGTTGACGTCATCATCGTTGCGAGGTGAGCTCGGTGGCTCGGTCTCTTTGTTGTCTTTGTCTCCGCTAACGGTGATAGTCGCCACTTGTGTGTTGTGTCCTCGTCGACCGGGATATTCACGCCTTTCCGAGAATATTCGTGGTGCATTTTTGATGCTATGGCTCCGCCTCGTGCCCCTCCGCCGAACATCGCAAAGAAGAAACGCGGAAATTACAGCACCATGACGCTGGAAAAGAAAGCTGCGATAATTGGACTCGTAGAGAAAGGACGGACACAAGCAGATGTCGCGAAGCAGTTCCAGCTGTCCAAGCAAACAGTTTCCAACTACGTCGGAAACAAGAGTAAGATACTCTCTGCCTTAGAGAATTCGCACTCGAAGGACCAGAAAGACGACCGCATGGGTGATCACCCAGAGCTGGAAGATGCATTGAAGCTCTGGCTGAAAGGGGTGCTGGCAAAGAACTTTCCAGTTTCCGGCAACACGCTTAAACAGAAGGCCGAGACTCTCGCTATCAAGATGAAAATTGAGAACTTCAAGTTCACGGATGGATGGCTCCGCGGCTTTAAGAAGAGGCACGGAATATCCTTCAAGAAGATGTGTGGGGAAAGTGGAGCCATCAACCAGGAAATAGTGGCAGAATACCGCTCCAAGAATTTAATCTCTGTGCTGCAAAACTACAGACCTGAGGACTTGTTTAACTGCGATGAAACAGGCTTATTCTTTAAGATGTTACCGGACCGTTCGCTGTGTTTCTCGGGTGACATGTATTCCGGAGGGCAGCACAGAAAAAAAAGGATTACCGTTATAGTCGGCGCGAACTCGACCGGTACCGAGAAACTTCCACTCCTCGTGATTGGAAAGTCTCGAAACCCGAGATGCTTCAAGGGTGCCAGGAACTTGCCAGCATGGTACATGAACAACTCGAAGGCATGGATTACACAGTCCTTCTTCGAGGATTACGTGTGCCGCTTGGACAGAATGTTCCGGTCCCAACAATGCCAAGTGGTAATTTTTGTTGACAATTGTGCAGCACACGGTGCTGTAGACAACCTTCAGGCCATCCGGCTGGAATTTTTGCCCCCTAACACTACGAGTGTGCTGCAGCCTATGGACCAGGGCGTGATTCAAAATTTGAAAGTGCACTACCGAGCCCGTCTGCTTCGTTGCAAAATCCTGTGCTTTGAAAATGAGAAATCGTACTCAGTGAATCTTTTTTCGGCAATTTGCATGCTTGCCGATTCGTGGAAGGCCGTTCAGCCGGCAGCGATCGCGAATTGCTTCAGGCACGCCGAATTTTATGCCACCGAAGAGCCTGTTGCTGACAGTGCAGCTACAACCAGTTACGACGCAGCAGCAGAAGACGGCGAAAACTTAATCGCCGACCTCAAAAGCAGTGGGATGGACATTCCGGCAGCTACAACATTCCGCGAGTTTGCTGAAGTTGACAACGACCTTGAACTGTGCGCTGAGCTCACCGATGACGAGATCGTTGCGCAGGTGCTTGAGCTCCAAGACGACGACTCTGGCTCCGATGAAGAGCCCCACGGCTGTGTACAACCAACAACATCGGAAATTGCCAGTGCCTTGACATTGCTCTCAAATGTGTACGACGAAGCAACGACACTTGCGCAAATACAAGCGGATGTCGTATCCCGCAGGCGCAAAATGAGGCAAGGCACAATCTGTGATTATTTTAAAGTTGATCAGCCGAAATAAAGTTCATTTTTTTCATTTAACCGTTTTTTCGGACTGTTCGTTTATTCGGACATTTTTCCCGTTCCCTTGAAGTCCGAAAAATCGGTCGGCGACTGTATCAGAGCACGCCGCTAAGGCTACCACAAGCGTCGCAGCCGCTAAGGCTGCCATAAGCGCCGTCGAGGTTATGTAACGCCAGCCGGAAAACAGGCGTGCCGACATTCGCAGCCGTGTCTTAAAGAGGAAAACGTTGTCAAGAGTACACCGAAGCAAAAAAAAAAAGAAAAAAAAGAACGCGTAGTCAAAATGCGCAGCTGCGAAGTTCGGAAGTATTCGCCTCGAGATCGAGCAGAGTCGCCACCTAGCGTCTGAATGCCGAAACCCCTCGAGTGTGGATGGCCTCCAGTGTCGTCTGCTCTGTTGCCATTGCCCGCGCGTGTGTGTCGTGTTGCCACGGTTGATTTCGCGCCATGGAAAACGAAGAGGACGAGTTTTGGGACGGTTAGTAGAACTTTTATGTTTTATCCAATGTCTACCAAGATAGACATAACAGTGAAGGGAGATGACATTGCATTCAATAGAAAATAAAGCCATTGTTTTCGGAGTAGCAGAGCCATGTACGACGACTGGCTGCTGCCACTGTGGCGCGCACCTCGTAATTGTTTTTGCTTGCCCCTTTTTAGTGCCGCTGCCATTCAAGACTATTATGGACCATATCGGAGATGGTGCTAGATGCCTTATTGAAGGGGATGAAGTCGTGACAGCTGGACACATCATAGAATGCAGTGTTGTCGCTTCTACATGCAGATCCTCCGGACCGGTGCATGTGATTGCATTTGTTTTAAAATCATCTGCGCTCAACAAAGACCCGCACCGTGTTGACCTGAAGATGGCGAGCGAGTCAGAAATTGCAGAACTGAACTGCACATGTCCTGCCGGGTAAAATGACATTTGTATGTTCGTGAACCGCGCGAGAGCTGCCTGTAAAAAATACTCCAGACGAGAACAAAGAGCAGATGACTAGAATTTGCTCTTAGTTTCTCGTCCGTGTCCACTTTTTGCTCGCTGTTCGCATGAAAGTATCGATCATAACTGTATACGCATGCACTTGCCATATATTTTCTTTCCTGCTTTCTCGTTACTCCGCGTTGTGGCCAGCGGCATGGAACCGCTGCCCATATGTACTCGCAAGTTATTCAAGGCACGAATTTTGAGCAACCTTAGAAATAAACATATGACATTCAACGTATGGTAAGACTTGGTTTTCGAAAATAGATAAAGCGCGGTGGGCCATCGAGCTCAATAAGCTTATGTTTGTAGCATTGAGTAAAAAAACAAACAAAAAAAACGACAATTTCAAAGTCAACCTTTAAATTAAAGCTTAGCTTATAAAAATATAACCTAGCAACCATTTTGCATAAATGCTTGTACATGCTTGTACACTTATGTTTTATGTGCTCATAATTGTATGGCATGCTGATGCAGTTTTAATGGCAGTGACATATGCATGATTTGCACAACTTTACCATGCATAAAAGTGCAATTTGTTTTTCTTTTTCAGTGCATCACATAGGTGCAAGCACTGCATTGCTGTACTTATGCACATTAACAGGACGAAGCGACTGCCCCTGCTCTCATCAACTGATCTGCCACAGTCATGGGGACAGAATGCCAAATATACAGTCAAGATGAAATATGCACCAACACGCTCCATTGACCTCCCTTGCTGTCCTGTGGTGTGTGTTGTTAGCCATTCAGTTTAAGCATATCTTTCTGGTGTAATGCACATGTGTTTCTTATTTCTCCCCATTTGTGATCTCACTTCGGACCGATTTTCGGAAGTCCCGAGGATCAAGTGGAACCAACTCTCTAAAAGGTGGGACCACCAATTTGGTCTTTACGATACTTTGAAGTTCGGAGCAACAACGCCGCCAAGTTAAGCCTAGCGTCCGAGCCTAGCGTCCGGCCTAGCCGCCCTCGAGGGAAGACCCTCGGAGCGTGGACGGCATGGACTGGCAGAGCGAGGAAAATCAGAGCTACCAGCCGAACTCTGACACTAGTAAGGACGGAAATATGGAGGCGGTTGAGGCCTTAGAAGAAAATTCATGGTTCCGCCGACAAGGAGGCAGATATGTGAAGGAATGCGACGCAGCGTCCCAAGCGAAGAAGGAGGCACCCGTGAAGGGGAGCGAAGGGACCGAGGCCGCCAAATCGCGGCAAAAAGCGATAGGAAGGTCACTCGCCGAGAGATCCGTAGGCACGGTCAGATCGAAAATACCGAAGGAGATGTTCCGCGTAGTGCTGCGACCGCACGGCGGCGCCGATCAGCTGACAAGGAAAGCGGGACCGAAGCTGCGCCAGGTCCTGGTTACGGCTGCAGGCCTCAACCTGAACGGGGAAGACAGATTCATCGCCAACCCGAAGAATCAGTCCCTACTAATTATGACCCCGGAGCTCGGCAGGGCAAAGCGGTACGAGCAAATTACGACCATAAAAATCGGGCCAGTTGAGATAGACGCAACTGCTCACGCGGCCATGCCGGAGGGCGGCAAGGGCGTCATATACGACGTTCCGCTGGACGTCACGGAGGAGGAAATTCGGCAGGGACTCAGAGATAACCCTGGCTACATTGGAGCGAGGAGGCTCGGGAAAAAGTCTAAAACCGTGCTCATCATTTTCGAAGACCAAGAAGTCCCGCGAGAGGTGTGGTTCAACGGATTGCTATACCGGTGCAACCTCTACAAAAAGAAATTCGATGTGTGCTACGCATGCGGCAACCTAGGACATCGGTCGGACGTCTGCCCGGACCCCACCAGCCCTCGATGCCGAGGGTGCAGAATGCTTAATCCACCGGAGGGGCACGAACAAAACTGCGAGCCGCAATGCCTACTGTGCAGCGGCTGCCACCCCCTGGGGCACAACCGCTGCAGAAGCATGTACCGGACCCCGCACATTCTCAAAGTCCGACAAGCAGAGAAAGAAGCCACCCAGGCTCAAAACAAGCAGCAAGAGCCAACGAAAACCCGGGGCAGATCGAGAGGAAGAGGCGACGCCGCGGGCACAACGGGCCGTGCGAGAGACTCCAGCGCATCCGTCACCAGAGATGAGCCCAGATCCAAGAGCGAGAACAGAGGGCCGCCACAACCACCGCCACCCAAGGAAGACAAGAACCACTGGCCGAAGCCCGGGGAGACGCCGGCCGGACAAGCAAAGACGAATGAAGAAGTTAACGCAGGCGGTAAGTCGGTCAGCTTCGCTAGCGGGGTCTCCAAAGAAAAAAACTTGGAACTTTCGGAATTACAACAGACTCAAGCCGAGCATAGCAAAGAAATCAGAATCATTAAAGAAGACATCAAAGAGATTAAAGAAACCCTCAAATCTCTAGTCGAGGTAATTAAAGAGTTAAAAGAGGCAAAAGCTACACCTGCACCGGCACCTCCGATGCTCAGGCCGCCCGTCATACGGGGCCCCGGTGGGGCGAGCGAGAGCAATTGTGGCAGGGACAGTGACGACTCAGATGAAATGAATATCGATCAGGCTAGACCTGCGAAACGTAAATCGGATGACACTAGTGTAATTGGACAAGCCAGAAAGCACGTGGCTTTTACAAAATTAGTCAAGGATGAAATCATAGACTTCGAATTGAACCTGAATAAGAAACTTGAGGCGAGATTTGGAGTGCTAGAAAAGATGCTTCAAGCCCTTTGCAACGCATCGGGTATACAATATCAAAATCATAATGGATCCCAAAACGTCTAAAATTTGGCAATGGAATTGCCGGTCGTTGTCAATGAAGCGATGGCTCTTGCAACAGTACGTAGCTAGCCAGAACACACAGCCTTTGGCAATGGCTCTGCAGGAAACGCGAGGTGTATGGAAGCTTTCGGGGTACAAAAGCTACGATAGCGGGAAGGGAAGTAAAACACAGGTCGTGACGTACGTCAAAAACAACGTCGCCGTCGTCCAGCACGAAGTAGGTAACAGGGAGACCGAAACGGTCTTTGTGGAAATCCTGACCGGTAAAAAGAACAGAGGCAGCATATTTCTACTCAATGTGTACAGCTCCCCGAAGTGCACGAAGGCGAGGTTTGGCCCGATATTTAAGAGAGCGATTAGCCTGGCAGGTAAGAACCCACTAATAATAGCCGGCGATTTTAATGCCAGACATCGAGAATGGGGTTACACGACCAGCAGCCCGAAGGGTCAAACGCTGTTGGAAGATATCACTGAGTCAAACCTCTACATCGCTAACGACATTAGATGCCCGACGAGGGTGGGCAACAGTGTGTCAGCGGACACAAACCCGGACTTGACTCTCTGCCATAGAACTGGCATAGTCAAGTGGACGAACAAGCATCAGGATCTAGGTAGCGACCACTACGTGCTAGAGGTAGAACTAAGTAGGAAAGTGAGCGTTAAGCGCGCTGTGTGTCGGACGGAAACCCAAGTGGATTGGGATAAATTCAGACAGATCAGAGAACGGGAAGAAATTGGAGATATAGAGTGCATTCAAAATTGGGCCGCCCAATTAATTACCCATGTCAACGAGGCCACCGAAGAAATTAAAGGCGAAGCTCTGCCTGAGGCGATGGATAGCAGGTTATTCGGCATGTTCAAAAAGAAAGAAGAGCTAACGAAGAAGCTCAAAAAGCAAAAGTGGAACCGCAATCTCAGGAGAGAGATAGCCAGACACAACGTCGAAATAGAAAAATACGCCCGGAAACTCGAGTCGCAACGTTGGGATAACAAATGCGACGAGATGGAGGGCACCATGAATGGGGCCAAGACGTGGCAACTGCTCAGGTTCCTGATAGACCCGACTAAGTCCAAAACGGTCGCCAATATAGAACAGGTCAAGGCGAGGTATAACTTTAAGGGTACGGACAAACAGCTCATTGACAAGCTCAAGTCCATGTACGTAGCTCCCCCCGCCACAGCGCATTACAGAGATTACAACGGACCGGCGAACAGCGAGCTTGACGCGTCCATAACAGTGGCAGAAGTCAGAGCGGAGCTGCACGGCCTAAAAAGACGCTCGGCCCCCGGGCCGGACCTCGTTAATAACAAGATGCTCGCAAATCTGGACGACGAATCGATCAATGCCCTAACCAAATATTTAAATCAGGTGTGGGAGAGTGGTCAAGTACCCCAAGAGTGGAAGAGGGCTAAGATCACCCTAATCCACAAGCAGGGAAAACCACCGGGCTTGGAGAATCTCCGCCCAATATCGCTAACATCCTGCGTAGGCAAACTACTTGAGAAAGTTATTCAGAGGAGGCTAACCAAATACACCGAAGAGAATGATGCGTGGCCGGCTGAATTGGTCGGATTCAGGCCCGGCCTTTGTACGCAAGATACCATGCTCAGACTACATAACGATGTTGTCAGAGACTTCAGGAAAAAAAATACGAAAGCTATTCTAGGCTTAGACCTTAAGAAAGCTTTTGACAACGTCAGTCACGACGCCATTCTCGACGGGCTCGCTGAGCTTAGAGTAGGCGAAAGAACCTACAACTATATTAGATCATTCCTGCGAGACAGGACGGCGATCATCAGCTTTCAGGGCTTATGTTCGGAGGAGTTCCCGCTGGGTAACAGAGGCACTCCGCAGGGAGCTGTGCTCTCACCTTTCCTTTTTAACATCGTAATGAGGAAGCTCCCCAGTAAGCTTGGCCATCTCGATGACTTAAAACTAAGCATCTACGCGGACGATGTGACCGTCTGGATGTGCGAAGGGAACGACTCGTACATCACATCCAGGCTCCAAGAGGCAGCAAATATAATCAGCTATCACGCAGAGGACGTAGGTCTATGCTGTTCGCCAGAAAAATCGGAGCTTCTGGTAATGACCAGCAGTAGTGGGAAGATAACTCCAGATATCAAAATTAAAGTCAACGGAAACGAAGTCCGGAAAGTAGATGAAATTAGAATATTAGGTATGATTATCAACCGCAGGGGTAGTAACAAAAGCCTGATGAAGAAATTAAAAGATCAGGCGGAGCTCGTAGTCAGAGTATTTAAGAAGACGTCCAACAGAAGGAGTGGTCTCACGGAGGCTAGTAGACTCAGACTCGTACAAGCTTTTGTCACGAGCAGAATGTGCTACGCGACTCCATTCCTAAATATCAACAAGACCGAAGAACACAAATTAAACACCATAATTAGGAGATGCACGAAGTGCGCTCTAGGACTCCCCATAACTACTTCTAACGACATTCTAGAGAAAATGGGGTTGCATAATGAGTGGAAAGAGCTGGCTGCGGCGGTCAGGCTGTCCCAGAGAGAGCGACTCGCAGGAACGGCGGCGGGTAGGCAAATCCTCGATTGGGTAAACCTACTAGCGCCCGGGGAAGGCGAAAGTGTCAGAGAAAGCATAGATCGAGAAATCAGAAAGCATCTATACGTCTCGCCCATACCGAAGAACATGCACCCCGTACACGACGAGGGGAGGAGAAAAAGCAGAGCTAAGCACCTCGCTAACAAATTGGACAAACTCCCGCCGGGATCGGTCGCCTACACCGATGCAGCGATCGGGAAAGAAGGCGACGTAACCTCGGTCGCCCTATTGGACACTGGGATCGCCATAGGAATAGAAAGAAATCGAGATCTACCGCCGGTAGAGGCGGAGGAGATTGCAATAGCCATTGCCATTGCACGACCAGGCGTGAAACACGTCATCAGCGATAGCAAAGCGGCGGTTAGAAATTTTAGCAAGGGTAGAGTCAGCAATCGTGCTGCAAAACTTCTGAACGAGTCGTCTCTCGCCGAAAGCGTGACCATAATCTGGACCCCAGCACACGCCGGTCTCGCCGGCAACGAGGCTGCCCACATGCTCGCCCGCTCCTCGCTACCTCGGGGTGCTGCGGACGCCTCCACAACATCTAAAACCAAAGAATGTATAGGTACCTTTAGGGATGTAACGGACAACTTGAAGAAAGACCGGAGGATATATCCGCCACCGGTTAGATCCCTGAGTAAAAAGGAATCGTATGACTGGAGAAGACTCCAAGCTCGAAATTTCTTTTCGCCCCTGTGGAGGAGTTGGACGGGCGCCAGAGGGCGGAAGAGGGACGGTGCAGAAACCGAAATTTGTAAATTTTGCGGCCACGTGGCAACATTAGATCATATAATATGAAGATGCGTTCGTGCCCCAGGGCGCAACGCGATTAAAACTAGCGATGAATGGGAGACCACGCTAAGAAGCTCCGACGAAAAAACACAGCGATTCGCCGTCCGCCTGGCGGCCGAGGCTGAAGACCTCTTCTCCTAGACGAGGCCGGGTGTCCTCTGGCCGCGGTGTGACAGACTGCCTCCCCGGACGCCTGCGTGCGGACTCGTAGGTGGCTGCTGCACCATATTCGGCGGAAATAAATGTCTTCCTCCTCCTCCTCTCCCCATTTGTGATTACAGTACTTTGATAATAACTGCATTTCTTCATTATAA
Source organism: Amblyomma maculatum (assembly GCF_055883805.1). Taxonomy (NCBI): domain Eukaryota; kingdom Metazoa; phylum Arthropoda; class Arachnida; order Ixodida; family Ixodidae; genus Amblyomma; species Amblyomma maculatum. Next base: position 121,046,977 of record NC_139347.1, on the reverse strand, counting down.
TTCATCCTCATTTAATGTAGTCTTGCAGTGTAAAAATCTCATATTTTGCACTTTGTTTCCAGTGCTCAATAAAGCCTCTTATCTAGTTCCAGAAACCACAGGTCCCTTTACCTCAGGATGGTGCACTCAAAAGACTCATCAGTGACCTTCCGTATGTTTGCACTGCAGAAATGCATATCATCAAAAAAGCAAGACCAGGTAAGCTAATGGGCATAACTTTATTTCTAAGCTCAGATACATGCAATATGAGATGCATCTGCTTTTAAAATACAAAGGAAAGAAACAGTACTATGCTAAAGCCAAGTAAAAGCAAAGCAGTAGCTAATGCCAAAAAAAAAAAAAATATTACAAGCAACAGCTATTGAAGTCAGCACAAAATTTTGCATGACCGAAGTCATGTACTGCAGATACACAGGAAAGAAAAGGAGTGTTAAAGCAACGGTGTTAAATTCATGCCTACTCAACTAATTCGCATCTTCACCTTTTCTTTTTATGAGTTTTGAAATGTGTGCATGCAGGTTATCAAATTCATGTGATTTTCACTCAGGTTTCAAAAGTCAATAAATACTCAGGCAGTGAATTGCAAAGGTTTGTTTTATTATACCTTTGGCGGTACAATAACTTGAGCCGATACATACAGAGCACAAAGTAAGAGCCACCTCAGAAAATTTCAGATCTTATCATTAGAAAAAAAAAACAACCTTTATTCAAGAGAGCTCTACAAACGCAAATCATTGGCCAATGCAGTGGCCATTGTGCAACCATCAGTAGGTTTGAAATGTAAATGATTTCATGGCATGGTTGAGATATTTATACTCTCAGATAATAGGTCAGTGAAAATGACTTTGTTCTTCTGCAGGCATCAGCATTCCCCATCATGACAGCACAAGAGAGGCTCAACAAGTGCTGAGCTTGCTTGAAATGATGAAAAGGACAGAAGCAGTAGACTTTGACTCTTTTATTACCAAAGCATGTGAATGTTTTAATGAAAATGTGATAAGTGCTATAGAGCAGCGCACTTCACAACAATCAGCTAATGCAGAATGGCACAACTACCGCAGAGGTGTTGCTACCAGTACTGTTTGCCATTCATTTATAACGAAGGCCAAAAAACTCGATTCTGAGCCATTGCCCCACAATCTGGGTGGCTTGTACAGGGCAGTACTACAACAAAGTAATTTTCAGAGTAAGGCTATGAAGGAAGGCACAGAGAAAGAAAATGAGGCAAGAAAAATGTATATAGCACTGATGGCAGCCGGTGGGCACAGTGTATCTGTTAAACAGACTGGATTCATCATCATGAAAAACTTTCCTGTGATGGGGTGCTCTCCAGATGGTATAATTAAGTTTGATTGTTTGTGTTGCTCTGCAAAAGAAGCACTTTTAGAGATCAAATGTCCACAAAAGGTGGCCAATTCCTTCAGCAAAGATAACCCCAAACCCACATATATGACCCAAATACAAGTGCAAATGGGTATTCTTGGTATTCCGAGATGCGATTTTTTTGTTTACCAATCCCCAGAAATGTGGAAACTGTGTTCCGTAAAATTTGATCAGGAGTACTTTGAGAACTGCCATAGGGCTGTCTATGTAATTTACAAGGACTACCTATTCAATGCTCTACGTGCAGATTGATGCTATTGTTTTAATTTTTTGCGCCAGAATCTTTTCCCAGTTTTTAAAAGATCTTGGACCAACTAGCTTGGCAACACGCTTTATTGATGCTATTGTGTTGTAATAAACATGGCAGATGTCAGCCTTCCACTACAGAAAATCATGCGATTAATGCACATCTGCATCTCTTACTGTCACATAGTTTTGGAACAGTGCGTCACATTTTATTGTCAGAGGTGCTTTGGAGACACAAGGTAATACATATATAGATATATATACAGATATATATGGATATACATGAAATACATACATGGATCAGAAATCTAATCATCTTAGTGATGTCCACTCCATGACAAGGACCACTGCCACTAGCCTTTAATTAGCCCTGTTCTGCTAGTTGCTGCTACGTTATGACTTTTTTCATGACTGCATCTGTTTACTTGACTATGCTGCCCATTCCTTAAGTACTGTTTTCCCGTAACAAACTATCATTTATCCTCTTAGATACTTGCTCTTCCAGGCTGTCATCTTTTTAGCATTACCCTAATCATTTCCTTTATCATAGCTCAGTCTGATTTCAGTCATTTTCATCGGCCTTGTAGTTTGTATTACAAGTCACTAGTAACAAGACACAAGTCATGCCTCATTAATATGGGCCCTGTCATTTTGAACAACTTGAATTATAGACAGTTATTTTGAAGGCAAGACCTTTTCAATGTTTTTATGCCTCATTAATATGTAAACTTGAACAAACAATGGAGAAGAGAGAAATGCACAGGGACAATTGGGGCCCATGCATTTTTGTTCCTTTAATGGATGTTGAACTATCTGAGTTTTGAGTATAGGCCTGTTTAAGAATATAACTGTAAATGTGAAAATGAATAAGTGATTAGTGCTCTTTTTTTTGTGATGTCATGCTTTAGAGTGTGAAGTGGCTCAATCAGCCAATCCATTTTTACATTTTTGTACAGGGATAGCTGTGAGGAAAACTTTCTGAAGATTGTTCAATCTAGGAAGCCAAATTCAGTCTCCTTCAGCTGAGACTGTGAGTCGATACCATGCATGTGAACACTTGCAGAAATTTTAATTTACCACAATACGCCATAAAGCTATGATAGGCCACTAGACACATGAAGTTGCACCGCATTACTTCAGTCATATCGGGTGTACGGGGTAATTTTCTTGTAGTTTCAAAACCCAACTAACTTCAACTTTGCTGACCACCCTTATGCACACAACCTGACTAATCAAAATGTATTTTTTAAAGAACATTTTTCCTTCACAATTCATTATTATGGACGACTTGCTTCACAGGAAGTTTTGCCTGGTTACCAAACTGCCAATATTAATGAGGCATGACTACATTACATTTGAGAGACACCATAAAAGTGCTGTTAATAATATAAGAGTGCCTATGAAATGCTCTCTATGTCCTGCAGCAAATACAATACTCATCACCTCATCCTAAGCAGAATTTGGCAAGAATTTCTGCTCACTCAGGATAGGCCTCGACAAATTTACAACTGCCGCAAGCAAAAGAACAATCTCATCGAATACAGGGAGAAGCTGCAGAGGAAACTTTTGCAATATTTTGAACACTTTTAAACGCTGAATTACTCTTTCTACATGTACACGAGCTCGAGCTATTGCTTGATTGCGATGAGCCTCACATTCTTCCAACTGCTTCCTCTGTTTTAAGAAAGGAGGCCTGTCCATTGTCACCTTTGCCTCATTGCAAAGATTTTCAATCAAGAATCCCTTGTCGACCATCACATGATCTATGTATGGCATGCACATGTTCAAAACATCGGAACGAGCAGTCAGCTGGGTATCAGAGCTGCGGCCTCCATATGCATGGCCAACAATGCTTATCAAGCCACTAGGAGCACACCCTACAAGAATTTTCAGCGTGTAGCCCTTTTTGTAATGGCTATACATCAATAGCCGAGAAGTAAGGTCGCCAGGTCTTTCAATGGGCACTTCTGTGCAGTCAAGAATGACTCTAGTGTTCTTGTACTGCTTGAAATACACTGTGAGATTTTCCATTACCGATTCTTTTGAAAGAAAAAAGACTGCTTCAGCGAGTGCTCGTGAAAGAATACACATGGCATTTCTTATAATACCTGCAACAGTTGTTCTGTGGATGGAAAACAAAACAGACAGGAAGCTAAAGTTGACATTGTGATACAACTTGGTAAACACCATTAACACTGTGTCCTCGTCACTCAGTGCAAACCCTCTTGGTATGCAGAGCTTGCGGAGAGCTGAAAATTCAGCAATAATATTCCTCAAGAGCTGCCTGCAGCCTAGCCCTGTCAATATACGAATTTTCTCCTCATCCTGTATGAGCTCGAATGATAGCAGGGGCTTCTGTCGACCACGTTCAAAAGGTGGAGTGGCCTGTACACAGGCATCTCTAAGTCTTCCAGCCTACAGGCATACCACTGAGGCAAACTGTTGCAAAATGCTATCTGGGGGCACTGTAAAGAAAGACATCTAATATATTTAACATTGTCACAATAAAGGCACTCGGTTGGGGGAGTGTCTGGCCGTCAAATTTGGTGGAAACACTGGTAGCATAGTCTGGCAACAGGTTAAGTTACGCCAACTGGAATGAAGCCGAAGTCTCTTTAGGAGGTGGCACCTGTAAAGCGTTTTTAATTTCTGAATAACTCTAAGATCCATAGGCTGGAGCACAGAAGTCGTGTTTTTAGGCAAAAATGCCAAGCGGATTGCTGTCAGTCCACTCACGTCACAATGAGCTGTACAGTTGTCCACGAACATGAGAACATTCCTGTTCTGTGCAGCGAATTTCCTGTCTAGCTTGCGCAGCCAGTCGGTGAAAATTTCCCGTGTCATCCACGACATTTTGTTTGCGGTGTAGTCAACAGGAAGCATCTTGATGCCTTTAAAACAGCGAGGCTTCTCTGCCTTGCCGATCACCAGTAAGCGGCACCGTTCCGTGCCCGTCGCATTTGCGCACATCATGACGGTGATTCTTTCTTTGCTTCTCTTTCCACCATCACAAGTGTCGCCTTTGTAAGTGACGGTCTTGTTGGGGAGCAATTTGAAATACATCGCCGTCTCGTCAGCATTGACTACATCGCTGAGCGCATAATCAGCGAGCAGTTCCTTCAGTTCACTGGAGACCCACTGTTCACATGTTTCCTTGTCGACTTCAACTGACTCCCCACAAACGTTTCTAAATGTCAGCCCGTGACGCGCCTTGAAACGCGACAGCCAGCCTTCCGAAGTGCCGAACTCACTGATGCCCATTTGGCTGGCAAAGACTGCAGCGTTCGCAGCAATTATGGGCCCGCTTAACGGAATGTTCCGGCTGCAAACTTCTTTTATCCATGCCATTACGGCACTCTCCACTTCGGGATGGGCCGACGTCCGTAGCCTTTTGCGAGAGGGCTCCATAACGTCTTTATGAAAGGCAGCACTGATCGATTCCTTGTTCCTGAGATACGTTGACAGCGTGCTCTTCTTGATGTACTTTTTGGCTATATCCGTCTTGGATAGGACAGCACGTTCCACCTCACTCAAAATCTCCATTTTCGTCTTGAGGTCCTTTGCCGTGTATTTATCGCGGTTTGCCATGGCTGTCACAATCGATGAGTCGTCGCTGGCAAAGCGGTGAGGCAATGAAAGCGGTAAAACTTGGACCACCGCGGCACGAACAAATGCACGACACCGAAAACTGCGTTGTGCACACAACGTGACCGCAGGACAAAAAGAAAACAGGCTTGTCAAAAGCGCACCCAGCAACCGCGGTGCAGCCAAAACCTGCAACGGCTTGCGCCGGACCGTTGGTGTGATAAAGCCTGGCGGCACCCGGCAGCGAAAACCTGCTACGGCATGCATCGGAATGCTCGCTGTGACTGTCGAATGCGCACCTCGTCTCGCGCACGCGGGCAGATTTGAAAGATTTTGTTTTTTGTGTTGTGTGTTGTGTTGGGTTTTATGGCGCATAAGCAACTAAGGCTATCATGCGCCAAGAGCAAGGTTAATGTTAAATCTATAGTTTATTTAAAAAGTTTCCTTCTTCTAGGAAACTGAGAACAGATGCTAGGTTTACAAGTGCTCTTTCTCCTAAAAGCAAGGTGGGATGAAATGGGATGGTATGATTGTAAAATATAGTAAAATGTTTTCTCCGTAGTGCCTCAAGTTTTGAGCATGTAATTAGAATGTGGTTTACAGTGAGTATCTCGTCGCATTCTTCACAGGTCGGTTTGTTATGTTTCATTAGCAGAAAGTTATGTGTAAGATGAGTATGTCCAATACGAAGACGGCATACTATCACTTCCATAAAACGTTGTTGATGTGTGCTCGATTTCCATTCTCCTAGTACAGGCTTTATGAGACGCAACTTATTATTTTCTTGGTTGTGCCATCTGGACTGCCATTTATTCATCTGTTTATGTTTTATTAATTTCAAGCAATCACTATGTGGTATGTTTGCTTTCTGAATCAATTTGTTGTGGGCAAATGCAGCACATTTGTCTGCTCTTTCATTGCCGTCAATGCCTACGTGACTAGGGACCCAACAGAACACTATGTTATGTCCTTGTGTTGTGATCATTTTTACATTATGTATTATGTCACCGATTAGAGGCATGGCAGCATTTCTGTGATTTAAAGCCATCAGTACACTCAACGAATCGGTGTAGATGACACTGTTACAAATGCCTTCATTCACTATTTTTTCTACAGCTGTCAGGATAGCACAGGATTCAGCTGTAAAGATTGATGCGCACTGAGGAAGCCTAATTATTTGTTCCCAGTTCTCTTCAACTACGGCACAGCCAACATAAGTAGAAGTTTTTGATCCATCTGTATAAAACTCTGCATAATTACTGTACTTTTCTTTTATTGTGCGAAATTCTTGTATTATATGCTCTTTAGGAGTTTGGCTTTTGTTGAAGCGTGTTAGAGTGAGATCACAGACATTTGGAAGTTTGTACCATGGGGGTAGGGGCCTGTTTTTTGGTGCAGTGTCGGGCAAGGTGTCCAGAATTTCTAGCTCACTGCAAATGTCTTCGAAACGCATTATCAGTGGCCTCGTTGCTTGTGGTTTATTTGTGAAAATTACTCGTGAGCGGCATGTTGAGACTATTGGATAGCAGAGGTGTTTTTTCTGTGATCTTATTCTAAGGACATAAGCACATGTGAGTGAAGCCCTTCTATCTTTCAGCGGAGGCTCGTTCGTCTCTGCATACAGACTATCAACAGGGGATGTTCTGTAAGCGCCACAAGAAAGGCGTAAACCTAGGTTATGTACCGGGTCCAATTTCCTTAAATATGATGGTCTAGCTGACCCGTAGACTATGGACCCGTAGTCCAAGCTAGACCGCACAACAGATCGATATATATGTAGAAGACACGCCCTATCAGACCCCCAATGTTTCCGAGAGAGAACCTTCAGTATGTTTAGAGATTTTATGGCTTTCCTCTTTAGGATGTTTATGTGAGGCAGGAATGTTAGTTTTCTGTCGAACGTTACACCCAAAAATTTATGTTCGCTCTTTACTGGCAACTCAATCCCATTTAGGTGTAGCTTGGGATTGATCTGTATACCTCGTTTCAGCGAGAACATTACTGCCACTGTTTTCTGTGGGGAAAATTTGAACCCATTTTTAAAAGCCCATGAGTCTAGTTTATTTAGTGTTAATTGTACTTGTCTTTCACAAATTGATATGTTTGAGGATGTGCAGGCTATTTGAAGGTCGTCGACATACAGCGAGAACATAATGGATTTTGGGATTACCTTGCTAATCGAATTCATTTTTACAATAAACAAAGTTGTACTTAAAATGCACCCCTGAGGTACCCCATTCTCTTGAATAAAGTTCCTCGAGAAGGTGGTACCGAGACGTACTTGAAATGAACGACCTGATAGAAAGTCCTTCAGAACATTTAGCATCCGGCCTCGGATGCCCAATTCTGCTATATCGCGTAGGATCCCGAACCTCCAAGTCGTGTCGTATGCCTTTTCCATGTCAAAGAAAACGGCCAGGCAATTTTGTTTATGTATGAACGCTTCCCTGACAGTATTTTCAAGACGCACTAAGTGGTCGGTCGTTGCGCACCCTTTTTTAAAACCACACTGATGAACATTAAGAAGTTTGTGAGATTCTAGGATGAAAGTTAGTCTGATGTTTAAAACACTTTCAAAACATTTTGCTAAACAGCTGGTCAGAGCTATGGGTCTGTAACTGCCCGCTGAGGTCGGCGGCTTTCCTGGTTTCAGAAACGGAACAATAACAGCTTGTTTCCAAGCCTCTGGGAGTTTACCCAGAGTCCAAATTCTGTTAAAGAATTTCACAAGTGCCTCTACAGAGGATTCAGATAAATGAGCCAGCATTTCGTAATGAATTTCGTCAGGGCCAGGCGCAGTCTGTTTTCCAGCAGCAAGGACGTTCTTTACTTCTTGGAGTGTAATAAAACTATTATATGATTCATTTCTGCCACCACTTGTTGTGAGTTTTTGTTTCTCAGCTATGTTTTTGTATTTTAAGAATGTTTCTGTGTAGTGTGACGAACTTGAAACGTGTGTGAAATGTTCGCCTAGTATATTGGCCTGTTCTTCTATGCTAGTCTGAATACCAGGGGCTGTGAGGATGGGAATTGTAAACGGGGAAAAGTTTCCACTGAGTTTACGAACTTGTTCCCACATTTTCTTAGACGTCATTGAGCTATTTATTGACGTGACATACTTCTGCCAGGATTCTTTTTCAGAGTTGCGACGGACGTATCGAGCTTTAGCTTTGGCCTTTTTAAAAGCTGTAAGATTTTCGTGTGTAGGGTACCTTCGGAAAACACCCCATGCTTTATTTTGTCGCTTTTTGGCCTCCTTACATTCCCGAGACCACCACGTCTTGTGTTTTTGTCGCACCACACCTAAGGACTGTGGAATGGTGAGATGAGCGGCAGTGATAATGCAAGTCGTGAACAACTCATTTAGTCTGTCGACACTAAGGGCATCTGAGAAAACTGCTCCTAGATTCGCCTCTACTTTAAAAAGCTCCCAATCTGCTAAGTGAAGTTTCCACCGTTTCGGTTTGGTCGGCATGACTGATGGTGAGGATGATAAGCTGATTATTGCTGGCAGGTGGTCGCTACTATACGGGTTGTTCAGAACATCCCATTTAAAATCATTAAAAAGGGAAGGTGAACTAAAAGCCAAATCTAAAAAACTCATTTTTCCTGACCTTGGTGAACAGTACGTGGGCTTACAGGAGTTCAATAAGCAAATGTCTGAACTAAGAATAAAATCCTCGATAAGCTGTCCACGTGTATCACTTTTTTCACTTCCCCACAAAGGAGAGTGTGCATTAAAATCTCCTACTACTAGGTAGGGCTCTGGTAGTTGGCAAAAAAGGTTTTCTAGATCATGGAGTGTTATTTTAAGATTTGGTTCAAGATAGACAGAACACACAGTAAGAGTTTTAAAGGCAATTATTGTGGCTGCTACAGCTTCTAAGGGAGTGTTTAATTTCAGTTCTTGAGCTGGAACTCCACCTTGCAATATGATGGCCGCACCACCCGAAAGCCTGCTTGCTTGCTCTCGATCTCGGCGGAAGACTTGATATTTTTTCAGTATATTCGAGTGCATGCAACCTAAATTTGTTTCCTGTACGCACAGTGCAACTGGCGAGACTGTATCTAGAATGTCTTTTATGTCATTAATATTCTTTAGAAGTCCTCTACAGTTCCACTGTACCAGGAATGCCATCTTATTTTGTTGAAAGCTTAGAAATTAAGTTAGGTTTTTTCCAGGGCCCGTGATTCGGGCCTTGTCTGTTTTGGTTCTTTCCAAGGAGCTCTGCCGTCTCTGTGACGAAGACGGCAAAGAGCTGTCCTGGCCTATGTCCATTACCTCGTCTGAGGTGCTGGACGAACGTGCCAGAGGCACGTGTTCTTTCTTTTTAGACCTTGCCTCGTGGGCGGAGGTCTTGTGGCCCGCCGACCCTGAGGGACGCGTAGCCTGTTTTGGGGGTGGTGGAGGAGCGGGAGCTGCTTCCACCGGGGCAGGGGATGGCACTACCTCAGCCTCGTTTGAGGTCTGGGTAGGTGCCGAAGGCCGTTGTGGTGCCCCGCCCTGTCGCACCACATCGGCGAGATTTGGTTTCGCTGTGAACTGAAATGCGTTCTTGGTTTTGTTGTACTGAGTACGTGCCTCTTTGTATGTGATGTTCTTTGTTGTTTTTAGTGTTATGATCTGCTTTTCTTCTTTCCATTTTTGGCAGGATCGAGAGTATGCGGGGTGATCCCCCTCACAGTTTGCACAGCGTGGGTTTGCGGTGCAGTTATCAGAGTTGTGGTCGTTCGCAGCACATTTCGCACAAGTTCTGCGGCCACGGCAACTTTGCGAACCATGGCCGTATTTCTGGCAGTTGAAGCATCTCCTCGGATTTGGGATGTACGGTCGGACGTTTATTTTGATGTATCCGACTTCAATTGACTCTGGGAGGGTGCAGCTATTGAAAGTCAGAACCAGATGTTTTGTAGGGATCTCCTTGTTATCCTTTCGGATTTTTATTCTGTGAACTGCTATGACGTTTTGGTCTGCTAGTCCTTCTGCCATTTCATCTTCAGTGAGAGCAATGAAGTCTATCTCAGATATTACTCCTTTTACAATGTTCAAGGATCGGTGGGGAGTGATGACGACAGGGATGTCCCCAAGCGACACAATGTTTTTCAGGTTGGAGGACTGGCACTTGGTTTGTACTTCTAGCAAGAGGTCACCATTTGCAAGTTTTGATACTTTATATCCAGGGCCCAGGTCTTTAGTGAGACACTTTGACACTATGAAAGGGGAGATTTTTCGAGCGGGTTTTTCAAGCTCCTCGCTATGTATGACATGGAACTTTGGGAAAGTCTCTTTTGTTTTCACAAAGAAATGGCTTGTAGCATCGGTCCGCCCTCGCTTGTTTGGAGGGCGATCATTTGTTTGGGAGAAAGAATCCATGAAAGGGTTTGTGTTTTCGGTAGTTGTGCCTGCCACCCACCATGGAGCCCAACGAGGGGACGGGACAGGAACTTGCAAGAAGTCCTGCCCACGCCAGCAGTACACCGCTACTATAACCAAATATGGGCAACTCAGGGTAGCTACTCCACACAAGGTTAACCCTCGCCGCCAAGAAAAAAGGAAAAACAAGAAGTGAGGAGGAGACAGGACAGTGCTGAGAAAAGAGATAGGAAAGTGAAAGATGAAGTGGAGGACAGGAAAAGGCGACTGCCGATTTCCCTCGGGTGGGTCAGCCCGGGGGTACCGTCTATGGGAAGCGTGGGCCAAAGTGGTGTGTTGCCTCCGCCGAGGGGCCATAAAGGTCCAAACACTCGGCATCGGCTCAACCACCAGGATCCCCTTTTCCCCAGACACGGCGATGCCACGCACGGCTAAGCGTGGGTGCTGGGGTCCGTGGTGTCGCACAGTACACACAAACACCTGCTTTAACAGGTGCCCCCTGCGGGGAGATTTTGTTTTTTGAGTCTTTAGTAATCTTTCTGCGCATTGTACACGGTATGGGCAGACTTCTGTCTGCGAGGAGCTGTGTGAGCCAAGGGCTCCTAGTTCGAATTAACCGTTGTGGATACTAGCATGTTCAAATTATCGGGCGTTTTCTCCTATTGAAATACATAGGGCCATGCCGGGACCCGAGCGTCAGTTCGAATTAACCGTTAGTTCGAATTAACCAAGTTCGAGTGAACGAGGTATTACTGTAGAACATTTTTGCAGCTAGAGGCAGTTGTTTATATTTAAGCTGACTGTGCTATGTACGGCTGCCCTCAACAGTGACAGCAAATTGAGATAAAAACAGGGAAGATTCAGCTCATCAACCTCATACTGAAAAAACAGTCTAGGAAATCGAAGGAATCATTTCTTTGTTAAAAAACGGAAACATAACACTTATATAGAACTGTGCCTCAAAGAGCATGCTTCCTCTTGCAGTCACTGAAATAGCTACATACTGCTTATTCACACGACTGCAATCAAGTGTGCCATGCTCCTTACGAATTGATGTATCTAGCCGCTACCACTTTGTAACATGGAGTGCTGCCTCTGGTTGGAAAGCTGTGAAATATGAAGCAGAAGTGACAAACAGATATTTACCCTCTTGTAATTTTGTAATACACTCAAATTCTATTTTGTGCCATGTTTGGAGGCTTTCAGCCTATTGCTTTTCCTACTGACTGCATTCTGCAGCAACAAAAAACAGCTGAAGCTGCCATTGAAAAACATTTTTTATTTGTTTTCACGAATCACAAAAAAACTGGTGGCCGCTTCAAAAAAAAAATCTGGTTGCACAGATGTAGAGAAATGGAGGCAACCAACTGTCAATCATTTATACTGGTGTGCCTTTGCTTGTGGTGGTGATGGCAAGCTACCGCAGGCAGCATGGCAGAGTATGCTAAACCACATCAGAAACATTCATGAAGGGCACAAACAGCCCTATTCGAGGTGCCTACAGGGGCCTCTGACCAGCTCAGCTCAGCATGGCTTTCTGCTGGTAAGTACAACTGTGTAGGCACTTAGTACCAAAACTATTCTGCGAGCAGAGATATACTCCCCATAATCGAAACCGTTCAAAGAAAATGTCACTGTTAGCTCTCATCACTCCGCTGGGCATGAATGCTGAATGTTCACTTTTGTTCAGTTTCCTAACAAAAGAAAATCATGTGCAACATTTCTTCGAGAATCCTCTGCATACAAGCAAGTGGAGGCTGTGGTAAATTCACCACTGCTTGTAAAAGACATTCAGAAGCTGTCACCACGAGCCCAGAGGTACTTCCTGGCTTTCATGGTGTGTTGAATGGATTCGCCCCCAAATCTACGGCATTCACATACGAAGGCATGAAGGCTCGGTAAGATTACATATGAACAGATGCAGAAAATTATTAGTCATTTTTGAGCTGTGCAACAACTGAAGCAAAATAGATTTGTTGCATCACTGTGAGATACATCTCAATTCACGTTTTACTTTTCTAGTTACCCTTCCGGCAGCTCTCCATTTCAACGAAAATGGTGACAGAGACCTGGCCGTAACTGCTGATGGAGCACCGAGGTGGTACATAAAAAGTAAGGCCAGACATGGTGCCACATTTGTCACCCCACAAAAAACGGCAACAACATTTGGCAAGTTAATTGTGATTTGCATGATCTATTTTTGTGTGGTTTGTAAGGTAGGTATAAAATTCATAGGAAGCAAGGCTCGCAGGTTCAAAGATTTTAATATACAGAAAAAGATAACTTGTCAGTAGGTCTTGCAAAAAATACACAATACAGTAAAAGCTCGTTAATTCGAACTGCACGGGATCGGGAGAAAAAAGTTAGAATGTTCTATTATCCTATGTCTGAATTATCAAATGGCCTCGAAAAAACTGACAAAAACCATTTGCTTGCATTATGGTACGTGCACCGTATCTAGTCGTGTAACAACCCACTCGCATAATGAATCCACCCACCCCCGATTTTCGCCTAAGAATCTGAAAAAAAAAAAGGGGCGTCGGTTGTTAGCGCGTCCCTTCGTTTTGCACTGTCATGGTCTACAATGCAACGCATTTCTTGGCAGTGCGCCAAGATGCTGCGCAGCGATAACATCATGGTGTGTTTACCTTTTGACATTAGATCTAAACTAGAGGGGAAGGGGGGGAGGAGTGACTTGGCAGGCAGAGTGCCAGCGCTTGACCGGTTGTGCAAGCCTCGTTTTCAGTATGTTCACTTTATCATGCTATGAGCAATTGAGGCGGGCGCCGTCCACTGCCACTAAAATCATTGGAACACGCGACAGCAGCAAGCGCCTTTTGATGGATGACTTTTGCAAAAAAAAAAAAAGAACTTACAAGGGTTCAACTCAACGCTGCTGAACCAAATATTGAGTGAAAGCATTAGCAGCGGGTGACCGAGCGTTCTATTTTTCTTCTTCCTAAGCCCACATATAAAGCCCAGCTTTAACCAAGCCGTATGAACATGCCTTAGTGGCCTATAGGGGTAACGTGAATGCCAGGGTCCTAGCAGGCTGATTCTGACATAACCGTCCCATGTGAAACGAGAGACCCAAGTTGGCAGCTCCTGCCAACAAACACATTAGACTAGACAAAAAAAAAAGCAATAAAAAAATGAAAAGCTTAACAGACAAGACGAACACAAATACGAACTAATAACAGTCACCGGACGCTAATGATGTCTATGCGGACGCTCTAGGCTCTATGGGCTTGGAATGCCTGCCTGGAACACCCGGTGTCCTCAGCGCTTGGCCAGACCAAGTAGTGTAGTTTGAATTATCCGAAATTCTGAATTACTGAGGTTCCAATGAGCTTTCACTATCATTGTTTTCATATGTAGCAAAGTTGAGCATTGCAAAGCAAGACTGCATTTGTGGCTTCAGACCCGGAAAGGAGTCTTCTGTTCTATTCAGCTTCAAGTGGCAGAGACAGGCCCCAGTTGGCAGAAACTGTGGAAAAAAAAAGTGAAAGCCAGTCACTAAAAGATTAACGTCTGTCAATTGCAGGGTATGCAAAGGATCTGCATACGAAGGTCATGGAGCTGTGTTCTCTGTATCCTAGCTTCAAAGAAGCCATGAAACACACTCAACCAAGAGTTGGACCTGCATATTCAAAAAGTGTGCAGGATAGACCAACCAAGGCAGACCTGGTGGAAGTCCACAAAAGGCGTTTTGCAAAGACATGAAGTGGCTGCTGTACTTCAAGTAGCTGTGGCAAAAGGGTCAGACATGGACCACAACATCTCAAAGCCATCATCGCTTTCAACTTGACTGTGATCACTGGAGGAAAAAGGCCTCTATTGTTGACCTTAGAATGAAGGCATTTTGAATAATGACTGTACAATGGCACCTTAAGTACACAGGGGCTGAAGTATGAAACAATCTGCACTCAAAACGCTCCTTTCATAACTAACACAAAGTGGTACCAAAAAGGTAATTATTGGTGAATTTGTGTTAAATTTGGCCTCACCATGGCAACATTAAATAACATATAGAGGTATGTGCTGTATATACAGTTGAACCTCTTTATAAGGGACATGCACTGGGGAGCACTTTTTGTCTCTTATATGAGAGGTCCCTTATAAGCAGGGTACAACGTTTACACTTTTTAACAAGACCTCATTTCAGTGCAGTTTATCTTGCGGCTAAAATATGCAAAAGAGCATGATACATCGTGTCGCAAAAGCGTTATAATAGCTTTCCTTTACATATTGCATTTGCTCGGTGGACCACCACATTGACTACACCTTGCAACTTTCTTAGATTTATTTACTGCTGAAATAGTTGTAAATCGTCTGCTTCATGGCTGCATTGACGCTGTTCAACACAGCCTCTCCAAGCTTGAAAATCAGGCCAAGAGCCTCATGGCCAATGTGCAAACTATGTTTGCAGCGATTGCAAAGTACGATCGTGACGCGACTTGGCACCACAACTAGCGATTCACAACTAAGTTATGTCTGGTAGCACTACAAAAATTCAAGTAAAAAATAAGTCACGAAATCGTAAAAATAACTAGCTTACCAGCTAGGTTTTAGAAGCAGCCAAAGCTATAAAACATCACCAGCAGCAATATCCCTCAGAAATTTATGCTTGTTTGACAAAGGGTAACAGTGGCTGTGAGTAAAAAGTCGGTCTGCGAGTCACTATTGAGATGAAAAATAAATGAAAAGCAAACGAGGCATTTCTGAATGGAGTTGAAACTGGTTGAACAGCAAACAGAGCGGTTATTTGTCCTCACCAGAGCAGAACCACTTGTGTTTTTATGTCATTTGTATTGATCTTGGCTTAGCTATGTTTCACTTTCTAGACACAATGACTTGTTTATGTCCGCGCCATCAGCTGAGCACTTTCTTTGCATTTACTAGATAAATTTGTCACTCATACTGAAATGCAACGTAATAGACAATTTTTGCTATATTCTTCAGACTAGTGGACACAACACCTATAATAATTCATGATAGGAAGCTCTACAAATTGGAGAACCCAATGCGCATTCCCAATGCTCGCATATGCAGTCGCACTTGTGCTCTTCGTGGCAAGCCTGAAGAGCTTCTCTATGTTCCATTCCCACTGCAGGGGCTTCTTTTAGTCATTTCATAGCTGACTGACCTGTTCTCTTTTCTGAAGTTATAAATAATAACGGCACAGGTGTGTCTCTCTTTTATTTTCACCGTAGCAGCTACTGAACCTGGCGATGGATGGTGCCGCATATATTGTTAAAATGTCTGTTATAAGCAAGACTGAGTACCAAACTTCAAGGCTAATTTGTCCTTTATAGCCAGTTGTCTTCTACATACAATGTCTGTTAAAAAGGAGGTCCAATTAATGAAACTCATATGGTGGCCAACCATTTGTGTGAATGGTGTCTCTTATTGCCGATTGTCTGTTACATCCATGTCGCTTATAACGGGGTTCAGCTGTAATTACTCAGGATATGACGTAGATTCTTTTGTGTTGTTTTACTGCACATTTTTTGCTACTGGTGTTTGAACTCTACAGTGCCTTTTCCAGTGTTTTTGTGGAGACAAATTTATCAACATTGTTTATTGTTATGAAAGAGCATAAGAAATTACTTTTTTAACCTCATAGAAATACAAACTATGCATTGTAAGTGTAGTAGTAGGCTGGTCAACCTTAATGATTTGATTGTGTCAGAACCCCAATTCTAAATCACTTAATACAGTGCTTTGAGGTGGGAAATGATGTTTGAAAGAATGTGGGCTAGCCACAAGAATAGTTTTCACAAGACTGAGTGACAATGTCAGAACTGATTATATATCGCTACAAATTGGGACTTCTGGCTGAAGCTCCTCAGGCTGAATACCCGTCTCTAAGTAGGTCCGGTCACAGTGTGCGAAGTCCTCTGGTAATCCAGTTTTTTCAATTTTTGTAAGGCTCACTAGCTTGGACATTGATCTATGGGCCATTTGTGAGCTACATATCATAGTGAGTGTTCCATAGGATGTCTCATCTCCTCCCATGTTCCTTATGCTCATCAAGCTTGAGTGTGGCATGCTGCTGATGCCTGAGTGCAGCTCTTTACTCAGATGACACATCGTATATATGATGTTTTCTGCAAAATGATGAATCTCGGGTAGCTACGCAGATGGCTTGTTGAGGAAGGCCAGTCACGGAAGCTGATATCAATTCTCAAGAATGGCATTGTGTTTGTTGTTCCATGGCAACCTATTCTTGTTAGTATTGAAAAATGATGTACACCCGCCCACTTTTTTAACCTGAACGCACGAGCGTCGACCGCCGAGTCGATAAGCGCCGTACGACGGAACACAGTGGCGAAATGAGCGAGAACACGCGCGTGCGCACAGTGAGCACTCCGGTGCAACTGTTCTCTGCCAGGCTGTTACGGGAAGTGGATGCAACCCCACCTGCTTTTTTGCGCGTTATCGAATTTCCTTTTGTTTTCGGCCTGCCGCTGGGAAAAGATTAGGAAAGGCCACGTGTACCGCGTGCTTTCCTGTATGCTAGCAAGGTGTGAATTGATAAGCGAAGTAATCCCATCAGATGTCGTTACCATCGTGCTTCATGATAATAACGCCTTTCATCCGTTTTATTCGGGAGTGTGCTTCGTATAGAGTGAATGATGCCGCCTCGGGTTCCAGAGGAAAAGAGAGTAGCTGCAGTATGCATGTCTTTGCGCGGCGCATCACAAAGACAGATCGCGAGCACATTAGATTTACAGCTAGCTACAGTAAACAGGATAATTTGCGCGTTTAGAGATGAAGGGCGCATAGTGACGCAGCAAGGAACTGCGTTCATAAGACGACAGCAGAAGAGGATGCCGCCTTGGTTCTTGTCGCCGAGGCAAATCCCTTCATGACGGCCGGCCAGGTTAGAGATGCGGTGGGCGTGGATGTCAGCGAAGAGTTGGTGAGAAGACGGCTTTTGGAAGAAGGCCTGAAGAGTCGAAGTGCTGCCCAAAAGCCACTTCTATCGGACGCCGCGAAGGCGAAAAGACTGGACTTTGCCCAGGCCCATCTTCACTGGACAGCAGGTGACTGGCACAATGTCGTTTTTACCGACGAGTCTACATTCTGCATGCAGTGGGACCAAAGGCGCAAAGTACAGTCGAAACCCGCGATAGCGAAATCTCGAGAATACGAAATTCTCGCCGCAACGAAATATTTCCGAGATCCCGGCAAATGCCCATAGGGGCCAATGTATTTCATATCTCTCGGTAACGAAACATTTTTGTACTGCAATCCCACGATAACGAAATTTGCTGCAGCGTCGGTCCGCATACTGTCTCCCATATTATGAATAACAGCGTCAAAAAAGCACTCAAATTGAGCAAACTGGAATAGCGCGCTTGCGTGGCTACAGCGAGAGCATTGGTGCCTGGCAACCTTGCAGCCGGAACAACTTTAAAAACTTTAGCCACCTTGAGCCGGTGCTAGCCACCATACCGGCGCAGCGCGTGTCCTCTGTGATCGGTTCCGCGTGGTTGTTTATCTCGGAGGCTATGTTCAGGGAAGGCAGCCTCGCAGCGACACCATCAGGGGGCGACACTAGATCAGCGCTGCACTTTTAGGCCTGCGAGCGGTGCACATGTGTTCGTTGTGTGTGGTGGCGGTGTGTATGAGCAGCAGTCCGCACGTTTGCGTTTGAGATGTCTCCGCCAGCCAAAAAACGAAGATTTTTGTCTCTGCAAGAGAAGGCTGCCATCATTGCTCAAGCAGAAAAAGGCAGGAAAAAAATGGATATCGCCGACGAGTACGGGATTGCATGCAGCTCACTGTCGACAATTTTGAAAAGCAAGGCAGCCATTCTCGGTGCGCTTGAGAATGGTGCTCGAGCACAGCATAAAACAGTGACGGCTGCGACGTGGCAATGGATCACTTCTTGCAGTGTGAGAATAGAACCATGAAGTTGCTGCAAGGCAAGGCTCGGCAAACTAAGCTGACTGACTTTTGGCAATAAATTTTCTTTTTGCGGGCTGTTTTCTATCTTTTCTGTCTCATTTTCGCGGCAACGAAATTCTCGCGAAAGTGAATTTTTTTGCTGTCCCCGGCGATTTCGTTATTGCGGGTTTCGACTGTATACAGACCAGACCTAACCAGGTTCGGTTTTTTATACTATCAATATTTAGTTAGTTTTTCCTGTTTCTGTTTCTCATGTCATTTTATTTTATTCGTTTTATTCTGGATTACAGAAACCGGAGCAAAGGCATAGGGCAAGCCTGATAAAGGCCTTTGCTCCGTATGCAGTTCGCCACACAGGGATTACATTGCAAACATGAATAACTATAACTGCAAATAAATCACTCGTAATTATTCATAATTAAATGGTTCTGTAATGCAGAACAAATTTAATGTAATGCATTTTCAGCAGATTTTACAAGAATTTACCTGTTACATTGTAGCAGTTTTTCAGTGCAGTTATGTAAAGAATCGTTTTAGACTTTTCTTCCTGTGAGCCGTGTTTCTTATTGTTACTTTAGCAGAATATATTTAGTGGGACTTGTCGCTGCTTAAAATTGAGTAATTGTTTTCATCTCTTATAGGTATGACCCCCGATACATCCAGAAAGTAAGATCCAGTGGACGCAGAAGTGTCAACATTTGGGGGATGGTAACAAAAGAGGGTCTCGGAGCACTACACAGAATTGAGGGCCGATTTTGTGCCAACTCCTACATTAGTATTATAGAGCAGGAGCTCCTTCCTCATGTCCTCGACGGTCCTTTTGGTGACGGCTTCTTCATTCTACAACACGATTTGTCCCCCGTGCACACGTCTCGCGCTGCCAAAGGCCGCCTGGAAGAACTCTGTATCATGACCATGGCCTGGCCACCACGGGGTGCGGACATGAATATCATTGAAAATGTGTGGGGAATAATGAAAACTAACCTGTCCAAAATGGGGCTTCACAACGCCAGCTGCGATGAATTGTGGCGCAAAGTTCAAACCGAATGGGAGCTTCTGAAGATGGACCGCGACCTCGTACCAGCGCTGTACGACTCTCTTCCAAGACGCATTGCAGCGGTTGTTCAATCTGGTGGAGGTTTTCGCAGCTACTGAAGGACAACCGGAAGCCCATAGTTTGTAAAGCAGCTGTATTAGGAAAATCTCTAATACCTCTTTGTGCTAGTACGAGCAAAGGTATATTTATGGACTCTCTCCATTTCTTTTTTTTTTGTTCTCTAAAAAGCAATAAATGCGTCTGCGCCTTTCGTTGCAAAATAGAAGTTCCTGTTCAACAGGAGTTCGAGTGGCAGATACCTTTAATTTGCCACAGGAAGTGCTGCGGGACCTATAGTGAAAAGAAACAAACTGTTGATACGCATGTAGTATAATCAGCCGGCGCATATCGCATTCCATCCAGCGTTATCACCTGACCGTTTATTTATAACTTGATGGAAGCGTTCAGGAAAAATAAAAAGACGATGACGATAACGGTGCTCAAAAGAAGCAGGGGTGACGTCCCGTTCCCGGAACAGCCTAGCAGAGGACAGCTGCACCAGAGTGCTCGCTGCGTGTACGCGCGTATTCTCGCGCATTTCGCCGCTGTTCTCCGCCATAAGGCGCTTATCGACTCGTCGGTCGACGCTCGTGCGTTCAGGTTAAAAATGTGGGCGGGTGTACAGGGTCGCTCAATGTGAAAGGGAACAATCATTACAATAAGTACAAGTCATTGTGTTTTTATGGGCCAGCACACTTTAGAATTTCTACAAGCCTTTGCATTTTATGACACTTAACATCTGTGTATTATATTCATTTTTTATATTGTTCTCATTATCAAATTTACAGCAATGAAAAATAAGATAACTTGAATCACTGAAGGGTGTATTGCTTGCAACGTCATTAACGTGCTCATTAGTCCACTTGCTACTCATTTTCTAACTAAGGCAAATACTAACTGATGGGTCAGCTATCAAGCCATGGGATAAATAGTGCATCTCTGCCAGTGGACACTAAGCATGCACATGAGATTTTGAAGCTGGTTGATACAAAATGTCGTGTAAACAACGCGGTGCCTGTGTGTAGGTACTACCATGAGGCTGTGCCATAGTGTATTCCTTATTTAAAGGCCCACTGTCCACCCTCCGGTCGAAAATATTTTCTTCCCCGGTGACTGTGAGACTTTGCCCCTAGAACGCAAGGTCGCAAAATGTTTTTGAAAAGAGTAACTAATAACGCAGTTACAGCCACCGCAATCACCCGATTCTGTCATGCCTCTCTCCTTCCATTCCCTCGCAAAGGTTTGTCACTCTCCTGCCCGAGGTCGTCTAGCCTCCGCAATACAAATTCCCCTTCCTCCTCCGCGTTTGGCGGGAGGTGGGGCGTGGCTCTCCGCGAGCGCGAAAAAAAAAAAAAAAAACGGTCGAGGAAGCGCGCGCCGCTGGATTCAGTCTGGCCATGGCGAGGGAAAAGCGCGCTGCGAGCGGTAGACACCCATCCTTCTCACGTCAGTCAGCGAGACGGACCAATGGACATCGTTCGCGGTACGTACGTCATTGCTGTGGCCCGTCGGGCCAGCGCAGGAAACGGGGAAGCTGGCTTCCCGGAGGAGAGCATGAGAGAGCTTTGAATTGTATTTTCGATGCTTTGCGGCGCGCGTGTCACTGTAGCATTTTGCACAGGCTATCTCCGGTACCTGATCGAAACACTGGGCTCCTTTGCTTAAAAGGGCCTTCCCTGGACAATGGCCCTTTAACAACATGCTTATAACAAAAAGCAAATAGCCTTTAGTTCCTTTTTGAACAATTCAAGCAGACAATTAGGCATTTTTATTGGGCTTTAAATTATATTTCCCTAATAACCATGTAAGAGAATACTCATGAAAATGCACTAACAAACATTGCCATAGCCACTCGAATGCAAGCAGCGTAACTTAAGACTCATCATCTCTCTATTGTCAGCCCCAACCTCTAATGAATGCTACTGTTCAAAGCCTTTCTGCTTGTTTGCATGAACATCAGCAGGGGAGTAGAGAGGAAAACTTGCCCTACCTCCCCCCCTCCTTTTCGAAGCTGCCTCTTTGATTCGAACTTTCTTAATTTGCCACTGACATTGGTGACAGGAAGCTGTTTGGAATGTTTATGTTTCGACGCACCGAGTAGAAAATAAAAACTACGGTAGAACTGCCGAGCGCCGAAAAAGCACGTGCACGCAAGGCCCGACGCCTTAGGGCGCATCTCCAGATACAGCCTGCTCGTCCCGTCCTGCGGTATATATAATTTTTTTTAAGAGCCTTTCCATTGAATGACGGAATCCAGGTCTTGGCTCTCGCTTCTGGGGGATCTAGCATCCCGTCTACACATACACTGCCACCGAGGGGAAAAGCGAGTGCTGCACATTTGCACGCTGGCTTAGTTTTTGTTTTATTTATCTCCTTATTTTCAAAGTGCCATATTATTCGGGTTACGAATTCCTACTTCAAAGAAAAAAAATCGAGGAGCCGCCAGCAGAAGTGCTTGCGCACCAACGATGCGCTGCGCCCAAAGCGCCGGCGGCCTTCTACCAGACGGCATGAATGGGTAGTGGCTTCGCTTTGCTTTATTTTGCAACAAGCACACATGGTACATGTGTCTTACGTACGCAGGAACAAGAAAAAAAACCCAACTTTTTATCGCAATATCTCAGCTATTATTCGATTTTTTGCTGCCGGATATGCGGCGACAGTGTCAACAAATGCAGTTTATTAGATTTTCAAAGCATTTTTGGGTGTCTTTGGTGTCCCTTTAATGTCACTGTAGTTATTCAGTAGAACTCTACAGTTCCATTGTACTAGGAAAGTCATGTTTGTGCATGTGGTGTTGGAGATTATCTTCAGGACCCGTTATTCGGGTCTTTCCTTTTTTGTTCAGAGAGTTGCACCGGCCTTGCGACACGGGTGTGCCGGGGCTGGTGCCATTACCTCACCCGAGGCATTGGAAGCCCATGGAGAGGCAGTATGTGTGCGAGTTGTAGGCCTCCCCCTACTGGGAGAAGCCTTTTGGGCTCCCGACTTAGAAGTCGGGAGGCCCTTGTGAAGTGACGACAGGGTAACTTGCGCTACCTCTGCCAGGGGCATGGAAGGCCCAGCCAGAGAACTCCTCTTGGCATAGGCAGAAGCCTGTTGCACTGCGTCGCCCCTACACGCTGTACCGGCGATATCCATATTTGGAGTGAAGGAAAATGTCTTTGTTAGGGAGAGCCTTTAGCGTGCTTCTTTTGTCTGCCAATGGCTAATGGTAAAATTGAGGGGCCATTTGGCACACTAAACACAGTAGCGGCCATGTCGAAGGGTCTGCCCGAAGGCTACCCTTACCTTTTTTCTAACAGCTTGGGAATCATTGCTAATTGAAAGGGGTTGTAGCCTCGCTGACTCCGATACCCACGTGATGGCTTTAACTCAGGCTAAAGCGCGACAACTTTCTCAGAAGTTGATCTACTAAGATCAGGAGTACCACTGATGCCAGCAAACCAGTTAATCCTGAGATAGTAGGGGAGCAGGATGAAAATGGACCTGAAATGTCGGAACCTCAGGAAAGTGAGGCTGACCAAGCACACATGTCACAGAGCAGTCAACGTTCTAATGAGGTGGAAAGTGAGTTTAAGACCTCTTTTGTCGCTCCCATTGCGCATAGCTTTGATCAGGTCCTTGAGGTAAACAAAGAGAAGCTGAGGCCTGAACAGAAAAATGAGTATTTAGTGGCGATTTGACAGGAGTCTCGTCACAGAACATTTCATTCCGGGAGAAAAATGGTGTTTTGTACCAGCATTATTAAGATAAATGAGGAAGGAAATTTGATCAGCTTTTAGTACCTGCAGGTATCGCAGGGAATCGCTGCATCTTTGCCACGACAATTCCTGAGCTGGACACTTTGGCATAAACAAAACGAAGGCAAGGTTGCTTCAAGAGTTCTACTGGCCAGGTTATTTAAGAGAAGTTCAGGATTTTGTCCGAACGTGCGAGACTTGCCAAAAAGTGGGAAAATCCGCAGACAAGTGGAAGGCTACAATGGTGAGCGTGCTGATTATTTCCGAGCCTTTTCACCAAGTTGTTGTCGACATCGTTGGACCGTTGCCGAAAACAAAATCAGGGCACATGTATTTGTTGACACTGTTGTGTCCTGCAACTGAATTCCTGGAGGCCATACCAATTAAGGAAGCAACATCGGTTCAGGTAGTGGATGGTCTTTAGCCGTATTTTCGTGTGTCGGATTCCCTGCGGAAATACAAACTGACCAGGGTACGACATTTTCTAGTGCACTGACCACCATTTTTCTCGAAAAATGTGGGATACGAATCCTACACAGCTGTTTACCATCCACAGAGTAACAGTGTGGAAAGATGGCACGCAGCACTCAAGATAATATTGAGGGCTATGTACTCGGAAAGAAAGACGGATTGGGACAGCTGCATTCCAGGTGCGCTTTTCATCCTACGCACTGTGTGCTACATGAAGGGACCAGATTTGCTCCTGCAGAGCTAGTATACGGGAGAAATCTCTGCAGTCCATTGAGACTAGTTCGTGTGGTGTGGGAAGAAAACAAGTGGATAGAAGCATTGTAGAGTATGTGCTCGAATTACTCCAGAGGCTAAGGGAGACTAGAAAAATTGTAAAATCGAACTTGGAGGCAGCTCAAAAAGTGGCAAATCGCTACTACGACAGGAATGCCAGAAAGAGGTCATTCGAGACAAGGTGATAATATTACGGACTAACAGGCAGCATAGGCTTGAGGTGCAATGGGAGGGACCCGATGAAGTCCTTGATCGCATCTCTGAGGTTAACTACTTGGTAAAACTGCCGTGCAGGAGACGCAAAGAGCGTGTCTACCATGTTAACCTAATGAAGCCATTCCTGCAAAGGAAGTTGTCAGCATCTCTTTAAATGTGCCGCACGACATTCCTGCAGATTCCTTGTTTTCGAGCAAGCATACAGGAGATCATCGCGCACACCATCGACCGATCTGAATTAAGTGCCAAGCAGATTGAGCCTCATTGCCGAATTTTTGGACTGCTTTAGGGAAAGGCCAGGAAAAACCGACTTGATAATCCATGATATCAAATTGATATCCGAGATCCCTTTCAAGTCTAAGCCATACCGGGCGCCTCCTAGGCAACTAGAAGTTTTGAGGAAAGAGGTGAACCAAATGCTTGAACTCGAGGTGATTAAAGAGGGAAGCAGCGATATTTGTTCTCCATGTCTGCTTGTTGAAGTTCCCGGGAAGGATCCATGACCTTACATGGATTATCGAAGGCTAAATGCCATAACGAAAGACCAAATCTACCCGCTGCCCTGGAAGAATTGCAAACTCTAGTTAAGTACTGCGGAGACAAAGGGGACGCTCTAGGCTTCAGTTTTAGCGCAGTTAAGTCGGGTCTGATGATTTTCAACGGCTCAACTGATCAGGGTCTTAGAATACAAGGCCATGAAATACCCAGAGAAGCGGAATATAAATATCTGAGGGTATGGGTAAACGAAGGATTGGCATGCACTGGAAAGCATGAGCAATCACTTAAGGCCAAAGGGCGAAGAAATGCTGGGATAATGAAGCATAGGGCATTGTGGGGATACAACAGGTATGAGGTTTTGAGGGGTATTTGGAAAGGAATTATGGCGCCCGGACTTACTGTTGGAAATGCGGTTTTGTGCCTAAAATCGGAGGTGCAGTCGACATTAGAAATAAATCAGAGCCGTTGGACGATTAGCACTAGGTGCCTACGGCAAAACCACAAATGAGGCGGTACAGGGAGATATGGGCTGGGCACCTTTCGAAGTACGGGAAGCTCACAGTAAAATATTATATGAGGAACGCCTGAGGAAATTGGACAGTAACAGATGGGCAGCTTAAGTATTTAAATACCTGTACTTAAAAAGCGTTGACTCACAATGGAAGAAAAGAACTAGGAAACTAACTAGTAAGTATGCTAGTTACAAGGACGGAGAAATAAAGAGCATTAGGCAACAGGTGAAAAACACAGAAGGTAAAAATTGGATAAATTCGATGGAAAGGAACAGAGTGTGGAATTATACCAAAAGTGGAAAATGCAGATCAGGAAGGAAGCTTTCTTTGATAACTTAAGAGGCAGTGACCTACTTTTTGAAGCTAGATCAGGGTGCCTTTGAACACGCAGCTACAAAAAGAAATTTAACAATGAAGATGACGCACGTGCTGTATGTGGTAACTCCAGTGAAACAATGACCATATTATACTCGAATGCAATGGTATCCATCCGGAAGTTGATGCAGGCGCAGTCAAGTCACTGTACCTGAAGCTCTGGGGGTTTAGAGATACCAGTGGCCAGGTGAATAAACCGGTGGTGGAAGCAAGCAAAAACGACTGGATGATTGGTGGCTTAAAAGCAGAGAATTGACATAATGTTTTTAATGTTGAAACAAAAATTTAATAAATAGAATGATGGTATAGTTAATCAATCTAAACCAACAATTAAGATATAGGGCGAAAAATGAGCATTATAGCTACTGCTACCACCCCGTTTCAAAGGAGACGCTCTTATATTCCATCCATCCATGCATCGTCTGCTGTTGCTTTGCGCACAGCATTGTTCCAAACGTTTCGAACAAAAGCTCTGAAATGGCTCAAGTGGACCATTGGCCTCTAGGCCCTCATGTTTCGAAACAGCAGCGCCTTATATTAGTTGAATTTATGGAGCAACATCCATGCCTTGTGAAAGAGTCGTCGGCGCCGACGCCAGACGTTACTAAGGCGATGAAGGCACAGCTGTGGCGCGAGCTCGCCGCTGCTCTGAACGCCGAAGTGCCTGCAACAAAGACCGTCGAGCAGTGGCGCAATTATTGGAAGAGGTCCATAATTCTTGCCATGATGCAGCCATTGTGGCAGCTGAACTCAGGTAAGCTCTTGATCGGGTATGTACTTCTGCTGTTGTGCAACAATTCAGCGCTTTTTTATTTCTAAAGGCACTGGCGGCGGCAGTTTGTCGGGCCTTCGGGGCCGCATCCTCTCTTTTGCCGGCCGCTCAAGCGTGTTGGGTGTGTGCGACGACAGTTATGACGAGGTATGTTTGAGTTTGAACAAAAAAAAACCTGAAAGTGTACAATTTGCCCAATCGTCATTGTCCTCAGCAGAATGAACAGCTGGCGTTTCTGTGATTTTCATTGAGCGATATCATGAGAGAATACTTAATGAATTATCTGCTCTGAAGGGTCATAGCGTTATCAGCCCTCAGTGCTTCAAAATATGTTATATATCTTGAACATCTTGGACATTCTCAAGTTTTCTTGGATCTATCCTGTGTGTGCTCCTTTTATTTTTGCTTAACTTCAGCGCATGTTACTGTTTGAGATCATTCATGTTGAGAGAAATGATACATGCATCACATTCCCAGTATTCGCTTTGATATTTTTGTGCATTCAGGAGCGAAGTACCCCACTGCTTTCAGCTCCACAGTCCCTTGCGGGTGACAACTCAAGTCCCCAGCTGCAGCTTCATGCTTCTTGTGCCCTCGCCACCATTCACAGTCCACAGCCTGCAGCAGAAGGTACGCCATGCCGGCGAGAGCATTGGCCCCAGCCTATTTCAGATGGGGATGAGCCAGGGAAGAGTGGCTTATCGCGTAAGTTCAAGCTTGTGCATGGCTTGTTAATGGTATCAAGGTTCTCTATTGCATGTCACTGTGTATACACTGCCACGTGATGAGATCCGCACAGCAGCGATTAAGTACTGCAAGAATGTCTTTTCTGTGTATATTTTTAGGGGCAGGCCAGCAGGAGAGGCGTACACCTTCCCGCAGGCTAGGTGGCGAGGACTACCTATCAGGCATTGCAGCTGGCTATGAGAAGTCCTTGGAGCTGGGGGCTGCGATCAAGAGTGTATGTGCATGTTTTGCTGCTTCTTACATTGTCATTACATTACATTACATTATCGCGGTGGCAGCGGCGGGAGACACCGCACGACGGATAAAATGGCGCGATGCTCAAACAGAAAGGGGCGCCGCACATCGACAAACCTGTTCGGGCGGGGCCTCGCTGCTCCCACGTGACTCTACATCAGCGCTTTTTTTTTTCTCCTTCAAGAAAAAAGCGGAGGTGGCGACTGCCTTCTCTGCCGCAGTGGAAGTCGTGTGGTCCGCGTCTGTATGAAAAACAAAAAAAAAAGGGTGCTCTCTCACGTGCTCTAGCGAGTTAGAACGTGTTTTCATCTCAGCTTCGGTAACGATGCAAACACCGCGCATACTGCGCCAATACAAATGTGTATAATTACAGCAAGCAAGTAGTAAACCGCAGCAAAAACAATGCTCACTCCAATAACATTATTCTTTGCAATCAGCAAAAACATAATAAACCATTTTATCAATAAAAAATTGTTCACAACAACATGGCAAGATGCTTTCGATACAAGCATTACAAAATGAAGCTAAAAGGCACCAACTGAAATAATATTCCACGCAAATCTGTCAGAAGTCGAGGTTAGCTGTGACGCCCTGTATATTGCAAAATGAAATAAAATCTGTTCTTGTGCTTTGGGATTGGAACGCGTTGCCACCTTAGCTTTATAGCTGTACGCAACTCCACAGTTTACTGCAAAGCACTGCGCGTACAGCGGGGAAGCAAATGGGTAAGAATATAAGAAATTGTAGAGAGGAAGATGAGTTTCGGGGCATGCGCACCACGAGCGCACGGCGCGAGATCGTTTTGTTGAAGAAGCCTTGGACTGACGCTTCAGCGAGATCTCTCTCTCAGATCCCCAGGCTAAGAAACCTCGTTACAATTTGGTGGAGTGTGCTGATTTGACCCTTCATCTACCATCCTGGAGCTATGCAGCCGCACCATTCGCCGAGTCGCCAGCGCCAGAGAAGACGACGGAGACTTCACAACCGCGAAACCCTTGAAATATCCAATAAAGTTTTCACTCACTCACTCCAGGCTCATCGAGCTCGCGAAGCTCTGCTTCGTTGGGGTCGTCCCCATCGTCATTTGATGCACGGGCCTCTGATGGAACAAAACCTGCGTGCCGAAAGCAGTTGGCAATCGTTTTGCCTTTCAAGCTGTCCCATGGCACTTTAACTCTTTAGTTACCACGGCTATTTAAATCGATCACCGGTGATCGATGCTTTAAATCGCCGATTTCGACAGGTTGGAAACGTTTCACGGTCACCTAGCGCCATCCAGTGGTCAGTCTAGGCACTGCACTTGTAGAACCAGTTTAAATTTTCCCGCTCTGGCGACGTTCTGATTTTTTGATGCACCTTTTTGAGAACCGATGATGCGTGTGTTGTTGTGAAAGGGGGCGCGGCGGCCGCACTTGAGAAAAGACCTGCCACGCGTGGTAATGCATCATTAACATCAAATTTTTGTCATCAAAAGATTCCCAGCAAGTGAAATATTGAATCATATTGTCGGCTTTGTTATCTGACAGTGTTGAATGGTGATAATTACTGGAAAATGACGCCAGCTGTTCACTAGTGAGCTTTGACTTGGAGTCCAGGTGGTTTTATTCCACGAAAATGCATTCCTGACGGTCCGTTGCATGTTCAGCATGTACACCTGGCCTTTACAGCCAGTTTGGAGCAGTTTTGGTTTCGGTTCTCTTGTTGCATCCACTAGAGGGATTTATGCGGCGTTACCACATCGCTGCGACGCCACTCGCTCCGGTCGCTGCCATGGCGTCGTCGTCCCGTGCGACTGTGCCGCATGGAAAGCGTTCTGCTCGAAAGTTTCCTACACCCGCACCTGATTTTAGTGACGAGGATTCGAGCTTCGAGTCTGAAGATGACAGTACCTCTGCTTCAAGCTCTGACAGCGACGCTGTTTCAAGTCAGCCCGGGACATCCGCAGCTGCTCCCCGGTGAGTTATTTTTACAGTCTTGAGCAGTCACCGGCGTCGTGAGCGCTTATCTGCCGATCTTTGAGCACTAGCTATTCTTGTTATCTGCAGGGTCCGTATGTCGCTAGGCCAGGATATGCTGCCACCGGCTGTGAAGAAACTTCAGTTCACGCCAACAAGGCCGCCCGGAGCACACATCGGCCCAGCACTTCGGAGCAGCGCGAGACGTTTCACAACAGCGCGCGATTTTTTCCTAATATTCTTCACCGCAGAAGTGATACATACTACCTGCAAAAATACAAACAAATATGCTTGGATGCATATTTTGGAGCTTCCAAGCTATGCTGAAAGAGATGGGTCATGGAAAGAAGTGACTCCCGACGAACTACTGAAGTTCATTGGACTGCTCATTTATATGGGCATTGTAAACGTGCCACGCATCCACCTTTACTGGAATACCGGTGGGCTTTTTTCAGGGCTTCTTCTGCGGAACGTTATGACAAGGAGACGGTTTTCTGCACTTCTGCGCTTTCTAAGTGTCACTGATCCGGAGGAGACTTCTATAGCTTCGCACGGCAAACTGCATCGCATATTGTGGCTTCTGCAACATGTGAATACAACTTCAGGACAACTTTTTCAGCCTGCGCGGAACCTCTCAGTTGACGAAAGAATGGTAAAATCGAAAGGAAGATCGGGTATTCGGCAATACATGCGGGACAAAATTGTAAAGTGGGGATACAAATTGTGGGTGCTTGCCGATTCGCAGACTGGCTATTCCGTTCAATTTTATGTGTACGCAGACAAACAGGAAAGAGCTAGTGCAAGTGGACTAGCATTTGATGTGGTGACGCAACTGTGTAATAACTACCTCAATCAAGGATACGTTATCTACATGGATAACTTTTACACATCTGCGTCTCTCTTTGCTCACCTGCTAGATCACAAAACCCTTGCTTGTGGCACGACACTTAAAGATCGTCGGTGCTTCCCATCTGAACTGAAGGAGCTATCGTGGGAGAAGAAGGCAAAGAGAGGTGATGTTCTGTGACTCCGACGGAACAACATCCTCTATTTGCAATGGAAGGATAGGAAGGTTGTCCACATGATGTCCACAGCGCACACTGCCAACAGGCATGTAACAGCCACAAGAAAAGAGAAAAGAGGAGGCGTGTGGACTACCATCCCAATCGAGAAGCCGCTACTGATTGACGACTGTAATTCTGGGATGCTTGGCGTTGATAAGTCGGATCAGCTGATTGCATCTTACAACGTTTTGATGAAGTGCGTGAGGTGGTGGAAAACACTCTTCTTTCATTGTATTGACATCGCTGTTGTGAATAGCTTCATTATTTTTCAAGAGCACCGCCAGCAACACCTCTCGACACCGGAATTTGAAAGGAGCGCCCACTTCGACCAACTTTCTTTTCGGATGGAGCTCACCCAACAGCTGCTCGTGCTTGGGGATCAAGACGTTGCCTAACTAGATCCTGTCCCAAAAGAAGTGCCGCACCATCCGCAAAAGATGCCGAAAAGGTGAAACTGCAGGATGTGCTAACAGGAACGAAAAATAGAGCAAAAGAACGTTTTCTGCGAAAGCTGCGGAGCGCACCTATGCCTCACGAAAACGAGGAACTGCTTCACCGCATGGCACGAGCGATGAACCTGTCTCTAGTTTTTTTTTATGTAGCAGAAGAACTGCGTTGTACAGAGAATATTTTTTAGGCAGTGTTCCTGAGTCATTGATCTTCAAAATGTATATTCTAAATTTTCTTTGTTAAGAATGCATATGTAGATAATGTGCATTTTCTTTCTTGTTTTTGTCAACTCTCCACAAAAATGGCACTTTTCCAAATTTTTGTGTGGTCCCTAATAAATTGTTTGCTTTGTAACTTAAGTTTTTGGAAAGAGCATTCTATTATGAGCAATTTACCCTGCTGCAACAAGTGCCGGAGTATTATTTGTACTGAAAAAAAAAAAAAAGATTTCTTCTGAGGCCTATGAAAAACGGCCATTTTCTCGCGGTAACGAAAGAGTTAATGCTCCCAGCAAGTCAATCAAGTCCTGCTTCACAAGAAGAGTGTCAATCAGTCTCCTCTTGCAAACTGCCTTGAAGGCCCTGATTTTATCTTGAGCTTGGTCTTTAACGTCAGTGCTGCTCTTTTTTTCACGTTCACCGTCAACACAGCACTACGAACAGCCGCGCGTCACACTCAACACGACGACCGACGCAGCCTCCGCCGAACGCTACGATGGCCACACCGCGACGCCAACACTAAAACCAAAAAATGTGACTCAAAAACCAAAAAGGCAAAAGCAACATTCGATCGCGCCGCTGCTGAAGCGGTGCTGTCAGCGATTGTGAGATGCAAACGATTTCTCATGGCCCCCCCCCTTTTTCCTCGAACGGGACGGCGGGGTGGCCTAGTCTCCAGACAGATCCCCCGCGGCGTTTCTTTCACAAAGGCGGCAACTGCAAGGTCGCGTCGCAAACACGCCGGGGAGAGGAAGGCAAAGACAGGCGCCGTGTGAGAGGGTTTGGGGACCAGCGAGTGGAAAGAGTGTGTGTTTTGAATGTATTTTTATTTGAAGTAATTAAGGACCTGGGTCCGAGATTATTCCCAACCCACTGGGGTTGTGGCATGTTTTTGAATAATTTGATTGGCTGCTTTATTTTCGGGGTGGATCACCTAAGGTGACCGCCCTCGGGCCTTTGTTGATGTTTGTCATCAAAAAGCGGTCCTCGGACCATGTTTGTCAGTCAAGATTGAGGCTCCGTGCTTAGCACGTATTTACTGTCCCTAGGCTTTAACCGAAATGCTCGGTAGAAAAGTAAGGGCTTGTAGAGTGACTTCTCTGTGTGAGTCTATTTTGTCTTAAGTTGCAGTTGTCTGTGTGGCTCTTGTTACTGTAACTGTTTGCCAATGTAAAATATTTCGCTTCTGTAAATATATATCTCCTCCTGACCATCATCAGATCATCGCCTTCTGCTTCTCTACCTGCCGAACACGAACTTAACATCACTGGCGCAGCCGACAGGATTCGACACCCTACCACAAAGAAGCAAGCAACAAGGCCTCGGGCAGCAGCAGTGGCAGCCAAAGGACGACTGTGCAAGCTACCTGCCGAGGACGACCAGCCAAGGCGCGACTCCCGGGCTGTGTGCTACTACCCGCAGCGACGCTGGTGACGGGTGAGCGGGATTTCTCGCACCTGGTCGAGGTTGGCTTGGCTTGTGCTAGGGAAAGTGAGGTACTAGGCAGTAAGGACGCCAGATATGATTGAAAGCAAAGCTTACGCATATCCCCTGACAGAGGAGGAGTGCCTGGTAATCCGGCAACTTGAATTGGATTTTGAGTGAAAAAAACGGGAAATTCTGAGAGAAGAGAGATTGATGAGAGCGCTGATGCGTGAGCATGCCGGCGGTGGAAAGGCTAAAACTGCGTCCGAAGCAACGGAGCAGCGACAGTTAGACCTTGGCCCCGTGGCAGAAAGCACTAGTGCAGTTGAGGGCTGCCCCTCCCGGTATTCGACGAATACAGATAGCCTGGACGAGCGAAGCGTTGCTAGCTCAGGGCAGGGAGCGGCGGAAACTGCTAGTGCAGCCCCACAGGCGCAGCTAGAGGAGCTAGCGTTAGGGGGCGAGACGAACTGCCCGAGCGGTGTCGTGGCGCGATTGGAAATGCGCAAAAAAACGGACGAGCCGTTAGCAGGATTGGAGCCCGACAGTAGCGGCGCGGATCCCGCGCACAGAAATTTCGCTTCCGAAGTGCGAGCTGATCAGCCGACGAAGACGGAGTGCGCCCCGTGTGGGGATCTACACGCAACAGGTGTCGAGGCTGAGCTTACGGTGAGGGCGCCCGCTCCATTTGATACACAGGGCGCAGTAACGGATTCTGGCCAGTTTGATATCTCTGGTCAAGAGAGTGAACACGCTAAACTACAGCACAGTAGTAGCAAGGAGTACGCAGGTGGGCCTCTCAAAATTCGTGTAGGCACGACAGCAGTACGCGGTCTCAGAAAGTCGAGGCCGCCGAAGGTAAGGCGCGCCGACGTTTCTGTTTTGGGAAGCAGTCTCCCATCGACGGTCAGTGCAAGGATCTCTAGTGCTGGCGCCAAGAGAGGCGGCAACGATGTGCCGCAGATGCTAAAGGCCACTGCTACACGACAACGCGGGCGCTGAGGTGCACACGAGATCTATAGTGTTCCGGCGTATAGCAGCGGGCGCCTGCCCAACTCACTTCGTCAGTGCAGGAAACTGCATGGGCTAGCCTCGACATTAGAACACCCGTACAAATCTTGCACAAAGTACAGGGACGAAGAAAGCCTCACTGTCCAATGCTGTATCTGGTTATTTGGCATAGCCAGGCTGGCCTCACCAGGAGCGAAGGTTCCTGCTCACCCAACGGGTGGCGTGCACGGAACTGTTTGGCGACACCAAGCAGTGGTGTAAAGACAGTTGCATGACGGAGCGGGAACTGTGCAGTGGCGGGAGTGTTCCCGTCAACCGCCGTGTTATGTGATGTGTGACGCGTGCTACAACCACTACAACCGTGCGCCACGAAGGAGTGCCTTTGTGCTGGCACTCGGGCTGCTCGGGCTATGGCGAACTCTGTGTAGCCTACACGCTCTCTTGTAGTGCAATTATTTTTTTTCGTGTGTCTTTTACATGTGCCTCATGTATAGCAAATATAGGGCGCACTGCTGTGCGCAATGCAAGATGTGGCGGGCTGTCATGAAGAACTTTCGTGTCTTCAGTGCCGTTGTTTGTATTGGTTTTATTTCCCGACTTCGAGTGTACGGTTTCCCTCAGTGGGGACAGATTTAGGTGCGCTGTAGCCTGGCGAAATGGTCGCCTGAGGGGGAATGTTGCGGCCTGTGTTTTTGTTTTGTGTAAATGAGCGGATTCCAAGCTCATTTACCCTCTTAAGAGGGACGTGTAAGGCCGCAGTGAAAAACGACTCGCACGTGGAGTCGAGCTGGCGGTCGAACCCCCCACGTGCCGAGGCCAAGGAGCGAGCGCTGTTGTTTTTTTTTTCTCCTTTTCTCCCCTTTTCTTGGGCGCGGGCGTGCGGGAGGCCTGGTTTGTTTCGTCCTTTCGCCCCGAGGCGTCGCCAAGACGCGAACGACATACGCATCCAATTATCAGCCGGGAACAACAGTGGCACGCTTCCGCGAACCACTTTACGGCCAGCTTGTCCAGCAATCTCAGCGATCTCCCGCCGTGGCGCCAAGCATGGGTGCATGGAGACGCCGTTAATGAAGCTTTTTGCACTGCCACAAGCGCTCGCAAAATGTCCTGCAGAAGGCGACAATAGGCATGGCACTTAGCCCCCACGCAGCGGCTTATCGGGTGCGAGCAACGGCTGTACACTGTTCTGGGACAGTGCCCCCCCCCCCCCCTTTTTTCCTCGAACAGGACGGCGGGGTGGCCTAGTCTCCAGACAGATCCCCCGCGGCGTTTCTTTCACAAAGGCGGCAGCTTCAAGGTCGCGTCGCAAACACGCTAGGGAGAGGAAGGCAAAGACAGGCGCCGTGTGAGAGGGTTTGGGGACCGGCGAGTGGAAAGAGTGTGTGTTTTGAATGTATTTTTATTTGAAGTAATTAAGGACCTGGGTCCGAGATTATTCCCAACTCACTGGGGTTGTGGCATGTTTTTGAATAATTTGATTGGCTGCTTTATTTTCGGGGCGGATCACCTAAGGTGACCGCCCTCGGGCCTTTGTTGATGTTTGTCATCAAAAAGCTGTCCTCGGACCATGTTTGTCAGTCAAGATTGAGGCTCCGTGCTTAGCACATATTTACAGTCCATAGGCTTTAACCGAAATGCTCAGTAGAAAAGTAAGGGCTTGTAGAGTGACTTCTCTGTGTGAGAGTCTATTTTGTCTTAAGTTGCAGTTGTCTGTGTGGCTCTTGTTACTGTAACTGTTTGCCAATGTATAATATCTCGCTTCTGTAAATATATATCTCCTCCTGACCATCATCAGATCATCGTCTTCTGCTTCTCTACCTGCCGAACACGAACTTAACATCACTCCATAGATTTCTTTGCTTGTCAACTCCCAATGCCGTCGTGGCATCTGTGGCGCTGTCAGCGCCTGCGAGGTAGTCCTGAACGTTTGCTGCGCCGCAACACACATGTAGTGCAACGAAGCCTGCCTCCTGCGTCGCGAAGTTCATAATATCCGTTTTATGCCGAACCGCGTTCGCTATGGGAAGTTAAAAATACATGTTTGACAAAAATATTTAGGAAGAGTTTGATATATTCAATAATTCATTACATGCGTGTTCGTTATATCGAGGTTTGACTGTAGTAACATTTGTGCATGTGTTTTTATATCTGTTTATTTACTTGCAGGCGACCATGGGCAACGCTGGGACTTGTTGCCACCCTGGCAGCGATTGTGGACTGGCTACGTGGGCGGTGTGCGGTAGTTGTATTACTTACACTGTCGCCGGTCGCCCGCGTAGCCAGAAACAGCGATTGAAGGTAAGCTCGTGACATTTCGTTAAGCAAAAGTTAATGGTGGGTTTCTTTCTTGCATGGATAACGTAGTGGCGGCACGAATCCATACTTTCCCTCTGCGGCAAGAGGCGTGTGAAATGTTGCTTCCATGAGAGGTACGTAACGAAATATAGAACGCGTTATTGGGCGAGTTGGTTCGACATGTTTGGAGCAACCGGCAGCACATGTAACAGCGTCGTGTCAGTTTTTCCAGAAGGATCAGCGCAGACGCAGTGCATTGGAGTGCGCGAGGAACCGATGCAGTGGTGCAACTGCTATGCATGATAATAAAGAAATAAATGCTTTGAAAACAGTTACATCTCACGCAGTAATTCCTAAGCGAGCAGAGCTGTCATACTGAGGAAATGATTGCCTTGCTACACTGTAGATGATGCATTCCGGTCCTGTGCTCCCCAATATACACACATCCGCAGGAAATTAAAATTGTCAGCTGGGTGGACAATTTTAACGACTGGCCAGAAGTATGCAGTGTACATATTGTGTGCAATGCTCGTCACAGGCATGTGATCTTAAGCAAGGTGAGACATTCAAAAGACTTGAATCATATAATACTTGCAGCAGAGCAGATGGGTAGGCAAAGTACTCTCTCACAAGGTGATGGAAGAGTGTTTACTTAAAGGCTAATATCTAGCTATCCCAAGCAGCAAACCAGAAGTCTCGGACAGCATGCACCTATGTGAGGCAAAGCAGACAAGTCATAACTGCTCCGTGCTCATGTATGGCTGGCAAGGCAAGTGTATGCAGCTATGTGGGGGCTCTAATGGAAAGTTGAAATGTGTGTCAAGCTGGAGGAGGCAGAGGAGCGGGTAGAGTGGGGTGTGGTGGCCAGGGAGATATGAGAGGGGCTACATGCACAGAGAGAGCCGCCGATTAGAGCTGCAATACAAAGCGGAATGTAGGGCCAACTCTTCTTAAAAACATTAATTTCAAATGAAGAAAGGAACTGTAGATTCCGAAGACCCAAAACAACTGAGGCCTACTAGGCTTGTTTGCCAGTTTGGCTCAGACAGGGAGCTGATGGAGCACGTAAAGAATCCATACTAGGGTCTATTCAACATTCCTTGTTAAGTACACATCATTGAGGAAAACGTTTTTTGAGATGTTTTTCACTTCACTTGCGTGCATGCATAGCTACTTGTATATTACAGTTGTAGTGTCCATGCCGCAGAAAGTCTTTAGTGGGCTGATTTCATGTTCATGCTTAATAATTTGTCGGCTTCATGCATTACACAGTCAGTTGCATCTATTTCCTTTTAAAATCCAGCATGAATCAGTCATTAAAACGGCTTTTAATTGAGTGTAACTTCAGTAATGGTTAATAACAACACGGCAACATGATAACGTATGCTAATGAATCACTCTTCTCCAAAGCACACTGAGCTGTATACTACACTGGCCCTGCAGATAAGCCCACTTTGGACCAGCTTTTCCACAAGCACAGTGAAATCAGCCTCTTCCTGAGAGCTGCCACCGTTGCAAATTGTTTTATGAACACTTTGTTAAGTTTTACACCACTAGCACATAAAAATGTAACTAGACCGCATTCTTTTGAAACAAAATTTCAGTTCTGTTGCCATTTTTTCTTTACGCTGCTGAAACAGAAACCATCACGTATCCTGTTGATACTGTCTTCCCTAAGAGAACATTATAGGACACAGAAAGATGCACAAGGCTGAAAAGACTGAACAAATTGCTCTTGGTGTCAAAGGTTCAGCACCCCTGATTTTTGATGTAATCACAAGGGTTCACATGACATTACATACACTGCATATTCAACCGTTAACTGAAAACTGGCTTTTGGATGTAGGAGAGGAGTATTGCATCAGAGCTCCAGGAACTGAAAGACATAGATAAGCATCTATGCTCGATAAAAACCAGATCATTGTGTGACTTGCCTTCGGCATTTTGGTTTAGGAAAGTACCAGAAAGCCTCATGTTGCACAAGCCTCAGTGTTGAGCCCCAAGGATCACTCTGGGCACATTCTTGCTTTGTGTTTGAGTCCAACATTGGTGATATTAAGCAGTTGGTCACATCAGCAAAAGGTGGCACTCTGCTTGTGCTTCGAGAGCAGTAAGACACGTGACCCAGCGTAGTCATGTCATGTGACTTCACACTCGCGTTTGAAGACGGAATAGCGTGGACTGCTCTAGGTGCAACGAAACCACTTATGGTTATGGCTCATAGATGGCGCAGCAGCGCCATCTATGAGCCATAACTGAAAATAAAATTATGAGAGCAGCCTGCGCTGATGTCCGACAGGTGGAGCCACAGCTCTAACTATATTCGTTGAATTTAGATTATTGGTGGAGCCACAGCTCTAACTATATTCGTTGAATTTAGATTATTGCATTATCTCTTATTTAGCTGGGCGCAACGATTATGTAATGTGAGGGAATATGAGGGCTGGCAGTTATGACGTGGCGAGTAGAGCCTCGGAGAGTAAAGAGGTTTCAGCCTGCGCTACCAAATAATGTAGCGCAATATAGGAGGACAGTCAAGTTACATGAGGCCTCGAGGAGGGATTAAGAATCAAGAGGAATAAACTCGCACACAGAGTAAAGCAGGTTTGATAGGGAAGGGCAGCCGGGAGCCAAAGGAGTTCGTGGAGGCCTGGGGCTACCGGGAAGAGTAGGAGTAAACACCTCCCCTTCCGTCAGCTTGCCGTGGTCTATCGGAGTGAGCGTTGCGGCACTGATAGCTATCAGAAGCCCTCACTGCTCCGATGGATCGCGGCTTAGTTAGAGTAGCTTAGCGGGTCCGGCATCGCGGACCTCGGCGTAGCGGCACTGGTGTACCACCAGACGAGCCCTCATTGTATCCTCGCTTCCCTCAGTTAGCGCTCTGAGTACAGTGGCACTGGCTTCATGCCAGATGAGCCCTCGCGTCCCTCGGCTAGCGGATCAGCCCCCTAGCGCCGTGCAGTTGTCGCCCAGGCAAAAACCACGCCCCCCTGCCAGACTCACGCTGTGCGCTCCCTCAAAAACATCGATCCGGTTGTCTGCTTGTTCAGTATACTTGTTCCCAGCGTGTCAAGCGAAAATCGTACTCGCGACAAGTGGTGGAAGTGCGGGGTAACGACTACTTCCCGACTATGAACAACAACTGTAGCGAAGGAAAGTCGCGTACATGGCAACGCCGCGACCAAAGGAAGCAGGCGAAGGCGGTCCAACACTCATCGCCAATTAACCCAGAAGTGGCACGATGTTGAATTGGAAGATAAACCAAGGTCACTGAACGACCGCTTCGCGAAGATATTCGAAATTGCAACCGCCGCAGCGACGTGGAAATAAAAGAGAGAAAAAAAAAATTTAATGATCGGGAATAGTGACGAGCGGGTCTTACGGAGTTGTAGCAATCGTAGCATCAAAAACACGATGGAAGGCGCCGGAAACGAGCAAGCGTCAAGCCTCTATGGTCCCCCTCCACGTTTTTCTGCAAAATCTGACGAAGACGTGGAAGACTGGGTGCGCCTATATGAGCGCTACGCAACAGCAGTGGGATGGAGCGACGCCCAAAAAGCCAACAATTTGATTTTCGCCTTCGGCGGCGAGGCCAGTCGGTGGTACAGCGCCATCTTGAGGGATTAATTATTTCCAACCTATCGCAGTCTTCGCAAGCCGTGGGCCAACAAAGGGACCATATTGGCACAACTTATAATAAAGGCTATCCTTCTACTTGAAGATGCTGGTGCACTTGTTGATGCAATTGTATGTGACGGTGCTGCA
This sequence comes from Amblyomma maculatum, assembly GCF_055883805.1. Classification (NCBI taxonomy): domain Eukaryota; kingdom Metazoa; phylum Arthropoda; class Arachnida; order Ixodida; family Ixodidae; genus Amblyomma; species Amblyomma maculatum. The sequence continues at coordinate 121,007,352 of NC_139347.1, read as the reverse complement.
ACCAATCGGTCAATGTGGAAACATTTTGGTGTAACAGGAGCTCTAGACGGCCCCAAAAATAGCTTCTTGAACCCTGCATGCGACAACCGCAATGTTTTTGTTTTTTCGGACGCACCACACCTCATCAAATGTGTACGCAATCGCCTGTTACAATACAAAATGTTTTGCATAAATGGGAGCCGAGTGCTGTGGTGGCATTATGACAAGCTGTATGTAGAGGACAAAAAATTTGAAGGCCGACTCAAGGCATGTGCAAAACTGTCATTTTCTCATTTGAACCCAACCAACACAGAAAAGATGAGAGTAAAGCTGGCTACTCAGCTATTTAGTATGAGCGTCGCGAACGGCTTGCAGTTTTATTCCAAGCGAGAGATCGAGAGACTCAGAAACGTAGAAAGTACAAATGAATTCACAATCAGAATGAATAATTTGTTTGACGCACTAAATCGCAGACATGCAAACGAAGGCCTGAGGTTGGGTGGTCAGGATTTTAAGGTGCTGGAGTCTTCTTTACAGTGGCTAAATGAGTGGCAGAAAGACGTCAAGGCTGGAAAAATTGATCCCCGTAGCTTTTTATCGGACTCAACTGCTGAAGGGCTGCGAGTGACAATTCTTTCAACAATCCAGCTTTCTGCACACCTCCTGGAAACATGTGACTTCAAGTATGTCTTGGCCGCAAAATTTAATCAGGATGCCCTGGAAAAATTTTTTGGCGTAATCCGTCATGCAGGTGGCCAAAATGAACACCCCTGCCTACCAACTTTTCTGCAGCTTTACAATATGCTGTCTATTTACAATCTCATGAGACCGCCTAAGTACGGGAATTGCCAGTTGGAGGCTAAAGAAGAACCACGTCTGCTGAGTCTGTCTGATCTGACAGCCACATTTTTAGAAGATGCGCCCAGTAAGTCTCGATTGGAAAAGCTTAAAGAAAGACTTGATAGCTATGTGGAGAGTGAAATTGAATGCGAGGCTGTGTCTGAGAATGTCTCCGTGGAAAGCAGTGTGACAGACTGCATTATTTACTATGTGACAGGCTTTCTGACGAGGAAGCTACTGAAAACCACTAGTTGTTCAAAGTGTAGACTAGGGTTAGTAGCCACAGATGATGTGGCAAGAAAGCCTGAAGCAGCTCTCATTTTATGCAAAACACGTGGAGGGCTTAAACATCCTCACTCTGCACTCTTCTACTTCATGAAGCAGACAGAAGAAATATTTCAGAAGCACGCTGACGATAAACAAGTGTATGGCATAGCCATAGACTATGCGCTAGGAAACTTCACTCTATCTTTTTCCATGTGCGGAACATAAAAGAGATATAATGGCGCAAGTGTTGCACTATTACGTAGGATTGCGAATGCGCCAATAATGCAAACAGCTCAAGAAAAATGAGCCGAACAAAAGCCAGAACCTTCGAAAACTGTCAAAGCTGGCATAAGCAGTAGTCCGACTTTCTATTGAATGTAATGGGCTCCCATGAGATGATAACCTCATCAAAGTTGAACGTAAGATGAATGCTCCAAGTATCATTATTAGGAAACCAGCCAGCACGCAAGCAAAAGGTCATGAGATGTTCGATATGAACTATTTATTAAAAAAAAACGAGAAAGAAAAATTTCTTAACTCGCGCTGAGCGCCTGCAGTCAACGTTTAAGTTGCTGGGCTGTCCGGCTTTTCCACTCCCAGTACAGACTCCTCACAACCCTCATTTGGATCAAAATATTTTATTGAAAAGCAAAACATGCGTATTTTCACGTCACAAACAAAGCTAAGTGTTCACTGCAAAAAAAAAAAAAAAGTAATAACTTCTGCCTTCTGTTACATGTCATTCGGCCTGCTTGATCATCCTTATATTATGATGACCCTGCAAGCAAATCTTAGCGAAAGATTCACATTTTTTGGTGAGGTGTGGTTAAAGATGTGTATTACTTTTACAGTAGGTAAACCTTTGCAATGTGTCGTGTATTTTTTTTTTCTGCTGTTGCTGTAAATATTTTGTTAAAAATATTGTCACTACTGTATTTGTCCCTATTTAACAAGTGCTATTATTGCTCATTATTGCCCTGCTTCACTGGCGTTTGTCAAAATAAATCATATGTATCCCAGACTCTGCCAATTTACTTGCCTCATTTTCTCTGCGCTGCAGAATCGCATCTGCAGCTTGTCTGCAGCTTCACACAAGTACTAGCTTGATATTAAAAGTATAGATATATATTGCCTAGCCTCATAAACAGAGTGGGTGGCATTAGTTATGGGAAAAATAAATATTAAAATGGTGAACATAGATTATATTAAACAGCGTTGCGCCGCCCCACAGCACCTAACCATTGCGTCCACAGTTCGGTACATCGCGATCAACGGCGATTTCGCGCTCAAAACCGCTTATATTTGATTGGCATGCACACTAAGGTGTTTCGCGCTAACAGTGCCATGTAACATTAATGGTATCCGCTTAAGGCGAGTAAATGCAGCGTCAGAGTTCACATAATCACCTATAGGGCAGGATGAGAAACAGGCTCGACGACCGGCACGGGCGGCCCTACTCACGCTAGCGCCATCTCGGGGCAGACGACGGAAGTTGGTACAAATGTTTGCCGCCTCCGGAGGCGTCGTCGTATCACCTAAACTACTTCTAACACCGTGCACAGGTCGTAACGACCGAAATGTTTGACGCCCTGCAAGAGAGCATGAAGGCTCTGACATATGCCGTTGAACAACTTGCTCGACCAGGTCCACGCAGGTTCCCGAGCCGACAGTCCCGGAATCAGGCCGGGCAAGTTAGATGCTACCGTTGCGGCTGATCCGGGCATATAATGCGTCAGTGCAACATGCAGCTAGGGCCAACAGGGGCACAAGGCGCCCAGCCATCGGGAAACTAGGACGGCGGGGTCCACGAGTTCCCCCCGAAATGAAAAAAGGTAACTCCCCAGGAGAGGCGGCCTACGCATGCAGTTCTCACATCGTCACCCTCCCTGTTTCGGTGAAAGGCCGGAAAACGACAATGATAGTAGACACCGGCGCATCGGTGAACATTGCCTCCCAGAGCTTCGTGGCCAGGATAGGTGCAGAAATGGGCAAAACTACAGCCAATGTCAGGAACGTCAATGGAAAACTTGTCAGTGCAGCAGGCGAAGTGAAGCTCAATGTATATATCGGACCGATAGAGCTGCAAGAATCATTCCTGGTAATGCATACACTACCGTATGACCTCCTGGGTGGAATACCGCTGTGCGCGAACTGTGAAATGACAATCAGTTTCCCAAACCGAACAGTCACGCTGCGGGGACACAGCCTGAAGCTCCATCTGGATGATTTCGACACGGACATGGTAAACCCAGAGGTCATTTACTGCCAGCAACACCTACAGATCCCACCCTCTACGGAGGTTATGGTTCCAGTTACGGTTGGCAGAAACTGACCATGCCTGGTAGAACCCTTAAGCCCTACGCCAGACAGGCCCCATCCGAGTGTAGCCCGAGCCCTGGCTAGCATCCAGAACAACATGACGTATATCCGCATCGCCAATCCGGGACCTACACCCCTGACTATTAACAAGGGAACAGCACTCGGGAAAACCACGCCCCTCCTGAACGTTGAAATCTGCGTAAGGCCTCCGACTCAGTCTAGGTCTGGAATAGACGCAGTCCAGTATGGCACCCAGTTAGAGCAAGGCCAGCGTCAAGGGTTCCTGTCCTTACTGGAAGAATATGAGCACCTCTTTGTCAATGCAAATGAGGGCCTCGGCCGTACAAGCATAGTTGAGCACGAGATCAACACCGGTGATGCAAGACCAGTCCGGCAGAATCCATATCGCCATTCGGCAACAGAAAGAGAAAGAATCCAAGACCAGGTTTCGGAGATGTTGGAGAAGGGAGTCATAAGAGAGTCCAGCAGCCCATGGTCATCGCCCGTGGTTCTCGTTCGGAAGCGAGATGGGACTTGGCGCTTCTGCGTAGACTACAGGAAATTTAATACGGTCACGAAGAAAGACGTACAACCGCTTCCTCGGGTAGACGACGTTGTGGACCGATTGCAAGGCTCCCACTTCTTTACAACACTAGACATGGCGTCTGGGTATTGGCAAGTCCCCATACAGGAGGCAGACAAAGAAAAGACTGCCTTTTCTACAGGATACGGACTATACGAGTTCAATGTTGTCCCCTTTGGCCTCTGCAATGCCCCTGCCACTTTCCAGCGCATGATAAACAAAGTGCTAGCAAGCCAGCTCTGGAGAGTGTGCCTCGCATATCTTGACGACATCATTGTTTTCTCCAAGACCGCTGGCGACCACCTAAGGGACCTCAGAAATGTTTTCGACGCACTGGACTTAGCGGGCCTTCGGCTGCAGCCCAAGAAGTGCCACATCGCAACCGACAGAATTAAGTACCTGGGCCACATAATCGATGGATGTTCGGCAAGACCTGACCCTAGCAATATTCAAGCAATCGAGCAGGCGATGGCACCCAAGAACGTGAAGCAGGTCCGCAGCTTCTTGGGGCTCTGCAACTACTACAGATGCTTTGTAAGAGATTTCACCGGCATCTCACGACCATTAACCGAGCTCACCAAGACAGGCAAAGGCTGGGACTGGAGCATCGAATGCCAAAACGCCTTCGAAGAACTCAAGCAGTGCCTTACCAATTCACCAGTGCTGCGGCTCTTCAACCCCGAGTTACCTGTTGAAGTCCATACGGATGCCTGCGGGTATGGGATCGGCGCAGTGCTTGTGCAAAAGAACGGCATGGAAGAATATGTGGTCAGTTACGCCAGCCGACATCTGAATAAGGCCGAAAGAAATTACAGCGTCACCGAACAGGAATGTCTCGCGGTAATATTCCCGGTCAGGCAATTTCGTCCGTATCTATTTGGCATACCGTTTACCATCGTCACCGATCAAGCCAGCCTGACGTGGCTCATGACCACCAAGAATCCAAGTGGACGTCTCACGCGATGGAGCTTGCTCCTTCAGGAATTCAACATCAGCCTCAAGCATCGCCCAGGTATTAAGAACTCAAATGCAGACGCACTATCTCGTCTCCCATATGACACAGAAGGCACACACCCCTTATGTGAAGATATGCTGCTCTTCCTTGCGGACGACCAGAGGGAAAGAATTGCTGAGCTCCAGAGGGAAGACCACTTCCTCGGACCTATAATTGAGCACCTGAGGAACCCGAGTGAGCCTGTCCAGAGAAAAACCCGCCGTACAGCACGAGCCTTCAGCTTACAAGAGGAAGTTCTGTTCAGAAGAGCAAAAGGCTTCAAGGAAGACAGACTGGCCTTGGCAGTCCCTAAACCACTCCGCCGAGAGATTCTGGCGTCCTGTCACGACGACATAACAGCAGGGCACCTGGGCATGAAGAGAACACTAAGCAAGATCAGCCAACACTATTTTTGGCCAAAAATGTTTGCCGACATAACCAAGTACGTCCGCTCCTGTCCAGACTGCCAAACTCGCAAGACCCCTCCAGCTAAGCCATCCGGCCTGTTGCAGCCCGTCCCGCCTGCTCGGCGGCCTTTTCAGCGGCTCGGAATGGATTTCCTGGGTCCCCTGACACAGTCCTCAAGCGGAAATCGACATGTAGTCGTACTGATCGACTATCACACTATGTGGGTGGAAACCGTCGCCGTCCCCGAAGCCACAGCTGCAAGCGCCGCGAAAGCATTTTTGGAAGCAGTGGTTCTGCGGCATGGGGCACCTGAACAGGTGATCACAGACCGAGGGCAACATTTTGTGGCCGACATGATCGAAGAGCTGTTCCGTCTCACTCAAACGAACCACAAGCGCACGACGGCGTATCACCCTCAGACAAATGGCCTTTGCAAACGTTTTAACCGGACACTCGCTGAAATGATCAGCCAATACGCCTCGTCCGATCACCGCGACAAGGATCAATTTCTTCCCTTCGTGACGTTCGCATACAACTCATCCGTGCATGAGACGACTGGATACTCTCCATTCTTTTTGCTGTACGGACACCAGCCAACACTGCTGATCGACGTAGCCGTAGGCGCAGCCCCGGGGGGTGCCATGGGCCTGACAAGCAAGGAGACGATGCGCCGGTGGAATGACGCTAGGGAACTGGTACTAGAGCGGGAACGAAGGTCACAGGAGGCAAATAAGCTGCGATATGATCAGACACGCCGCACGCTGCCATTAACCCCCGGTGATCTTGTTTACGTGCGTATGCCTACATCCAAACGTGGTCACACATCAAAATTTTTGCACCCTTACCACGGCCCCTTCCGCCTCGTGAGACAAACCGCGGAAAACGACTGGGAAATAGAAAGTCGCCGAGGACGCCAAGATATTGTGAACATTAACAGGATTAAGCCCTATATAGACCGGGATAGTAACCCAGAAGTCGGTTCAGAAGAACACAATCCCGTCGGGGCAGAAGACACAACAGAGCCATGCCTAGATGTCACTGAGGACGAGCAGCCATCCGGCATCAGTAACGACGAAGAATTCTTCGACGCATCGGACATGGTCCCGGACGAAGAGTTCTTTATACATCAGACACAGTCCCGGACAACCCTGTTCCAACCAGACGCGAAAGAAGCGGCCGACGTATACTACCTCCACAAAGAGACGACTTTGTGTACTATTAGGCAAGAAGTGCGGGCGTGTGTGTGTGCCTGCAACACTAAGGGAGCCTACAGGACAACACGTTACGGGACTCAACGCATGTGCGCAGTGCGTGTACAAACAAGTACTTCCACAAAGGAGTATGTGGGTACGTGTGTGCTAAGGTGAACTAGACTCTACGAGTGCAGTGCGTTTCCAGACAGCTGGAAACTGACTTTTGTGGACAGCGGACTACATGAGCCATGGAGGTGAGCTAATGAGAGCGGGCTACTACCGCCCTCTCCCTACAGTGACGCCACCTACGGCGAATCGCGAGCAGTGACAGTGACAACTACTGGAACAGTGTTTCGCAGTAACGTTGGACAGTGCATCATCAAAGGACGATCATCGCATGTGCAGCATGTAGTATTGCAAATTCTGTGTTTTCTTTTATTATAACTTTGTATGAGTTAACTGGCTGAGATTGTGAGTGAGGACACTCACCATTGTTGTGTACCGGGAAGGAATGTAGCGCAGCAGCGCCACCTATGAGCCATAACTGAAAATAAAATTATGAGAGCAGCCTGCGCTGATGTCCGACAGGTGGAGCCACAGCTCTAACTATATTCGTTGAATTTAGATTATTGCATTATCTCTTATTTAGCTGGGCGCAACGATTATGTAATGTGAGGGAATATGAGGGCTGGCAGTTATGACGAGGCGAGTAGAGCCTCGGAGAGTAAAGAGGTTTCAGCCTGCGCTACCAAATAATGTAGCGCAATATAGGAGGACAGTCAAGTTACATGAGGCCTCGAGAAGGGATTAAGAATCAAGAGGAATAAACTCGCACACAGAGTAAAGCAGGTTTGATAGGGAAGGGCAGCCGGGAGCCAAAGGAGTTCGTGGAGGCCCGGGGCTACCGGGAAGAGTAGGAGTAAACACCTCCCCTTCCGTCAGCTTGCCGTGGTCTATCGGAGTGAGCGTTGTGGCACTGATAGCTATCAGAAGCCCTCACTGCTCTGATGGATCGCGGCTTAGTTAGAGTAGCTTAGCGGGTCCGGCATCGCGGACCTCGGTGTAGTGGCACTGGTGTACCACCAGACGAGCCCTCATTGTATCCTCGCTTCCCTCAGTTAGCGCTCTGAGTGCAGTGGCACTGGCTTCATGCCAGACGAGCCCTCGCGTCCCTCGGCTAGCGGATCAGCCCCCTAGTGCCGTGCAGTTGTTGTCGCCCAGGCAAAAACCACGCCCCCCTGTTGGACTCACGCTGCGCGCTCCCTCAAAAACATCGATCCGGGTGTCTGCGTGTTCAGTATACTTGTTCCCAGCGTGTCAAGCGAAAATCGTACTCGCAACAACTGGATGAAAGTGCTCCCACTCTTGTTCTCCCACTGGAAGCCATCCGCTCTTGTGAAGCACTTTTAGAAGTGCTCCTGCTTGCCCACTGAAATCCATCATTAGTGTGGTACCGGTGCACCAAAAGCAAGTCAGCACTACGCCACAATGTTAGTGCGATTTCGGAAACTGAATATTAGCATTCGGAGAAATGTTTCGCAGAAACAAGGAATCACTTTAAGCAGTTCACCCCATTACGAGTTGAGTCCGAGGAAATTCTCATGAAAACACTTGCCCAAGGCGAGAATGCACTATGAGCTGCTGAAAGGACTGGTCAGCTAAGAGCTTCAAATTCCGAGAGAATTCTCTGCTGCTGAACACTTAGCTAAGTGGCAAAGGATATTCTATATCCTAGAAGACGAGCAGTCTGACATGACAACCCAAGAATGTACAGACCTGCAAATGAGGAAGCAGCTGTACTGCAGCAGTCAATTAAAGCATCTTTAATACAGAATGCTGCAGTGAGATGGGCCACCAGGTTCATGAAAAATATTGTTTCTTTGCAGCATCGCCAGACCGTCATGTGAAGATTGTTCTCAGAGCTCACCCTAACAAGAATGTCCTCTAGGCCTCCTCTAGAGAGAAGAGGGAAGTATAGCTTATTGGTTGATTCTTGGCATTCACCATTCCAGCATCTGTGCCATGGGAACAGATTCGGAATCAACAGTTCAAGTTCTGCTGCGCCTCTGAAGGTGAAATGCTCATAAAAAGCTGGTTAAGCCATGCTCAATGCATGCAGTCACAGAGCATTCTATGTGGAAGTCATTGAGGGAGAATTGTCAAAAGCGTTCACATGCATATTTTTTTAATTTTACCAGATACGGGGACTTGATCTCACTCACACACTATGGTGCGACTGTAGCCACCATGAAGTGGAGCACTCTGCATCAGTTCAGAGGATTTGTTTTGATAACCAACTGTGGGATGAAGTTATTTAACAGGGCTGCACTGATATTTTTAAGGAATAACAGCACGGAGACGAAGGACAAGGAAGAAGACAACACCTGCGCTGTTGTTGTCTTCTTCCTTGTCCTTCGTCTCCGCGCTGTTATTCCTTAAAAATATGTACCAACTAGCTCAACTTTCCATGTTACTGCACTGATACCAAACATCTTGGTTTGTTATAGAGAGCAGGGGATGGTTTGTACCATTTCATAAGTTCAAGAAAGGGGTTTCTACTTTTGATGAGCAGAATGAGCCAATCAAGCTGTAACTAAGAAAGTTACATATTTCTGCTGCCTCGATAGAGCAGTGATGTCCTAAAAGAGAAAAGACAGATCTAAGGTAAATGATGCACTATGCCTCATTTCCTGGTAATGCTGCCACAAAACATAGACATGAAAGTATGATGAGAAACCTTTATAAAAATATAATAACAGGCCTTACTGTGACACACTCAGGGATGGTAGTGACCAGGAGATATCCTTGGCTGTCTGCAAGCCCTGCCCATCTGTGGTGCAATGCACAGCTGGAATCTGTGTCCTGCATTGTCTAACTACAGGCACCTAATTAAAAGTGGCAAGTATGATGTGAAGATGGTCAATGGTGAATTGGTGCTGTCTTCAAGAGGTAAACATAGGTACTGCATTCAGGTAAGGTTCCTTTTGTTTTGCTCTGGCAAAACATGCTGACAGTTCTGTTTGATCAGCAGGGAGCAATGTTCTTGTGAATGTGCCCATCGACATTAAATACATTTCATGCACATTACTAGGCTAAAAAATTTCTACTTTTCAGATCTCCTGCCTCACCCTGAAAAAGTACATTTTACAAACCAGTTGCCTGTGTGAAAAAGGTATAACAGATTTGTGAAATATAGATCAAAGAAAAGCTTGTGCACAAGAGAGGGGGGAGGGGGGGGGGAGATTGCACACACGCTGAATTGACTGAAATTGTGAGCAAAACAATGAGCCTTAAACCAGTCAACTTGAGTAGAGTGAAAACGGCGGCTGTCTACTTTGCAATACGCCGAGTGAGATAGTTGAGTCAGCGCGAGCAACAGCGTTGGAGAGTATGCGAAGACACGTTTGACTTGCTGGACAATTAGTTTCAACTAGAGAAGGATACTGCAGTGTGGTTGTGACTGAACTTGCGAATGAACTGGGAGGCTTGTGAGTGAGTGCAGAGTCAGTATGACGGCACATGCTGTGTGCACTGTGCCGTTTTGTAACCGGTGCCTTTCAGGCAGCCATTGGTAACTACGTATACATTGGAATGTCCCAGCCAGAGGTTAGCCGTCGTAAGCGTCAGGTGGCGGAGGCAATAGTAAAGGTTGGCACGGAGTGCAACTGAGTGGATTTCCCACAGGGCTCCCAGAAGTCTGAGGCAAAAGGGGGTTTCCTTCGCCATTGCATTATCCCCGGCGTCGTCGGGTGTTACACTCGTTGCCATCATGGTGCCGCAGGGCAATGCTGCTCACAAGGCAGCCTCCAGAACTGCAAGGGCTACTACGCAGTGCACACTATGATTGTGAGTATACTACTACTGCATTATTGACCACTTATCTTCGAATATAAGTTGCACTTTGACAATGAATGTTCACGAGTAATCTTGTGCTTTTACCTGTTTTCTCTCAGGTCTGCGATGCCAACATGCGGATCCTTGCCACAGACACCCGTAACCCTGGCTCGTGCCACGACGCATTTGTGTGGCAGTACAGCTAGCTCCATCAAGACATTGAGAAAGCCTTCTGGACAAAGGGGAATTCCTTCTCAGTAAGCAGTAACAACTGTTATTGACCATTAGGCTACATCGGTTTGCATATATTGAGTCGAAGCAGTGCACACTGACCATAATGTACTATGGGTATATGAATGAGTCGAGATAGTTATAAAGGCTTGTTACAGTAGAATACATACACCTCATGTCTTCTGCAGTCCTTGTTTATGCAACAATGTATCATTTATTGGCAAAACACATTGCTGCAATGAGCCTACTAACAGCAATAAATGTGGCCCAAGCAAGACAACTGAACCATGAATAGCCACAGATAGCTGCCCACCTAGTAAGATCAGACAACAGGTTTTTATTCCCACCAATGGTGATTGGGGTGGGACAATGACCCCAAACCAATGAAGCTATCACTCATTCATGAATGTCATCAAAGCCCACAAGTCAGCACAAATAAGTCAGCTTGTCATAGAGATTTCAACTTTCCCCATGCAGAATGGGGATACAAGTTCAACCCACAAAGAGAAGACTCCATGTTCAATGCAATCGCTGAGCTAAATGTTTTTCCCTAGTGTTGTAAGTTGCCTGCACGGGAGTAAAATGTGGTATTTGTTAGTTCACCTACACAAGTGTCCTGTAGGAGTATGACTTGTTGTATTAGTGCAAAGTTATGTGAGAGATGTGCCCTGTGTTGGGATGGTATGAAATCACTTCTCTGAAACATTCCTGGTGTGCATATGATTTTCATTCTTTTAACACAGGCTTTAACAGGCGTACTTTGTTATTTACTTCATTGCTCCAAGTGTTCCAGGCCAGCAGCAGCAGTAATTCTGCAGTTTGACGATTGCTAAGCACATTATTGCTGTAAGCAATGAAGAGTTGTTCTTCCCACTATGGGTGCAAGCCAGGCCAATAAAATGCATGTTGCAGTGCCACGCCAGTACACGTCTGCTGTCTACAGCATTGTCACTACCTCGTAACAATATGAATGACAACTCGGCTTGCAGCCTCCAGAAGGGCTGGCGACAAAACACCCACCAAACATGGCCTTTGGGGCCCCCTTGGACGACTGCAAAGGCATGAACCAAGCGGTGAGAGAAAGAAAATAACAGCATTGGAATTATCATGAAGAGTACAGCCCGTATGTCAAGTGCATTTTGTTAATGCTAGCATGGCTCATGACTGCAAGTCACAGCAAATCATATCAGCAAAGAGTGCACAAGTGGGTCCTGCTGATTTCGATGCTATATAATCAGGCTCCTAATGACTGAGCCAGGCTGTTGGTGGAAGGGAGCGTCAGAGCGCGGCCACATGAACCTGCCAGGAGGACAGATCCCCACTGCTCTCATACTATAGCATAGCCCCTTGGAAGGCACAGCAGCAGGCAAAAACACAGCTTCCTTCTATGCTGTATCCCGCCTCTTTCGAGGGACACGCCTTGCATATCATCATGTGGCAGCACTTTCGGCCTGACTGAGACAATTTCACATCGAGCAGTTCACGTGGTTATTCCAAGGAAGAGTCGGCAAATTACCAAGTCGTAGGCAAACCTAGTCTACCAGAAAAACGTAGGGCTAGAACCTGGCAAACCTGGCCACTGCTAGCGTCGTTTTGATTAGTTGTCTTCCATGCACCACTATCACCGGCTCATTGGCCAGCTCCTCACATTTTCATATAGCAGAGACTGCAAAAGAGGACAGCGTAATAAAAAAAAAAACGGAAGGGTGAGGAGGCACCTTGAAGTGGGGAAACTACAGCGCGGCTGTTCACAGGATTGCAGGGAACCAAAATTGGGGTACGTTTATTACGTGGGAGACAAAAAATCCAGATCATTACTTGAAGTTGGGGGTGAGTTCATCATGCGAGTGTGTTCATTACGAGTAAATATGGTAGCAGGGATTTTTTTTTCTTATTCAGCAATAAAAAACAGTAATAAGACAAAGGAATCATTTCTTCGCATGAAGCACACTTTCTTAAAGTGGTAGATTACTATAATTTTCAAAACGTTTCGTATATGTTTAAAATATATTTTACTGCTTTAAGCTGCTATCAAGAGAGAGGGGCACATCTCTCCGTCAAGCCAGACAGGCTTTTTGGATGCGCTTCCAACATCCCTGATACTGAAACAAATTATTTGTATACATAAGATGTACCCAATGATCTATCTGATGCCTTGAAAACCGACTTTAAATGCTTCGCCCCCTAAAAAAGTGTCTACCAGGGCACATGCATCTGCTTGCATGATAGGCCCTGCATCGTTGGCTGGTGTGGAGCTTCTCTGCTACCCTCATCGGCTCCAACTGTCAACACATTGCTGCCTCTTCTGCACAGCTTAATAGAATGAACTACAAAGAGAAATTTTTTATTCAGCAATGGAAAACAGTAGTGAGACAAATGATTCATTTCTTCATATCTTCTAGTATCATCTTCTTAAGTGGTAGAGGCACTAATTTTAAAATTTTTTACCCCTTTCAGCTGCTTTCGAGACAAAAAAGTGCATCCCTCTGTAAAGCCAGTCTTATGCTCTGGATGTACTCTTACCATCCTTGACGTTGAAATAAAGGTATTGGTATTCGTATATGTGGAAGTATACACAAATAGCATGGCAAAGGAAGAACGGCTGCACCGACCTCTCTGATTGGTTTAATAATGGAATCAAAATTAATCATGGATGGCATTTATGTCGGGAAGTAGCAGCACTCTGCTACGGGTTCTGGACCCCTTGCCCAAACAGTTGTGGCGGTGGTCGACGCCATCTAAAAATAGACCAAAAAACCAAAACATGAACAGACAACAAGAAGAGAACACAAGCATATTGGGAGCAAAGCCTCCCCCAGGCAATGGAACTTAACGCTGGGGAGCCCCCCCAGTTAGACTAAATGGTCTGCCAAAATGTAGCCAAAACACCGAAAACCAGAACCTGCCTCTACGATTGTCACAAGCATGTTGGGAGCAAAGCCTCCCCCAGGCAATGGAACTTAACGCTGGGGAGCCCCCCAGTTAGACCAAATGGTCTGCCAAAATGTAGCCAAAACACTGGGTCACTTAGGGTCTTAGGCGACCTCAAGACCCTAAAGAACTGATCATGCAGTAAAGATCTGCCAAACTCCCAAGTTTATTCTGTAGCAGCATCTTTAGCAGTCAGTGCTGTTCATTCTCGTAAAAACATATACACAACCATGCCCTTGATTTCGGGCTTCTAAAAGTGTGTATGAAGTGCTGCATTGCTGCCTCATGCAGCTCAAGACAGCATTTATGAATACTGTTACTGCTACAGGCGCTTCAAGCTGCACTTTCAACGACGAAACGTCAATCCATTGACAAGCATATGATAAAATTGAAAGGCCACATCATCATGAAGCAATACAGAAAAAGCCAATTTGCTGGGGGGGGAGCAGCATAGCTTCGTGCTCCGCGGACCATGTTACTGTGTGCAGCTTGCTGTCGTCTTTCTTAGTTTGTTTCCCCTTGTCAGTGTGAGAGCAGATGCGGACTTTGGCTGAGCTGTAACTTCGTGCTCCGCCTTCTCAGATGCACCCGCATCGATATCGCGACACGTCAAGCATGGCGACCTTTAAGTGCACTTTCGACCAGGACTGGACGAATCCGAAACACTGAGAGTTTGCAGCCTGGATTAGGCCCGTCAAATGTAACGCAAACACAGCGTACTGTGCGCTATGCAGAAAGCAGTTTTCACTCAGCAACATGGGAAGAAGAGATGTGACAAGTCACGCAGAAAGTAAGAAGCACAGAGTGGCCGTTACAGGAGCCAGAACACCTTCTGTGGCTTCATTTTTGACACCTGCAGCCGCTGTTGTAAATAATGCCGGCCAGAGGTGCTGTCAGTTCCTGCGCAGCCTTCAAGGGCTTCAACTACAGCCTCAGATGTCCAACCCGAGCATGCACCGAAGGATATATTTCAGTGTGACTTGGAGGTCATAAATGCCGAAGTGATTTGGTGTCTAAATGCTGTTATGAGGCACATATCACTCTATACTGCCGCGGCATCGGCTTCTTAGTTTTTTTTTTATGTTCCGATTACCAGCTGCAGCCAAGGAAGTGCAGTGGCATGCCACACAAGTGGCACTGAAAAATTTCTACAGGAGCACGCACCGACTGGATCTCTTTGGGCAGGCATCTGTGCTTCAAATAAGGAACTGTACACATTTCTGAAGGTAATTCTCACTCTTTCATATGAAAATGCGGCTGTTAAGCGGGGATTTTCTGTCAACAAAGGAGTGTGTTGTTGAAAATGAGAAAGTTTGGTCACCCAACGAATCGTCTGTGACGCTGTGTTGTCTGCTGGAGGAGTTGCCAGCGTAGGCTGACCAAGAGGATGGTCCAAATGGTGCGTGGGGCTAGTGCACGGTGGAAAGAGGAGCTGGAGAGGACGAGAACAGAAAGGGCCGATGCACTGGGGAAGAAACGGGAAAGGAAGCGTGCCACCACTTCTGTGAAGGAGCTTGAGCTCAAAAAACAAAGTGAAGGCTGACACGGAAATGCAAGCGTCCCTCATCCAAACGAAAACAAACTTTAAAGCAGTGAAACAACACTGAGGCGTTTTGCACGTTCTGAAAGCATGTCAGAAAGGTTGGTTGAGGTTGGCTTTCCAGTGTTCCTTCGTGATTTGTCACTCATTTAGTTATAAACACTAGCGATGGCGCCACCGCAGCCTAGGTTGCGTCCGTCACCTTTTTCGACCGCGTGCCGAAGGGGGCGAACAACACTGATATATGTAAGAAGCTGGTAAAGCAATTCAGCAAGTCCGATATCGGGGGAGTTCAAGACTTCCAAGCCGGACGTTTCGCGATCTTTCTGAAAAACAAGAGGGCGGTGCAAGCCTTCCTCGCGGATCCTGTCGTCACAGTGCGAGGCACCGCGGTGTGCTTCGCGTACCGTGGCAAGCTCAGCACAACCGTACGTGGGTTTGGCTTTCCGAAAGACCTGGGCGTGGAGGAGCTACATGAGGCGCTGGAGCGGTACGGGCCCGTGAAGTCCATCACCATGAAGTTCGTGCCGGAGTTCGAGGGCATCCCGAGCGGCAACCGCCGTGTGAAGATGGATTTGCGGCGATCGCTGCCAAACTTCCTGCAGGTGGCCGAGTTCATCCTGCAGTGCGAGTACGAGGGGGTCGCACATGCTTGCCGGTGCTGCGGCGCTCGCGACCACGTGCGCGCTGCGTGTGGCCTGCCCTGCCCTCAATGCGGTGCGGACCACGCGCTGATTAAGTGTGGTGCGCGAAACTTCGTGTCCGTGGCCAAGCACGCCATGGTGGTAGCCGCTGCAGCCAGCCGACCGGCACGCTGTCTTCCGAACGGCCGCCGGAGGACACCGAGGACTACAACCGCCGAAGACTACAACCTGCGTCGCAGCCATGGTGAGTGATATCCCTCTCACCGCTTCCGACTTGTCACCGCAGGCCGCGCCGAACTCCTCCGCTTCTCGGAGAGACGATCCTGGCCCTGCTGACCCCGTCAAGCAGCAAGCGCCCCCATTGGCAGAGAGCCCGCAGCACGCGGCACCCATGCAGGACGCAGCCGACCAACCAGAGAGGCAGACGAGCGGCAGCTTGGCGTAGCGGCACTGGTTAACCACCAGATGAGCCCTCGCTATACCCTCGCTTCCCTCAGTTAACGCTCTGAGCGCAGTGGCACCGGCTTCATACCAGACGAGCCCTCGCTTCTCTCAGCTAGCGGACCAGACTCCTCGCGCCATGCAGTTGTTGTCACCCAGGCAAAGACCACGCCCCCTGTCAGACTCACGCTGCGCGCTCCCTCAAAAGTACAGTTGATCTGCGTGTTCAATCCTTATTTGCACCACGGCAAAAGAGGCTGTGAAAACCTAGACGCGACAGGTTCACTGATCTTGGCCCCTACACTCTCGAGGCTGACAAGACAGTTGCATGTGACCATGGTCTGGTTATTATGTGTTAGCCTCTTGCAGAGTCATGGCATCAAATCCTTGGTATTTTTGCTTCTAAGGAAAATTTTAAATCATCGTTGCTCTCGAAGATTCTTTTGGAAGTTGTGCTGCTTTCTGAAAATGCCAGTCTGAAGGGCGACTGTCACCTGTGATGGGGCGTTATGGAATCGGGCAATGTGGGGTTAGTCTTAGTCAAGATGCGATCGAAAAGGCTTTTGGCATAATACGCCAATTTAATGGCTGCAATGATCACCCGACATTAGCCCAGTTCCTCACAGAAGTGCAGTTCCACAGCAGTGCAGTTTCACAGCAGTGCCTTAACCTCTATAATCTGGTAAAGCCTCCAAGTACTGGGAATTGGGCAGGCAGAACGCTCGAGGCTCTAGTTGGGACCGCTGAATTAGCAAGCCACTTCGACACCCTGCTGGGCTCTGGTAAACGGGATGAAGCATCAAGAATTCTCCAGACCTCTCCAACTTCATTAGCACCCAATCACATATATCCAGAGCAAACAGGCGATGCCAGACTGTTGTGGTACCTAGCAGGATATACTACGCGATTTAATTTAGTTAAGCTGGAATAAGCTGCACAAAGATAGCACTACAGAGATTATACAGCACATGCAACAAATGTCACATGAACTACAAGGAAGCACTTAGAAGCAGCATTGTAAAGTTTTCCATCATGACCCGTCTTCACTTCTACACAAAGCCCCTGAACAAGGACCGCACTTCCACAAGGGAGAAGAAAAACCATTTTAAGCTTAGCAGAATATCCAGTGGACCAAATGGAGGTGCGCTTTCAGCTATGTATTGTTAAACTTTCTCTCAAGTGTGTTTTCTATGTTACTAATCTATTTTAAACGAATGTGACCCAAATTACTATGAACTCTGTTATCAAGTGAATATGAATTATTGTTCAGTGTGAAAGCAATCAACAGTTCCATCAGGAATGTACAGTAGGGATCATATGTTTTCCACTTTTATTTGCATGAAACTCATCACATTATTTGGATGAGTCAAGCACAATGCTTATTTTACAATCAAATAATGATCGAGAACCGCATGTGCTCTCGCCCGGGATGGACGTGCCTCGGCGAGCTCCTGCGAAACACTCTGCCGAGATGGTGAACTTCGCCTCGCCGCCCCTGCGTGGACCTCCCTAAGCGCCGCGCGCTGCTGGCCCCGCCGCTCTCGCCAGACGGCTGCAGAGGGCCGCTTGCTCGCTTCATCGCCACCACGCCAGCCAAAATGGAACCCAGAGCTCCGATGTCTGCTGCTCCGACCTCCCAGACTCCACCCGCCACTTCACTTCAACCTACAGAGTCTGCTATGGCGGATTTTTGCCACAATGAAAACGACAGCTGGACCATTGTCGGCTCCACCCGCAAAGCACCGACCGCACCAAGATCAAGGTACGAGCTTCATTCATCGCAGTGTAGCTGCCATCCACGCTTCTCCCTAACCAACCAAACCATATCATCTTCTTTCTGCCATAACAGACGCAGCCTACCTGCCCCTTCGCACTCACAGCAACCTATTCCTTCATCTGAAACTAGAACAGCGCCTCGTTTTCGCGCAAATGCACTCTGTCCTAACAGCGCAGCGACTTCTTCAAATTACATCCATAAAATTAAGCAAAAAGGTATACCCAGTTAGCACCTACGCTGTGGCGCCGCTGGATTCCTGCAAGAGAGTTATTCACGGCGTCGAATCGGGGCTATCTACCCACTAATTGATGAGGGACCTCGAATCATACAAGGCAGAAATATTTTCCACCCGAATGATGGGCTCTACAGAGATCGTACTGGTCACCTTTGCAGGCTCCCACGTGCCACACACGCTCTACTTAAGACATGTGGCCTATCGATGTTCCCACCATCCCAAGACACTACGATGCACCCGCTGCCTTGAATGCGGCCACCACGTGTTCCAGTGCCCTGCGCCACATCCTCGCTGCGCCAAGTGTACCACGGTGTTCACGTAGCCAGACTTCCCACACCGCTGCCAGCCATGGTGCCTTCAGTGCCACAGTGACCACCCCACTTGATGCGAGCTGCCCAGTTCTGAAACAAAAGGACAAAATATGCGCGGCGGCCGCCTACCAAAACTGAATCGCCAGCGGAACCCCCGAAAATGCAGCCACAACAGTCCCCATTCCTCTGCTTCGCGGCACGGACCACTCAGACATCCAAGCAAGCTCACCGCTCCTATGTGAATGTGCTGCAATCCACCTCACCGTCAACCCAATCGACATCAACCTCGCTCACAAATGATCAACCCAAGGGTTCGCAGGAGGTCAACGCTTCCACCACTCCACCATCGATCATGGAGCAACGACACCTAACCGGATTCCTGCGCCACTACGGCAGCAAACCTTGCCCAAATGATCAGCACTCATATAAACGTCAAGTTATAATTTCATACGCATTGGATACCCACTCTAATTCAAGCCATTTCTTTAATAACAATCAATAATCACGAATGCGGCTGCTACACCCATGCTGTACAAAATTTTTGTACATAGAGGTAGCGTACACGACAAGTCAATTTTTATGGCAAAAAGGGCGAGTGTACAAAAGGCCCCATTAAAGCCTGTAGAATACGATTGTTGCATTTCGCAGTCTTCAAAGCGGCAAAGTCGAATCGTGATAGAGCATCAGCG
Organism: Amblyomma maculatum; assembly: GCF_055883805.1. Classification (NCBI taxonomy): domain Eukaryota; kingdom Metazoa; phylum Arthropoda; class Arachnida; order Ixodida; family Ixodidae; genus Amblyomma; species Amblyomma maculatum. The sequence goes on along the minus strand of NC_139347.1, from coordinate 120,988,136 downwards.
CATCGCGACTGAGTAACTAAAGCATAACTACTGTAGCCACAGTTTTATTTGAACAAAAGCTGATGGAAAGCGCAGCTATAATAATGCATCATCACTGCCATTGTAGCATGCAAATGAACGAATTGCAATCCAGATATACTATTTTATGAACCCAAAGAACCATTAAAAATTCGCATTTCTAGCGCGAAACGCATAGCAGGCCCGTAGGAAGCAGCGTGTAAGCAATCGCCAGCGCCGCCTCGTGGCTGCATTGCGGAAGCACACGTCAGCGGCCACGCCTTCAGCAAACTTCCCCTATTCCAGCCACTGTATTGTCGCTGTCATCAATACATCCATGCAATTGTTGCCATTGGCCGCTCCTGCCACTACTCCCCCAGCCGCCTCGTCTTGCCTCCACCACTTCCATGGCTGACCGCCTTTTTTCTTGGCTAGAGCAACTCATTGCAGCAGCCACAGCCTCGGAACCGCCCCAACGCCGTGGACGCCGTCGTCGATTCTCAATGCCTTGCCAGCACAGACAGCATGAGCAAAGTCAATCTGGAGGCCTATGCACATGATACATACTACCATCACCACTTTGGCACCAACACTCGCCGTCTTGCACATGGACAGAAAATCGTCTAGCTGACCACTAGTGGCGACAAGTGATCAGTGCCAAGACGTGTGTCACCACATCTCCATATTTGAATGAATAACCAGACAAAAATACCTCGTATATATATCCATAGATAAAGATGACTGCATCAACCATGTGCAGAAACGCATGGATACGGCTTTCCGCAACGTTTGAGCCAAGCACAAACTCTGGCTCAAAAAGCCTCAGTGGAAAGGGCAAACTGACTGGAGACCTCGTCAACAAACTGAGCTCTCATTACTCCTACTATGGATGGGCCTAACTCGTAAAGGAGACATTCCTGCCATAAGCAGGGCAGTAATGGCCACATGCTTTCGCATCATGACGCAAAGTCAAACCACAGCTTTTGACCACCAGGATCTATATTCTAGTGTAAGCGAACTGCTGCAAAGGCTCAGGGTAAGCATACCAAAAACCTGCTTCCTCAAGTTTGTGTGGCCCCGCTTGCCACCCATCAGCGGCTGTCAGACAGAAAGCTGTTTGGGCAATACCTGCATGGCAAAAACTCAAAACAATGAGAGCCTTCATTCAACGATATACTTGCTCCTAAGTCCCATGCCTCATTGTTGCGGTGGAGGTCTCTGTAGCCAACACCGTAATGAGATTCAATCACGGTGGAAGAAAGAGAGGTGCTCCGACGGCGCCGTGAGGAGTGGCCGCTTAGTGCGACTTTCACGCATGACGTGGCCGCCAAGGGCAGCACCGGTACTGGGGGCCTATCTCGTTGCTCGTTTCGCTTGCATTTCTATGGGCGCACCTGGGACGGGCGGTTGATTTTGACACATAGGGATGTTCGCCGGCTTAAAAAAAATTTATTTTTTTTGATGGAAGGTATGCACCTTTATATTTCTGCCATTTTTCTGGGTTATAATTCGACTTGGGGCCGCATGAATGATTTCTGAACTGACATGCAGCTTTGAGGTTTACGACAAACACGAGTAATAGAATGTTTCCTGAAAGCACTCCTGTGAGCGGCGTGTAAAAAGCATCTAAAGAAGTACAAGACGACCATGTGAGCCTTCACAACTCCCAATATGTGCGAAGCTTGAGGTACTGTCAAGCCGGGAAAAAAAAAAAAGAAAACAGCTACGTTCGTGCACTCCGATGTTTGAATTTCTTCTTGCCGTTCTTTTTTCCGGTTGATAACAAAAAACGCTAATGTCCTGATTTATTGCATTACGGACAATTGTAGAAGGCTTTTGCTGCAACCCGAATGTAAATATGACGCAAGAAATTTAAACAGCGGAACCGGTAAGCTCGCATTTCCTTTTATTACCATGCACATGAGCGTGTTGCACATTACAGCGCAATATGAAGGTATGATGCTATTGGTAGATTCTATGTAAGATTAAACAAAAGATGATCGGCCGACCTTATAAATTGATTTTAAAATTTGATATATTGTTGACCGATGACTGGAAAGAAGATATCTGCAATTGGTTTTGCTGCCATTTTGTTTTTCGGGGCACAGGAAATTAATAATAATGAAGGAGTGGAGTACGCGGTTGTGTTCTCTGCTGTTTTTGAGAACTTTCGTTATTAATTACAGAAAGTAATAAAGTTAGGTAGCTGAAGATGGTCTCACTAAAAATATGCAAGTTTTTGTTTGTATTCAATTAATTTTGTCTTTTTGGGAAGTGTAGGTTTTTTTATTTGCTTGACCAACAAAGAAGAGGTTGGTGCCGCATAGCGGTTCTGGCTACTGCTTCCCACTAAATTTATAAGAAACACCTGGTCTGTTTTTATCCTATTTTTAAAGTATAATAATTGGTTCACAGGAAAGTAAAGGTGCAGTATCTGTCACAAATGTTCTGTGGACACCTAACCCGCGCCATAAAGGAATGAAGGAAGGTGGGAGTGAAAGCGGAAAGAGAGAAAGAGGTTCGGGTAGTGGGGGGCTAAGGAGTACTTTCGACCACCCATGGATCTTTAACGTGCACTGACATCGCACAGCACACGAATGGCTCTTCTTTTTGCCTCCATCGAAACGCAGCCACCGGCGGTTGGGATCGAACCCTGGTATAGTCGGGCACAGTAGTCGGAAATCTTGACCACTGCACCACCGCGGCGGGGCAAAATCGGCTCTATCATTTTGCAGTTCTTTGTCTGAAAAAAAGTTTGTGGTAGAGCGGCAATACTTCCACACTATGTTCTCAGCATATTTATCTATCAAACTGCGAAAGCTTATATTTATATAACGTTTCATACAGACGTGCGATCGCACCAATTTCAAGAAAACAGTGAACAATGAGAATTTCTGAAGACAACCAATTTTTTTTGGTCTCTTGAACTTTTTCCACCAATTCTCCTTTACATCAGCTTTTCAAATTCATTGAAAACATTGCATAATTTCGTTGTGCTAGTAATTACGGCCGCTCCAATAACGTTGTTGCGCAAGTCTCAGCGCACGACACAGCAGGAACCAGGTGGCTAGCACACGCGGGAACTGGTAAGTGTGGTCAAGCCTGCACGTTTGTTCACCACTGCCAAAACACACATGTGGTGTCAAGAAGTTGAACATAACTTTGCAGTTCAAATCATATAATAAAAACTATAAAGTAATTTATTTCAAAATCGTGCGTTCTTATACCAAATTTCATTAGTAATATTTACTTTTGTAGGTATATTTGATTAAAGTCTGTGAATGAGGATGGCAACGACGACTCGACCACGGTCGAGACAGAGTAGGACCGGGGGTGTTGCAATTGAGTTCGGCGTGCAGCAACGTCAGATCTGCATCGAGCTCGATTTCGATTGACTTGATCACGATTGAAAGTGCCCGTGTGACAAGGGTATTATTTGCGCGAAACGACCAGAGGCTTGAAATGTCCTTCACAAAAACCAGAGCAAGTATATGTGGCTGTGCATCTAATGAAGTCCCACGCACACAAGGTTGCTCACAGAAATCTCTCCAATTGAGACCACAAAAGAGAAAATTGTAAAATTCACTTGTGCTGGAATAGGTGGATAGGCTGACACCTGTCCTGTATTTGTTGGCAAATAAAGTTTCATTAGTAGGGAATTCATGAACAGATAATGCTTCAATATGCTTTGGATATATATTTCAACAAAATGATGACCTGAAGCACTCTTTTATACTTGCAGAAAATTGCATGAATGTAAAGATGGAGCTTGTAGAGTGGCCAAGCCAGCCTGCTGAGGTTATTTCAAATGAATATCTCTGGCTAGGCATCATATGTTGTCCAAAGAACAAAAAAGCCGGTAGTGCCAAGCAGAAATTCTATCAGCCGCTGCAAAAAAATTAGCATAGGCTAAACATTTATTGACAGCTTCTTAAACTCCACGCTCTGGTGGCGTTAAGCAGCGACCGATTAAAACGGCTTCCGTGCAAAGTAATGATGACATTAGATCATTACAAAAAAATTGTTGAAATTGGTGCCCCAGCTTATAATAAGTCCTTTATTATCGCTGACATACAGTAGAGAAAGCAATTCTTTAAAAAGCTTGCCATAAAATCAAGCCCCAGCTTAATACAATGACAAATACCAGCTGTTATATTGTAAAAAGCCTGACCTTTTCCATACTAAGTACATGTGCAAACTTCAATGTGATAAAGAAAAGAACAAGTCTACCAACTAAAATATCACATATTTTTGCTCACTACTGTAGGCGAATGCAACCGAAGGTTGCAAATCTAGATGATACGGGCTGCAAGTTGATGGATCTTCACATGTTCCCACTGGCACAAATATCTAGCCCTTTTAACTTGCGGGCTTTTGTGCTCACATATGGGAAGAAAAAGATATCCATTTTCCTGTGATTCCAGGAAATGTTCAAGAAAATGTGTCTGCCACCTGCTAAAACATGGATACCTGCGTGACATAGGAGCCAATAAATATCTTGCTTTTGCTGGGGAGCTGAAAGAAAATGTTACCTTGTTGCTTCTTGGCACCATTGCGATGTCAACGGTTCCCAATGGGACTTAGCTTTGAAGCACTTGAGCCCCACCTGGTGTAGTCTGTCCAAAACCAACATGAAGCTGCAATGGGAGCCATATGAGGAAATGTGAGATAAATGTTTCAGAAATCTTCCCCTCAGATAGGGAGGTGGTAGAGGAAGAAGGAAAAACTGGCATATTACCCCGCCAACCATATGCAACATAGCATTACTGAACCGACTGCTGGGTCAAAACTATTTTACATTGCTGACATAAAGAAAATGAACCTGAGCTTTACAGGATTTCCAAAATGGAAAGTTTACAGACATGCATGTAACACTGTGTGCCAGTTCAGTAAAGTGAGAAGCAAAGCCCATGCAAGTGACTGAAGATCTGCGTACGGGCCGCCACTGTCATGTCACAACCGTTAGGGGGAGCCTAAGTGTCCGTAGTGTTTAAGCGAACTTTAGAATTTCACTGTGCGTCAGTGCTCAGTATTGAGTGTGTCACTTGTATGGCACACTCAACAGCCAGCTAGCTGTGCCTTACATGCCAAGAATACTGACCTTTGTCAGTTATAACTGAGCTCAGCATATTTTTATTGGTTCATGTTTTCTTAACTCAAACACGAACAGTCCAACCGGCATTCTTACAGAAGTAGTAGTGCCTTTGTACAGAGGGCAAAATGCATGTCTAGAACAACCGAACTGCGTGCTCCGGGCCGCTCGGAGGTACGTGCGGAACGTCTAGCGATAACGCCTGGTTCGAGACGGGCGGAATGTGGGCATGCGCGGCCAAGCTGATAGCACTGCCTGTCTTTTCGGGGCTCGCAGGCCGCTGCGGCTTTACCTTCTGCTTCAGTCGTCAGAAGCGCTGATGTGTGCTGCCAGTCTGCGAAAGCGCATACGCGGCGGAGCGCACGCCACTGGCTTCTCTTTTTTTTTACTTTCTTTTTGTGCACTATCAAAGCTCTGGCAGGGAGCATTTCACCGCATCATTCACGCGCCGGTGTACTGCATCGTCACCCTAGCCGCGAGCCTTATATCAGTGATCGAGGTTTGGCAGTTTTCGTTCTTCGGCAATTGCAGGAAGGCAAATTAGTATTAAAGGTGCCGCGAAGTGTAAGCGACGGGTTTGTCTTTATTTCACTGTTCTTCTTTGGTCATTAAAGAAAACAGATTGCTGGCTTCTCATTTCACGTTCTTTTATTTTTTCCACAAGTTTACTGTTTATTAGGGGATGGAGAGGACAAACTAATAGCGAATAGGGGCTCCTCCAGATTTCTTTAGGATCTCAATCCTCTTTGGCAGTGACTCGTAGAGGGAGTCGACAAGAGCGTGGTCATTGCGGAGGTGTCCCCACTCATTTTCAATGGCTTCCCATAGCCCGTCCGGATTGCAATTGGAGAGTCCCGATTTCTTGGATAGGCTTTTCTTCATCAGTCCCCACACGTTTTCTATAATGTTAAGGTCAGGGCTTCTTGCAGGCCATGGAAGGGTCATAACGCCAAGCCTTTCAAAAAGGTCTCGGACAGTCTTGGCTGAGTGCACAGAAGCTCCATCTTGTTGAAAGTGATCCCATCCGGAAACGGCCAATCAAGCACATAAGGCAAGAGGACCGTTTCTGCCACCTCCACGTAGACTTCTGCCGTCACGCCCAGGAATGCGGTACAGGGGTCCTAGTCCATCGTAGCTGATGGCTCCCCACACGCTGACTGAAACACGGCCGCTGCTGCGCACATTCCAAATGTATTTTTCTTCGTCCCTGCATGGTGGTAGGGAAATCCGGTTTTATTAGAGGAATCAAATTGCCATCAGAGCTAATGATACCTGATGTGGTAGCAGTGAAGGACTGGAAACGACGAGAGTGCAACGCATTAGAGATTGAAGCCCATTATGGTTCAAAGTACGGAGCGTCAAAATGTCCGTTCGCGAGCTCGTTAAGCTGGCTTTCCAGCATTGTAGATTTTTAATATGGCGTCGCAGCGCACAGTATAATACCCGAAATCAATCACACATCTTTTATATGATAAAATACACACGCTGTTTCAAAATTCGCCACATCTTAGCTTAAGGATACAATTTTGTGGGTGTGCCATGCAGAAAAGGTAACCTAACGAACATTTAAAAGTGTGATTTTGATGTTCTATACTTCAAAAAACATTGCCGATTCCGAAAACGTAAGAACTGAGCTCGCATTATGCATTCACGACCTTTAATTTTGCGATTTATTGTTTCGCCCTGAAGCCGAAAATAAAATATACTAATTGAAGTTCTTTATGCGTGTTTCATCTCTATTGCCTACATAATGCCCACCGTGCTATACAGTTTAACAACTCAGACTGCACTCACCTACCTTTCACTGGTTTTAAAATATAAATTTGACAGCCTAAAAAAAAACTCCGGGTATATTCTCAGACGTGCGAGCACATTGAAACAGACTACAGTCCTACCGTGCTTTTTCCGGCCGCCACCCGCTTCTGCTGGTCCCAGCGCGTGCAAAAAGTGGCTTCGTCGCTGAAGACGACTGCTCTCCAATTGTCTGGGGTCCAGTCTTCCACCACAGACGCGAATTCCAGGCGCATGTCCCGATCCGCTTGTCTCAGTTGTGTTATCTGCGCAGCTATTCTACTTTTCACACCTGCTGCATGAAGCCTGCTCCTGATTGTCTGAGTGGATGCGTTCAAAGCGAACATGTCACGAAGCTCTCTGGCGCTGAGGTACGGATCATCTGCTGCTCCTGCGACAACAAGCCTGTCTTCTTCCGTCGTCGCTCTTGGTGGCCGGCCGCGCGCAGCATCCTTAAGTCGGCCTTCTTTGTGGAATGCCTGCAGTACTCTGTTGACTGTGGCTAAAGGGCGCCCAGTAGCTTGAGCTATAGCTCTTTGGGTCATTGTCCGGCCCATCTCTGTGATGGCTTTCCTTTGGTCTACTGTGAGTCGCGGCGCCATCGTCGATGCCTTTACGCATCTCGTCTGTTCACTTGTAGGGATAAAAACTTTATTCAGGTTATCGCATATCTGATCTTGTGTATATGCCACACTTAAGGTCCAAGTATGCTTTTAGTAATGGCATGCCGATTTTGGCATTTGCCGGCAAATGCAGCCTGCCAAACCTCGATCACTGATATAAGGCTCGCGGCTAGGATGACGATGCAGTACACCGGCGCGTGAATGATGCGGTGAAATGCTCCCTGCCAGAGCTTTGATAGTGCACAAAAAGTAAAAAAAAAAAGAGAAGCCAGTGGCGTGCGATCCGCCGCGTATGCGCTTTCGCAGACTGGCAGCGCACATCAGCGCTTCTGACGACTGAAGCAGAAGGTAAAGCCGCAGCAGCCTGCGAGCCCCGAAAAGACAGGCAGTGCTATCAGCTTGGCCGCGCATGCCCACACTCCGCCCGTCTCGAACCAGGCGTTATCGCTAGATGTCGCGCACGTAGCTCCGAGCGGCCCGGAGCACGCAGTTCGGTCGTTCTAGACATGCATTTTGCCCTCTGTACCCCTGTTTCCCCTCCCGCCTCCCCAAAAAGTGCCTCGGTGCATCACTGAAGCATTGTGACAACAGAAAAGCAAGAAATTATCATTCTTTAGAACTGTTAGAACTGTTATATATGAGTTTGTCTATACATGCATGCTTTTATTATGTGGTGATGTGGAAGAGAACCCTGGTCCCCCAGTTGCTGAAATGTTAGAGCCCTTGTTACAAGGTCAACAAGCTATTAGAAATGATATAGCTGAGGTGAAAAAGATGGTGGACGAAACCGAAAGAAAATTGAACAACTTTAGTTTTTGCGTCACTAACCTTGAAGACAGTGTCAAAACAATATCTGCTAAAACAAATGTTATTGATAACATGTGTGCCTGTGTCACAAAAATTCAGGAACAAATAAAATGGCAGCATTCAAAATTAATAGATCTTGAGGACAGAAGCCGAAGAGCGAATCTTGTGGTTTTTGGAATAAAGAAAAAATCGGACGAAACTGAAGCTAGTCTCCGGGAAAAGGTGCTAAATGATGTCTTTCGTGATAAACTTGGCGTGAGCTGTTCATCTGTAGCACGTATTAATCGCCTCGGTAAACAGTCTACACATCAGCCAGTTATACTGTACTTCCAGGACTATTTAGAAAAGCAAGCGGTTTTGCTTAATACTTTTAAGCTGAAGGGTACGAATATATACATTAAAAATGATTTCTCGGCCGATACTTTAAGGAAACGAAAACTTCTTTGGGAATGCGCTAAGAAGGAAAAAGCAAATGGCAAAAAGGTAGCATTGATAAACAACAGGCTTAAAATTGACAATAGGTTCTTCATATGGGATGACGTTGTGAATAACCAAAGACCAGTCGAAGCGGTAGGCAGGGAGCTGTGTGATAAATAGCAATTACAGCATCCGACGCATGAGCTGCGCATGCTGTCACTCAACGCTAGAAGTATAGTGAACAAGGTTGATAAACTAGAAGCATTGCTTCTTTCTTACGATCCTGATATTTTAGCTATGACAGAAACTTGGCTACATGACGGGATTTGTGATGACGAAATAATCCCACCCGGTTACATCTTATTCAGGCGAGATCGTGGTTCACGTGGTGGGGGCGTTGCAGTTATCGTTAAATCTGACACCTGTGTGACCGTTCTGGACCAAATCCCTGAACATGAAAGCTTATTGTTGAAAGTTTCATTGCATGGATTTTCTTTCTTGTTATGCACTGTTTATCGTACACCCGATGCGTCCGAATTATTTCTTGAACAACTGAGTGAACATCTTTTAAATTTACGGAACAAAAATGTTATTCTAACCGGTGATTTTAATCTACCGCACATTGACTGGAAGCGCCCTGTGTATGGGAACTGCAAGAATGCTGACGCTTTACTGGACATTATGTATGGATTATGTATCGAACAAATCGTGACTGAATGTACCCGCGAAGATGCTGTGTTAGATCTTCTCTTTGTTAGCCAAATGCTGTGTAATAGTGTTATCAGCATCGAACCTGGTATTTCCGATCACCGTTTAGTGTATTTTTCCTGGAAAACAAAACAAATCACGAGGCCCGCCCAAAATTATAAGACCATAAAAAAAGATTTTTGCCGCGCAAATGACACGGCCATCATTGATTACTTGGCAGATAATCTAGATAATAATATTGAGCAAGATGTGCATGGCTTATGGAATCGATTCACTAGTGCTATTCGATATTGTATTGAACATTTCGTGCCCACAAGACATGTAAATAAAAATCGCAAAAACCCATGGATTGACAGGGACATGATACACACCAGCCGCAAACTGAAACGTATAAGAAAAAGGGGCGAAAGGCAATCACAAAAGTTCCACGATTTAAAGCGCAGTTTAACTGAGAAGATTAAGATTGCAAGAAAGCGCTACTTAATACAACACTTCCTCAATTTTTAAAGGACGATTCATCTAAATTTTGGCGTTATCTCGCGCAAGGGAAGGACGATGTTAAGGAACTTAGGGTAAATGGTAAATTAGTAAAGGAAGGCAGAGAAATTGCGCAGGTTTTCAATGAGTACTTTCAAACTGTTTTTTCAACTCGCAGTGAGCAAAATTCCTTAAACTCAGAGATAAATTTTGAGGATGTACCTGTCATTTCGGCTGAAGGAGTCCTAACATTGTTACGCAACCTGGATGAAAAGAAAAGCCCAGGCCCAGATGCTCTTCATAATTCATTCTTAAAACGCTACGCTCCGCAGATTGCACCTTTTCTGGCAAAGATTTTTCAAGTTTCTATCAGTACTGGTAAAGTACCCTCTGATTGGAATCGGGCACGTGTTATACCATTGCACAAAAAGGGAGATAAATTCACAGTGTCTAACTACAGACCTGTATCTATAACGTCCACATGTTGCAAGCTACTAGAGCATATTCTGGCTGGTTATATTTGGGATTACCTATCAGAAAACCACCTTTTATCGCCACACCAGCACGGGTTCAGGAAAGGAATGTCCACTGTTACGCAATTGGTAACCACTGTACACGAATTCGCTACGACACTTGATAACTCCGGTCAAGTTGACGTGCTATTGTTAGATTTTTGCAAAGCGTTTGATAAAGTTGAGCACGGAAAATTACTCTATAAGTTAAAATACATTGGCCTCCCGAGTTACCTTATATACTGGATAAGTTCATACCTTAATAACAGAGATCAATTCGTAGAAATTAATGGAAATTTTTCTGATGTCCTCACTGTAAGCTCCGGAGTGCCTCAAGGCAGTGTGTTAGGCCCTCTGCTTTTTTTATTTTATATTGATGACTTAACCCAAGTAATTCCTGACTCTGTCTCCATTCGACTGTTTGCAGATGACTGTATTATTTATAAAAGCATTACCTCAGATAACGACCACGCGCTATTGCAGCAATCTATTTTTTCCATAGAACAGTGGTGTAAAGACTGGTGTATGGAACTTAACACGCAAAAGACGGTGCTTCTTAGAGTAACTCGTAAAAAGAATTTCAGTTCATTTCAGTATCGCTTACACAACTGTCTCATTTCCGAAGTTTCTAGTTATAAATATCTTGGCGTTACTATTACCAATAATCTCTCCTGGAGTGCTCACATTTCAAATATTTGTTCATCAGCTTTTAAGAAACTTTGTTTTATCAGACGTAAACTCAAAGATGCTCCATCCAATCTTAAACTACTGGCTTACACCACATACGTCAGGTCTACACTTGAGTATGCTTCGATCATCTGGGACCCTCACACTAAAAAAGACATTTATCGAATTGAACAAATACAGAGAAAAGCGGTGAGGTTCATTTTTAATAAATATCAAAGAACGGACTCTCCTACTAACCTCATGACCGCCAACAACATTCCGCTCCTAGAAACTCGCAGGAAAATGACTCGTTTACTCTTTTTGTATAAAATTTTAAACAACCAAATAAACCTCAGTCTTCCACCGTGTGTGAAAGTTCCCAACACTAGGCGGACACGTCATCACCATAGTCACTCACTGCAGCCAATTTATGCAAAATCTAAATCCTTTCTGCATAGTTTTTATCCAAGGACAATTTCTGAATGGAACACTCTCCCACAAAGCTTAATTTAGTCTCCAGACTTTGACCAGGCTCTACAGCAACATCTGTTTGGTTGACTTTGATTGTATTGTATTGTTACTTTGATGTCGCAAAAAGGTTTTTCATGTTTTCCCTTTTTTTTTTTTGTCTCTCCGGCTGTTGGTCAACACATTTCATGTCATTACATTGCCTCTGTTTGTTAGTTTTGTGGGTGCTTCGTGTGATTTATTGCGTTTCTTGTGCGCTGTATATATTGTGCTACTCCTGCCGCTGCTCCAGATCGCTACGCCATTATTTCACACCAGCAAGCCGATCCCTACTGTCTTTCCCTAATCAACTTTCTCACCGGTGCTTCTCACCCTCCTACCGCTAGGATGCGCAGACAACTCCAAAATTTCAAACTTGACAACGGCGTGCTGTCCCGTTATATTTATTGCTCTGAAGGCACCCGTTGGGTCCCCGTTATTCCGAGAGCGCTTCGCACCCGTATCCTGGCGGCTTTCCACGATGATGCTACAGCCGGTCACTTAGGCTTTCATAAAACTTACCACCGCGTGAAAACCCGTTTCTTCTGGCCAGGCCTCGCCTCAAGTGTGGCAAAATACGTCGCCTCTTGTCTGCCATGTCAGAGCCGCAAACGGCCCACTTCTCCTCCTGCTGGCCTACTACAGCCGCTACCTTGCCCAGCTACTCCTTTTGCCGTTGTTGGCATAGACTTATACGGGCCACTTCCATTGTCCGCACGAGGTAATCGCTGGATCGTCACCGCCGTCGACCACCTAACACGCTACGCTGAGACCGCTGCCCTGCCTAATGGCTCAGCACATGAGGTCGCGACCTTCTTTTTGGAATCGCTCGTACTGCGTCATGGGGCCCCTCAAGTGCTTCTCAGCGATCGTGGTCGGACATTTCTGTCGACGATTGTAGCCGAAGTTATTGAGGCCTCAACCACACATCACAAATTGACCTCCAGCTATCACCCGCAGACCAATGGGTTGACTGAGCGGTTCCACCGCACGCTTTCTGACATGTTGTCTATGTACGTCGACCAGGACCACCAAAACTGGGACGTAATACTTCCTTTTGTTACGTTCGCCTACAATACGGCTGTACAGCGGACCACAGGTTACACCCCGTTTTTCCTCGTTTACAGCCGTTCTCCTGCTACCTTTCTTGACGCCTCTTTCCTTTCTACACATGCCAGTTCCTCACCCTCTCTTCCTGACCAGTTCCTTTCCCGAGTGGCCAAATCTCGCCGGCTTGCTCGCGTCAACACGGAAGCCAGCCAGGAAGACCGCAAGTGCCGCTATGATGCAACCCATCGCCAAGTTTCGTTCCGTCCCGGCGACGAGGTGTTACTTTGGACCCCATTACGCACTCCTGGCCTTTCTGACAAGTTACAGCACCGTTACATTGGTCCTTACACAGTTCTTGCAAAAACCTCCCCGGTCAACTATCGCGTCTCCCCTGTTCACCCTCCTCCGGACAGTCGTTACCGTGGCACTGAAGTTGTCCACGTCTCACGTATGAAACCTTTTATTCGGCGCAATCCTGCGGACTAACTGCGGCCAGGCTGGCCGCTTTAACTGCGCGGGCGAAATAGTGTGAGCACTGTGTGGTGCTTCATCTTCCACACGGCTGAACGTGCTGCTTCATCTTCATCCTGCTCCCTCTTGTAGATACCCATCGTCATCGCGGAGTGTGTTTGGCTGCAGTGTGCGACCAAGGCTTCAGGTCTGCAATAAAGCCTGATCCCCCAAGTCCGACCTTCGCGTTACCTTACAATATGTATGCCACTCCTGCTAGGACCGGAATACTGGTCTGCAGTATCTTGAAATAAATAATAAATAAATAACGAGGATGTCTTCTTCGTATACAACTTCTCTGTGCTCTTTTGGAGAGCGTGGACAACTTATCTTCCAGCCAACGCGGTCACGTTTGCAGCATACGTTATGCAAGATCAACGGTCTTGGTTACACTGGGGTAAACTCCATCATTGCTCCGAGTGAAATTGATTCTGTGAATATTTAAGTCCACACTAACGTTAATCCGGCGGTAAAGGGCACACCTATCGGCTAGAAAATTGAATTTAGTCTCCTCGACTAAAGTTGTGCTGTTTAGCGGAACAAAATAGCATGATTGGTTTTGAGGTCGCCACCTAAGACCTTTATGTCCGCTGCTACCGCCCGCCAACATGAACACAAGTTATGATTTTCAAATTAGCCTAAGCTCGAATTATCAGACAGTTCTTATGCAATTGGTAGTAGCTACCTTTCGGGTAGCCCCGCCGCGGTGGCGCAGTGGTTAGGGCGCTTAACTTCTGTGCCCAAGGATGTGGGATCGAATCCCAGCCGCGGCGGCCGCCTTTCGTCGGAGGCGAAATGCCAGGATGCATAGGTGGATGGATGGAAAAACATTTATTTCATCGGCTTTAAGTGGTTCAGTATGATTGCTGGCCGCGCCAGATGGCCGCCAGTTGCGTCCTGTCGGCGATCTCTTCGGCCCACTCAGTGACCCGAGCCTGGATGGCCGGGTCCGAGCAGCGCAGCACGGCCTCCCACTCCTCCAGAGATGGAGCTGGCAGTAAATCGGCGGGTGGCGGATAGGCCGCGCACCCCCATGTAATGTGGTCTAAAGTAGCGTCGACGCCACACTCTTTGCATTCAGGGTAAACCTGCTCTTTGAATATATATGAATAAACTTTGGGGCAGGGGAAGGAGCGGGTTTGTAGCTGGCGCCAGAGTATCTCCTGGGCCTTGCTTAATGAATTGTGTGGTGGAGGGAAGATGCGCCTTCCCAGGCCAAAATGGCGAGTTATATCATGGAACGAGAGCAAGCCCTCCCTCGCGCCCGCGGGAAACAAGGTGCTCACCGCCCGGCCGACGAAACCTCGGGCATATTCGTGAGCCTTCTCGTTCCCGGGATTGCCCGAGTGAGCCGGAACACATACCAGCTCTATCGTCCTACCAGGGACTGGACGGTAGCTTTTAAGGATATTCCTGGCGGCAGCCGACAGTCGGCCTCTCCCGAAATTCCGTATGGCTGTTTTGGAATCACTGACTATAACATCTGCTTCGGTAGAAGCGATAGCCAGCGCGATGGCTGCTTCCTCTGCAGCCTCGGAGGTTCTGGTGCGTACAGTAGCTGAAGCTAAGATTTTGGTAGGCGTGGACTCACGGGCCCCAGTCACCGCACAAATCGCGAAACCGCGGTCCGTCTCTTCATATTCGGCCGCATCTACGTAAGCAACCGAATGGTTTCCTTTGTATTTGGTGTGTAGTGCACGTGCGCGTGCTAGTCGCCTGCCTTCGTGGTGAATGGGGTGCATATTCTTAGGGAGGGGCTTGATAACAAGCTCCTTCCTGATTGCTGTGGGTATTTGCCTGGGATCGTCCGCCATGGGTTCGGCATTGATGCCTAGCCTCATCAAGACAAGCCTCCCGGCTTTGGTGCGCGCCAGTCTGGAGTACTGCGCTATTAAATACGCTTCCTTGAGTTCATCAAGTGAAAGCCAGGATGCAAGATGCAGGCGAGCCAGGCAGCCGTATGCTGTGCGATGTCAATGCGTCAAAGAACCCAAACCAAACCATACTATTCGAGTACAACGGTGACGGCCCGGACAGAGCACACAAATCGTCAATCGTCACCTCTCTCCTCGGCGGTTGACCGGCGCCACTTTGCAAAACACAACAAAAAGGGCAGAGTCAAAATTCCTTCCTCACCACTTTTAAGACTGACAGGTTTCTTCAAGAGCCGTCTCATTTCGAACAGCGATGAGCAGAAATATCACAATCCCGCGCACATGTTGAATACGCAACATGGCCGCAGCACACCATAGAGAAACACCTCTATGAGCACACGACCAACATGACTTTCCTTCCTTTGTGCGCTTTATCGAGAGCACGTGTTCCTTTCCCAGCGCATGAACTGGAACTGCACCAAAATGACCTTCGAGTGCACAAGTGCAGGGCGAGTGGCATTGATTGTTTTCAAAGTTGGCGATTTGTTATGAAAAATACATTGCAATGCCTACAATATATGCAGACAAGTGCTATTTTCAAGTAATTGTTACTTTATTAAATAAATTACAGGCATTTTGGTGTCTTTTTTTTTTTTTTCAACAGTAGCCAAAGTGCGCTATTTGATTGTTTCGAACGAAGTTGGTGCAGAATTTACAGCAATGCGTTCAGCACTGCGGCGCAGGAGCGAACCGCACGCGAGTTTCAAACGACGTTGGTGGTCTGTTTGTTGTCACTGGCAAGTCGCGAGGAGAGTGCCTGCTGCTCGCGTGTTCAGAGCGTTGAATTGGTTGAAACCTCGAGTCTCTCTCCGCGCGTGTTTGGTCGTGTACCGTGTGAGTGCGTCCGCTTGTCTCGCTACAACTGTGCGCGGACTTGGCAGCATTTTGTGTTCGTGCTTCACTTTGCTTCAGCGGAGGAAGGCAGAAAATATTCTTACGGCTGTGCCCACGTTTTGATTTAACGGGCCGTGTCACTTCGCCGTGTCCGTACCGCTATGTTTCGACAGTGTGCTCGCTAACTCGTGAACAGTCCATACCGCAGAGATGGGGTGCACCGCGGCGACTGCCAACAACGAGCAGACAACGCGCGAGTCGGCGCTCCGCGACATTTCCGCGTGCGGTACTTATAGCTACCCATGACAGCTCCGTCACGTTTCGTGATCGCCCTGGGTCTTCAAAGGTTGCTCGTAAGCTTCCCGCACGTTTGTTTTCGGGACCGTAGGGGCGCCGAGCGGGATCAGAAATGCAGTTGAGCGGGCTGCCGGCGCTTTTCGGCTTGTTCGTCTTGTTCTCGCTGACTGCACCGCACATCATCGGTGGCGAGCTTCCCTTGAATAGCGCGGCCGTTTGGAGCGGCCCGCGTGCGAAGAGGCACGGTAACGTCGTGGCGACAGAAGTTACGAGCACGGCCAACGCCAGCACCCATGGCCCGCTGAGCCACGAGCAAACACCAGGCGGGGACGAGTTCCGGCAGCTGGTAGCCGACAAGAGCGGCGGTGGTCGCGGCGCCAAGGCGGGCGGCGTGGGCCGACACCACGGCACGCCGCTGGACCACACGTGGCCCAGCCCAGAGAAGTGCGTCAGGCCAGCAAAGTGCGAACCGCTCGTCAATGCCACCTGCTTCGGCGTGCCGCTGCCGTACAGCCACACCACCGTCGAGCTGGTCAACGACTCGTCGTCCCAGTTCGAAATACAGGTAATGCGTGCCTAGCGACACTTATCATGACTGGATGTTATGCGTAACATGGGAAACAGTTACCCCCATGCACCAACTTGGCAGCCTGTGCACCGTTCCATTATGAAATAACAAACCAGCCTCACTGAAAATATAAATCATGTTACACGAAGGACAGAAAGTAGCAGTGTAAAAAACCAGCCTCACTGAAAATATAAATCATGTTACACGAAGGACAGAAAGTAGCAGTGTAAATGTACACACAGAACACTTGGGTATGTACCAACGTGCCCAGTGACCACTGCTGTGAAGTGTATATTAATGCAGTTGCGTGAAGGGTCCCATCGCACAGAAGAGTCAGTGTTGCGGAAAATTGGCACAAAGTAAACAAAAGTTGTGCTCACTCACAGAATTTAACTCTGCTCCTTCAATTGCAAGGCGAGCATGCAGCCGCTTGGCCAAAGAATGGCATTGCATCTTTACTAATAAGTGAGCATAGTGTATGTATTGCCTTACAATAGTCGGGCAATGAGTAGGTGCATCATTAGAAACTAATTATGGAAGTAATAGTGTAGCAAGGTACTGTTATGAACATGTTCACTTCTGCTATTGTCCAGACATCATGACTAAAACTGTTTCACCTCTTCTCTGCCATTGATAAAGTGTACTAGAGCCCCTTGACTTTAATCGAGGCCAGAAAGGGTGAGTTCACTTAACAAGTAGTTTGTTTCCACGTGAGGATGTTAGTGAAAGGACACATGGCATCATTTCCACGAACAGAAAAGGAGCAGACAGCGTTAGTGATAGTAAACAATCACGAGCGATTTGTTTCCTGTGCTGTCGGGGCCTCAGTCTTTTTAAGCCTAAAACATTTTAACACCTGGCAAATGAACTTGTGGAAATTTTAGATTCATTTTGCACCAAGACAGAATGTTACACGCTCACGCCTGTTACCATCACTTTTAAAATAGATCCCAGCTGGGCTATGCCTACACACTTCATTCGAATTTTTATTGCTAAATCATTGCTACTCTATGTTTCGAGCCTTCAGCGTGGCGCTACCAACCCAAGTGGTCGGCGTAGCGCGGTCGCAGCTGCGGCGCAGAGCGTGACGTCACACCCCACATGACACAAAAGCGAGAGATGGGCTGGCAGGAGCTGCTAACTTGGGTCTCTCGTTTCACATGGGACGGTTATGTCAGAATCAGCCTGCTAGGACCCTGGCATTCACGTTACCCCTATAGGCCACTAAGGCACGTTCATACAGCTTGGTTAAAAGCGGGGCTTTATATGTAGGCTGAGGAAGGAAAAAAAAAAGAGAAGAACGCTCAGTCAACTGCAGCTACTGCTTTCGCTCAATATTTAGTTCTGCAGCGTTGAACCCTTGTAATTTTTTTTTGCTGTCACACTTATACCTCTTGTGACCATACAGGTACAAGCCTGCCTACAAGAAATTTGAAGAGTCCAACGCGAGGGCATCATGTCATTCGCATTTCTTTTATCGCCCCTGTACATCAATTTTACCTGCAGTCTTAATGCACCTGGAAACAACCACAGGGTGACTGAATTTTCCACCCACGCCAGCATGGTACTCGCAGCTAAAGCAGCACTGATACATCGGCTGTCGTAGGCCTAAAACAGCAATACTATCGTAAGAAACGTCATTCACATCTTGAAGAGCATGCTAGTAAAATAACACCTACGCAGTGCTGTCACACAACTGCAACTTTAATTTTGACCTGCATTGGTGGCGTGTCGAATTTCTTTCCTGCAGAATGCATTTTCCAGTGACAACCTGCTTCAAGTATTAGATGTCACCTGTCCAAATTTGCAGCCCGATAAGAAAATCAACATTTTGGAGCTTTAGAAACCTCTTCTCCACCCACTCCTTTGGTCCCCAATTTGCACAAGTCCTGCTACTTCACACCGCTGCCTAGCACGCTATGTGTAATTGCTAGGCTATCCCTCCGGGATCGCAAAAACGGCTGCTATAATGGCTACTGTGTGGGATCGCTTTTAAACTGATGGTGGTAGCGTCTGGCAGATGTGAGGTGCCTATAGAGTTACCCCTTGCGCCAATTTTCTTTTCACAGAAGCATGAATAGTTTCCAAAGATAACCATGCTGTCTTGCATAAAATTTTGTCTTTTGTGTCACCAGAACTTCACAGATTACACTTTGATGAGCTTTTCTGGTCTCCAGCTTGAAAGTCACTGTTATTGAGGCACGAGGGCCTTTTTTTCCTTCGAGTGAAATTTCCCAATTTTTTCTTAGTTTTTGATATCATGTCAAGGAACATTGCACTTTTTCGTCATCGAGATGAGTTGTATATTGCGATGATTGTTTTCGATAATTTTATTTTAGATCCCATTGGTTAGCGCCATATATTTTGTGCCGGAACTAGCAAATGAAATTGCTTCTTTAGCCATCACTTGTTATGCCATCTCTTGCAAATGCAAATATCAGTGGTAGAAGGGAAAAGAAATAATTGGGAAAGAAAAAAACATAAATCCAGCCAGCTGCATTGAGTGAGGGTGTAGCCACAACTGCTCACATGTTGCTGCACATCTCACACAGGTCTTGTTTTTTCTCAAACCCGCTATCCGTGCGCAATCCGTGCAAGATTGTGAGAAAAGGGAGGGGGGAGGGGGTCTACTGTGTGTTAGGGTGTGCATGCTTCCAAGCATGTTCCAGAGAAAGAACTTTTCCTGCTTTTTTTGTAGTGGTGGCCATGCTGCTAATGTCCTGCATTCACCAAAACTGCCTTACTATTGATTTGATTATGAAAGCTGCTTAAAATGCTACATTCCTACCTGGCTAGGCACAAAGAAACTCTGCCTTCTCATGCGTTCACTTGTTGTATGATGCTTTGCATCTGTTTGTGATGGAACCTGCCCCAGCTTCATCACAGCCATAGAGTTTCCTTTTGCTTGTGTGCAGAAAAATTTATTTAACAGTGGTTTGCCAGTATTGCACTAGCGGTTATACGGAGAAAACTTGCTGCCGTGGCAGTTTTTGCTGGTTGCATGCTCACGTGATGTTTGCTTACCTTATATATTTATATTATATATATTTATATTTGTATTTACAGTCATGCCCCGTTAATATGGACGACCTGAATTATGGACAGTTTTTCTGGGGACGAAACCTTTTCAATATATTTATGCCTCGTTAATATGGAAACTCGCTGTCTGGACAATGTACAGGGGAAGAATGCACGCGCCCCACTTGGGCCCATGTATTTTTGTCTCGTTAATATGGACAGTGCTTGAAAAAAAAGCAGAGTAGTCCGAACGCAAGTTAAAGAAGGGCGCGCCGCCCGCGAACCTACACGACAGCCGATACGGCGGGGTGCCTGAACGAGTCCTGTGGGGTTGGAAAGAACCAAAGCCGGCGTGTCGCCGTTCTAAGGAAGGGGGAGGGGGGGGGGGGGAGGGGAAGGGGAGCGCAAGAGCGGAGAAGGGCGTACACAGCAAACCGAGGGTCAGCGTAAGAAAGGCCCCGAAAGGGGGAACCAGGAGACTTCTGGGTGCAGTGGAAGTGCCGCCGCAGTCGGCAAAACAGCAACATGTGATTGCAATAAATTCTGCTGAACGTGAACAGAGATAGTTGAGGATTCGACGGAAACCCGTCCGGCAAGGGAAATTCAGCATGTTGACGAAAACAGCACTCGCCGAAGTCACAGACGAAACAGAAAAACAAAACATAAACACATTGACGTTTCGGCACCGCTACGGGTGCCTTGTTCACAATTGACTGGGATTCCGCGCAGATACTTGAAAGGGAAAAACTGTTATCTACCCGCCTACTCAAGGAATCATTACACATCCAAATGACAAGCGAAGCGATAAACAGGACGCGGGGAAATCTACCCGAGATATGCATGCACTTTGTACGCAACACTTTAACTTCATAAGCAACGGCCCATTTCGTGCTATTTCCATTGTGAACAAGGCACCCGTAGCGGTGCCGAAACGTCAATGTGTTTATGTTTTGTTTTTTCTTTTTCTGTTTCGTCTGTGACTTCGGCGAGTGCTGTTTTCATCAACATGGTGAACAGAGATGCTGGTAAAAGCGTAAGAAAGAAAGGACAGGAAGAAAGACAAGTGCCTACAGTGGTGGTGGGAACTGAAGTTTTCTTTCCCAAAGCGCAATGTGTGTTCCATGAAGCCGTTAACGCTTTTCGGTGAGAGTTAAGACACGCTCACAAAGTACAGTGACAAAAGAGGCGACGTACGAACACGCAACCCGGACCGGGCGTCCCGTCCTGGACGCACTTCCCTCTCATGCTCCTGGTTTTCGTCCTTGTTGCGCTGCCGAACGGCCAAACTTTGCACACTAGGCGGTCCGTATGTCGGCTTCGCTTTGAGTCAACGATGCGGCCTTGACAAGGTCTGAGCTCTTCGTAGTCGGCTAGCCGTCTTTCTAAACTGTACTTCAGCTTTCAGTGTTTGTTTTATGGGAACACATAAAAACGGCGCCAAGAAGATGGGATGTTCGATAGCCCTCTGCATAGCAGCTTGCCAGCTTGACTCCTTTGCTTTCTTACAGAAACAGTACAAGGCAAAAAAAGAAAGAATCAGAAGAACAGAAAGGCAGAAAGGTTAACTAGGCAAAAAAGTGCACAGCATCAGGAGCCTGTAGCCCTGAACTTGAGTCTGGCTTTTGGCATGGCGGGAGTTAAACGCAGAAAAAACGGAGCTGAACGTAGGCGCGAAGAAATTTGTGAATACAAGCGGCAAAAGCCATCTCAGTCAATCCAAGCAGTGAGGGACTAGTATCGATAGCTCAGCTGTTTCCTCGCCTCAGGAGAATCTCAAGCAGCTACTTAGCAGCTACTTAGCTCAGTGAAGAGGCCGTTTTGGAAGTGGTGGTGAGTAGAGAATCAGGCGCTGATTCATCGCCCAGTGAGGAGTTCGTGCTCGAAAGTTCGACCAACACAAAGCCCAACATCACGGGTGTCATGGTAAGCGAGTCGCTTCAGACTGCACTACAATTTTTCGAAGACAACAATGACAAGGATAATGCACTCAAAAGTGCCGGTGTTCTGTGAAATTTTGAGTCCAGTGCACACCGTTATGTACAAAAGCAGTCGTTAATTACAATTCTCTTTTCTCAATAAAATCCTTTTTTGTTTTTATTCATGACTCGTTATTATGGATGACTCTCTTTATGGACAGTTTTGGTCGGAAACCAAAGTGTCCATATTAACGAGGCACGACTGTATATCTTTATATTTTATATCTTGTGTAACGGTATCCAAATTCAGTTTTCAAAATTTTTGTGTCATGAGTTTCTGGTGTTATAACCTATTGTGCTTGTATTTAAAGCTCCTAAAAACCTTAATATTTGTTCCCTGTGGAACACATGAGGGAACTTAAATGACAGAATTCTGTTGTGTAATATTTTGGCCCCACCTGTACATTTATTTGACAGCATTTACAAACGGTCATGCAGGTGTGATCATCGAGAGTAAAACATACAAACTCGATGGTTAGCTGAATTTGGATCACAGACCACAAGGTAGGGCACATGATTGGGTCAGAGCCCTCACTAGGTAGGAACTGTATCATCCACCCTCTTCTTTCACCGGCTGACCTCTCCGACGCAGCGGAACAACTGTAATTGCTTCCCAATTCCCAATAGCTTTCGAGGATATATGTTCCATGATGGCTTCAGCGTCATCACCAAAGCATCAAGAGGCAAGCAAGAAGCAGTCACTGCCATGAGTTCGGCACACTTGCATCAGCTGCTGCTGGTAACATATGGGCTGATGCGCCATGTGTCGTTACAGCTTGTTGATGAATTAATGCCCAGGTGCGATCAGGGAGTCACACCCTGAGGTCTCGTGCACGAAATATGGGAGAGAGCCTCTTCAAACTCAACAGAGGGCCCTTCATATTTGTGTTTTGTGCTTTTAGTTTCATTCTGTAATGCCTCTGTGAATGAATTGATCTGAGCTCTAAACTATAATTGTAAGCCATGGTTGCCGCTTCTTGATGGAAGCGAAAAGCAAGGCACCCGTGTGCTGTGCAATGTCAGTGCTCATTAAAGAACCCCAGGTGGTCGAAATTTCCTGAGCTCTCCACTATGACGTCTCATAGCCTGAGTCGCATCAGGACTTTAAATTGCACAAACCAAACCAAACCTCAGCCCTACACAGTTGAAGTGGAGCTAGCACAAAACGAAGGGCGCTGCAGGCAATGGAATAGATAGAATTTTGTAGTGCTTTCTTGCACACTATTTATGAGGCGCACCACAAAAGTTCGTGCTGACTTCAGTAAGGGACTTTATGCCATTAAAGAGATTGCACCTCTCCACTTGCTGTGGTAATCTTTGTAATCTCGTGTGTGATCCTCCAGGAGCGGCTGGAGCTATGGCAGGGCCTGCGCCAGGTGCCCCGGTGCTGGGCAGTGGTGCAGCCTCTTCTGTGCGCCGTCTACCGGCCCCGCTGTGCCGATGGCCTGGTGACGCTACCCAGCCACGAGACGTGCCGCCTGGTGCGTGGCTTCTGTCGACTCACCACGCGGGGCAACCCTGACCAGTGGCCTTTCTTTCTGCGCTGCCAGCAGGAAGGCACCTTCGCTTCGGGCTGCAAAGTAAGCCCCATTGCTTGGCATTTCATCTAAAGAAAGGAAAAGAGAGAGTAGGGTAATACAATAACTAAATAAAATAATTTAAAAAGTAATTGAGTAAAACAAAATAAAAATAATAAATAAATAAAAAAAGGTAATAAAAAGGGATAAGAGAAGATAGTCATATCCTGTGTTACTTTGCTAAGTTACCCGTGCAGTGAACGAAACCAAAGATTTAATGCTTTGCACGAACCGGATTCAGTGATACTCTCGTGCCTATAAATTGCTCTTGTTGTTGGATTTTTGTTTGGGTGACGAGAAAATCCTCGACAGCTGTTTTGTTCTCATGGAGGAACAGTATGTGACGGTCGTACGGCCATGAAATTGAGCGGTGCTTTATTGCAGACTTAAGTTACATCAGGCCATCAAACTTGGCAGTATGCCGAATGTTACGCTGCTTGAGTGAGCTACTTGAGGATGAAAATAACTGCACACATGAAAAAGACAAGCCAGTAACCAGTGCACATGGAAAACGAAAAAAAAAAAATTACACTCGGTGCACACTGTACGTGTTCACCTTTACCATTGCTTGTTTGCTTGTTTGTTGAAGTACAAATGGGCCAGTCAGCCTAGACATACTCAAAGCATGGATATGGTGTAAAAGGAAATACTGCTGGTTTCCAGCGATGGCTGACAGCCAAGGTCAAAGGCAGGCTCTTGGTCTCACCCACATTTTAATGGACCCTTGCATTGACTTAAGTGCGGCAGAGCTCGCCACCTAGCTCAGTCTCAAGTCTTTTGGGCCATGGGAATATGAATTGTCATAAGTTGTATGATTTCATGAGCTTGTTGGATTTCGGCATGGAAAAGTACTTTGAATTTAGATGTACATCTGAATAAGCCCGTGCTGTGTGTACGGTGCTGAGTAAGTTTCTGATGCTTAATGCATGCAGAGCAGAGGCTACCAAGCAGAAAGTAGAGAAAGACTGATCACCCCTTTCTCTGTTTAGTTAAAACTGGAACGGGGATGGGCTGACTCGACAAATCATGTGTCTGGAAGGCCTGTTTCAGTTTCTAGCTGCATTTCCAATTTTGGAAGGGCCTGTCTCGTTCAGGGAGCTCTGCTACAAATTATGAAGCAGGCAGTGTGAAGTGCTAAAGTCTGTGGCCACAGCTTATACATCCTTATCATCCAGTAGCACAGGAGAGTGTTGAGAACCTCAGAAGTTCTGCCTATTATACACGATCCACTCCTCTGGCCAGGACTCCTCTGGCCAGGGAACTCTAGAAGTTAGCATCATCCTTAACAGCTGAGCTCATATCTGTGAGATCCTAATGTAATAATATTTAATCGCGTTGTCCTGCCAAATTTAGGTTTAAAAGCAAAATTCCCTGATTAGAGCGAATATCCTCGACACATTTTTTTTAGAGGACCTGAAGCTTCCATAGATACCGCCAGCAATGGAATAAAGTTGATGTGCAGGGACCAATATGTGTCCGGCAGCCATGCGTACACCAGCATGCAGCCAAGCTGTTTCTTTTCATTTTTTTTTTTAGTTGACACAGTTATGAATGCTCCCTTTAATGCTGAGTAAAGCTGTCACAGAGCATAGTTGGTTCGCATGATTTAAAGGCGGCCACTTTTTTAGTGTGCTCTGCTAAAGTCCTTAGGTGCCAGCACTTTTGACCAAAGGGGGTTCTGAAACGGTCCTTGAATGTGGAAGCTACAAATTAGACTCCCCCAAGGCTTGGAAGACATGGCAAAGACTGTTTAGGTGCAGCAAACCAAGCCTTACTGGTAATACTTCAAACTCCCTATCGGCTTGTTGTTGGAAAGTTAGTGTTACCGTTTCCATTGTGTGATATAGCGGCAGTGGTACCTCTTCACAAAACAGCTCCATTATGTTTTGAGGATGCTTCACTTCATGGTGATGCAGTGCAGTGAAACTATGCACCATCGTCGTGCAGTTTTGTGGGGTCAGTGTACTGGAAGCAGCATATGGATGCGCAGGAGGAGTATACACGTAGGCATTAAAACAGCGTGACATCATCCCAAAATAAAAATAAAAGAACAGTGACACGCCAGGCAACATCTGAAACGTCACAACTGACCGATGCACATGCCTTATTGTAGCCTCGGGTTTTTTCACTTTCAAATATGGTTTATCCAGTTTTGTTTCACTGATATTATCTGCCGAAGTCAGCTTACTTTTTGTAGGGCTGGAAACATTCTGACATATTTAATAGGCATGTACATGTGCATAGCGACGCGATTTGGCGTACGACTGCCCGCAATAGTTTCTTATCGGTCCACATCGGAACTCAACACATGCGAACTGTGGCTGTTGGTGAGAGGTGGCTTTTGGCTTTTTCCTCTGGCTTCATCTAGGAAGGTGTAAATAAAAGAGTTGTGCGTTAGTATTTAAGTGTGAAGTTATGGCGTCGACAGTGGCAGGTAACACCATCGCACGTTTTATGAAAAGTGGCTGTTCTTCATAAGTGTTTTTGCTATGACTTCGCTGCAGATCACGCTAGGCCTAGCGACACCGCAAGTGGCTATCGTATAATTTTGTTTTTCACTTCTGCTGCCCTTAGTACTACAGGCACTGCTAACTCACTGTAGTGTAATCAATGGTTCGAGGAAAATTCGTCTGGTCAGTCATTTGAATGAAATGAATCCAAGGTCATTGACCAGATCTGAAGAAAATCTAGACGTTTCGGAACTGGGTATGAGTTTCTTGTTCACTGAGCTGGACAATCGTCACCACTTATATATGCAGCAGCGCTGTAATTTGAACTCCTGTAACGAGCGTGCGTAGATGGCTGGCTTAGTCCCTTACATCCAGTTTGTGGTGGCTGGTGACGATTTAATGGTTAGTTACTCCAGCAGCCGCCGAGATGATAGGCAACAATAGTGGCGTTGTCCCAGTCAATCTTGCAAGAATGTTCTTGTACATGCTCGACAGGGGCATTCGTCGTGTGATTATCATTTCTCACGTCACGTTAGCAGGGTGTCTAGCAACCGGTAGAACCAGGAATTGTCAGGGAAATTTCATGCACTGGGAAAAATCAGGGAAATGTCAGGGAAACCATCAAAAATTTCGCCACGTCAGGGAAAATGGCACAATATATTCTGCAGTGCATTTTCATTTGAAGCTGGCACACAGCAAGTATGTCATTCATGCAGATCTTTTTTGTGTGTGTGCTGAGAGCGCGGCTTCCACCGAAGCCGCGCCGCAAGGCAAGGCCCGATATGTTACTTTGACGCCAGTGCATGGCCGAGCTGCCGCAATAGAAGAACCAGTAAGTTGAGTAGTCGATAAAATATGCGGAAGCGCTGCATCAGAGTAGTACACGACAAAAAAGCAGAAATAATAGCACCGGCAGCTGCCAGCGCGAAAGCGGTTGGCGAGCTGAGCTACAGCTAGGTCCGTTGTGACACTCCAGCGGTTGACCGCTCACATTTTTGCGATCTCGCCGCAAGTTCCGCACTTCGTGTGCGCGATAAAATTGCTTAACACTTTTATGTCCACAATCATGAACTCGGTACCAGCATCGCATTCCGCACTAACGCCGAGGTGAAACTCGCGTTGGATCGAAGACTTTTTCAACAGAACAGACTTCCGCTGAAGAGTAGTAAGCAGCGGCGGCGTCAACTCAGTGTACTGTGATCCGGGATGCAATTTGCGCTGCAATTTGAACCCGCGGTGCCGTCGTCTGGCAGCGTGGTTGAATTTCCCTGCGCATCTAACAAGCCTGGCAATGGCTCTTACTCGGGTCTCGATGGTATGCTCGTGACCGGCGTCTTCTGGTTTTTGTTCCACGCCTGTTGTTTTGCGGCTTTCAAAGGCTCATTGCGTGCACGGTTACAATCTACTGTTTTCCGGCATCTCGATCGCAAGGAAAAACTCTGCGCAAAGCTGTGCATCGAGAAACACGAGATCAAACGGGGATGCGCATGAAGTGGCGGCCACGGCGGCGAACGCAGAACAGCAAGAATAAAAAAATGACGCGCCGGTCACGCCAGCCAATGGGAGACGCGAAATGGTGCACTTGAAAAACGTACCGCGTGAGAACTAATCAGAGACCATAAACGGCCTTCGAAAAACCGGCGCGCGCAGCCAGTTCGCTTGAGCGAAGCCATTTTGAGATATTGCAAATTTCGCACAAAGTAAGCAATTTTAAACCAAGCCCAAGATGGCGGCGATCGGCCGGCTGCAATGCCCACAGCATGCGCGGGAATTTCGAACAAAATTCCTCTTTTCGGGGGCATTTCATGGCTGCCATGACATTTGAAAGCCGTCTTTATCGCATTTTCTGACTGAAATCAGCGTTAATAATTTTAATGCAGGTGCTCGAAAGGATAAACGTTCCGAAAATCCCCTTCATCTGTTTTTCTTGAAATTGATTTTCGACCATTCTAAGAATCGCGTCATCCCTTAAGTAGCTCTACGGTTGTTATCTTTTAAGAATTTTTGCTACTGCAAGTCTTCAACTAATTTTATTTTCCAGCTGATTGCGCATTTATCAACAATCTGAAAGTTTGCAACCAACGATAAGAGCAGGAGCGTTCTCTGGTTCCTTACGGAAAATAATTTACATGGGTTTTTATAATATGCCTTATGGTAAACTTGCGTAACAAAAAAAATGGGGGGGGGGGGGGGGCCGTTTTCTTTAATGGCCGCGGGTGCAGCCACTATTAAACACATAGGCACAGCCGGTTGCGAGGGAGAGCGAGGGGTGCCTCGCATTGAGGCACCCTATAACACCCAAATTTTTACTAATGAAATCTGCCGTTTTTTAATACATGAGGCCCATAGAAAATTTCGCAACTGTTAGTATCAAAGAGCTCTGCTGAGGCTGGCATCTGTGCGCTTTTAATTTTCAGTAAACTTGCGACGTTTTTATCCGCCATTAACACTAATAACAGCCTTTCACGATTGTATGTATATTGAAGAATATTGTTACGATGCGGCAAGCCGATGAAAACAGGAGAACAGAGAACAGGGAGAAGATGTTAGATGACCGTGAGATGACGTTTAATGAAAATGTTAGTGGGCCTAGTGCAAGCGCTCCTGCTCGTGCCACTGCCCGCTTCTTCCTTGCTTCTCCGTAACATGACCCAGGGCCACCGAGCGATCGTCCCGATCGTGGACAAGAAAGTTTACCAATGTTGATGATTCCATGGCATGATGATGGGCGTGTCTGGACGCTTGAAGAAGAAGAGGAAGAAGGAAGAATAGAACGGCTTACCGGCACGGTGATTCCTGATGAACCTTCACCCAGGACACTCTTGGGCCACACGTTGTGACGACTCGATGGCGGAGGCCAAGGCACGCAGGGGAGGGTGTCTTAGCGGTGTCTTGGGTCGTGGGGTCTTTAGTCGGCACATCTGGTCGGTGTGGTCACATATGGTCGCTCGGGTCTCTTCTTGTGTCTTGTGGTCATGTGTGGCGTCTCGGGTCAGTCTCTCCTTCGTCATGTCTTGTGGTCAGGGCGGAGGGACGGGGCATAGGAACAGCAAGGTCTTGCTGGGTCCGGCAGGCTAGGGAACAACCATGTGATGCCTCCTAACCTTCAACCGACGGCGCAAGAAGTTACAGGGCGCCGAAGCTCTGGACCAGGATGAGGGAGTGATGATGAAGTACCCCGCACCTCCAACCAAATGTTACGATGCGGCAAGCCGATGAGAACAGAGAACAGGGAGAAGATGTTAGATGACCGTGAGATGATGTTTCTTCAGATTTAGACTAATTCGGGACCTCACCATCCTATGGTCACTGCATCGCACTTTCCCGATTACCTCTACATCTTGCATAATGGTGGGGTTTGAACACAGTATGAAGTCAACTTTATTTTTAGTCTCCTCATTAGGTCTTTTCCATGTCCATTTCCGGTTCTTCCGTTTGCTTGAGTAATTTGAGAAATAACTCAAGTTACTGACATTCTAGTGGAAATCAAGAAGAAATGGGCATGGGCAGGACATGCAGTGTGAAGAGAGGATAACCAGTGGTCACTTAGGGTAACAAACTGGATTCCAAGGGAAGGAAATCGTAGCAGGGGACGGCAGAAAGTTAGATGGGCGGGTGAGGTTAAGAAGTTCACAGGAGTGAAGTGGATGCAGCTAGGACAGAACCGGGTTAATTGGAGAAATATGGGAGAGGCCTTCACTCTGCAGTGGGTATAGTCGGGCTGATGATGATGATGAGATGACGTGTAATAAAAATGTTAGCGGGCCTAGTGCTCCTGCCCACGCCACTGCCCGCTTCTTCTTCCTTGCTCGTCCGTAACAATATGATTAATAAATAATTTTTGTTGGGAATTATTCGTCTATGCTCATTATCATCAGCATCTACATTTTTTAGCCTGTTCACTTGTCAGGGAAATTGAACTGAAGTAGTCAGGGAAAACCTGAAAAAGTCAGGGATTTTGAATATAGTACTTTTGCTAGACACCCTGGTTAGTGGTCGTTAAGCCATCTTGAAAACTTTCCTGTTTCGCCAATGTACACTTGGGGGCAATTAGCGCGTAGAATCTGGTAAATAATGCCTGGAAAAGCTTCAGTCAGCAGCCTGTCTTTCATGTTCACGAGTTGGTTCCTGAGCTTGCTGGTCAGAGTGTGGGCAGTGCGCACGTCATGCAGTAAAACCTCGTTAATTCCGAATCGCAAGGGACCGGCAAAAATGTCCGAGTTAACCGAATTCCGGATTATCAAACTTACCATGAAAACAACAAAAAAATGTACTAGACATACACATACCTTTATCTAACGAACAACTGCATTATTTTTGTTTGTTTCATCGGAATTTGCACAATAATTTTTTTCAATCCCATCAAGTTGTGGTGCGCACGCTCATTGTAACATGGTCCGACGCAAAATTCCCCCAGTACAGCGAGAGCCTCGGCTGCCTCTTGCACAGTGCGACATTGCGGCAGCGGCTGCTCATGACTTTCATCACCGGAACAATTTCCGTCTTCATGGAGAACTTCTGATACTATGTCGTCATCGGTCAGCATGCCAGCAAAGGCAACATTGTCGTCGTTTCACTGGAGTGGCGGTCGCCGTCGTTGTGGAGCGCAACGGCAATGGCAAGAGGCCCCAAACACAGCCCCAAACACAGCCCCAAACACAGTCGAACAGAGCAACGGGTGCTTATTTTCATGATTCACATGCAGTCACCGTTTCATCACAAACAATCTAGACAAAGAAATCAGGCATGCAGCCATCGCAGCCACGGGAGAGCAGTGGCAATCATTTGACAGCAAGATACAAACAGTCTCACGAGTCGCCGCCCTCAACGTTGCAACATTGGCCACCCTGACGATGGTGATGATGATATGGCTTCTCCCTTTGAAATGTGTAGAAATGTGCGGTTACCAGTGCCACCTAGCCACTGCTCACACGATCCACTATCATCACCACATTTCGCGCCCTACAGATTTTCTTTTCTTTTTTTTCCGAGCAGTACCCAGACCGACTCGCCTCGCGTAGGTTTCCTGTTGCCCACCCGTTGTGGATGAACATCCATGCTGTATCGCACGGTAACGCAGGAAAGTCGGTAGCCCTCATCTTCTGAGTTCTCCAAGTTAACCGATGTGCGGGTAAATGCCTCCGAGATAATGAGCGTCTGCTGCCATTGAACTATACACAGTCTTGCCAGGACCGCGCAGCAAGTCTGAGTTAACCGAATTTCCGAGTTAATGAAATCCGTGTAAACGAGATTTTACTGTACTTCGAAAATATGCGCAGTAGTGCCTCGCTGACTCCCTGCGGGTAAGGAATGGCTGCATGTGCTTAGTATGTCTTGTTTCTCTATGTTTCCAGCAATAATATCCGCTTCTCAATCTTGCAGATACAGTAGAACCTCGCTGATGCACTTCCGGTTCATGCAATTTCAGATTTCATACGTTCAAAATTACGGGTCATAAAACAAATCTCATAGAGTTGCACTATTTTTCTCTCGGTTAATATGTTCCTATATAAAACAGTTTCCTGGTTACTAAGTTCGAAATTTCGAAAAACTGGGGTCGTATAATACATTTTCCGATCAACCGGACATATGCTAACGAGCGCTCGCGACGTGGAAAACTATAAGAGGCGATCACCTACCACTGTCGCTTTTCTGCAGTGACTCGGTGCAATGGGGCGAAGCATCAGAGAAAGCCAATGAGCTGGCATACGAGGCACCTGTTCCTGCAGCATGGCTTCATGAAGAGAAACGTGGTTGCTTCTTTTGTAGTGCCTTAGGGGCATAGGGCTGGACCATTTGATAATTACAACTGCAGTGAAAGCTCATTAATTCGAAATGCCACTATGATCGGTGCGGCAGCCGGTGGAGATTCCGCTGCCCAAGCTCGATTTTGCTTCAGCGGCAGCGCGAATTGAATTCAAAATGCTAAGGAAATTTATTGTTTAAAATAAAATCAGTAGTGTGCCAGTCTTAAAAACTTAGTTTGAAATTATCTTGTGTAAAGTTGTTAATGATATGACCATGGTCGGGCAGCACTCAAAGTGCATTCACGTCTCGCTTCCTTGCTCAATTCATGTTTCATTTGATGTAATCATGGGCCAAAGCATAATAAATATAAGTGAGGATCCTTGTGCCCCCTTCCTTCCGCTCACATGGCAGAAAATTATTGCACTGGAAATTGTTCTCTTCACGCTTATCGTTGCTTCTTCACTCATATTATGACCGTTAAAACATTGTTTCGCTGTCTGGACTAACCTCCCAAGATGCAGCGCTAGCATAGCGGCGGCTATTTACGACTCAAGTTGTGAAGAGGTTGCGGATTAGGTAAAAGCTTTCTCACGCAGGAAATATGTCAGACTGGATGAAAGAGCTCATTGGATCATGGACCAGAACCCAACACGAAAGCTTGAGAAAACATTCCGAGGCAAATTATAACACAGGCATAATTTTCAATAAGCTCTTTTTCACTGGAGGCTAAATAGCTCTTTAAGGACTCAAGTGCGCAGGGGACAGCGTTAAGCTAAGTACGCTTGCGGAACTCACAATGAGGTGAAAAAATATAAGGAAATCACCATCTCAGAAGTTTAGACTGTCATGCACTCCCACATTTAAAAAAAAATAACGTAATAAAAAAATTTATAGCTTTATTACAGACTATATGTCCACAGTGCAAACAAAAAATGCAGTAACTGGGTTAAATGTTCTAAGTTATACTCTCACTGCACGGTAACAGCAGTTTTCCATCAAACGTAAACAGCAAAAAGCGCAAAAGCTCTGGCATATAGAAACATATTAATGATAATTGCAGCTAAGAGGAACAAAGCTTAGTCATTTTAATTTTTTCTTGAACCTCCTTTTCATGCTCCTTTTAACATGCCTGCAGTGCTGCCTCATCCATGTGCTAACATAGCAGTAAGGCAACTTGAGCCACTGTTTCATCCTTGTGCTCATCACATGGAAAAGTAATGGTATAGGTGTCAAGAACACCATCTACTGTGTCCCACTACAATTGTGAGACATTCTTCCAGCGCACGAAAACACACTGACAAATGTAGAAGAGACAGCACGAATGCCTTTTTTCTTTTTTTTACATAAAGCAATAGCCGCCTCCTGCGCCATAGCTAGTGACACAGGTGTAGGAATGAAGTTTTTACTCATTGCCTCATTGGCTTTCTGTTTGCTTGTTTTCGGCATCAAAGCCACCCTCTTAGTTCGCAACCAACAGGGAAATATCTATGCTTTTCAAGTAATTAACGACGGATCTAAGGAGGAGCTTGGGGCAAGCGGGGCGTCCCTATATATGTCGCAAGCAAACTACACCTTCTGGAATGCATCATTCCTGGTCATCTGAGCTGGCTGTTGCCGCCACATCTCTGACAATGGACAGAAACAGCACGGTGTCTTCTTTAGGCTCAACACAAAACTTTGGTCCCTGGCTCAGCACTGCTTCGACACTTTCAAGCAAAGGACACTCACCGATGCAGGTCACTTTGCTAGGTGCAAATTTCTGCCGCGCTTGTGCTTTCTTCAAGATTTTTTTTTTTTTTCTTGAGAGGCTGCATCGCAATGTTATGGTCGACCTTCGGCCGATGTTGCTTGGATGCTTGCGCAGGAGGTTTCCTTTTCCGATGTATCTTTCTAGGTCTCTCTGGCCACGTTAGAGACTTAGAACAGTTCAAAAGTAAGGTAGCAACTGCATCTCTAGAAACCATGAGCCTTTTTTCTGTGTTAAGTAGCACTCTTCCATCGATCTCCGCGTAGTATGCATGGGATATCACGTACTCTGCAAAATGCTTGGCACAGACATGGTCAGTGGGAATTAATGCCAGGTCTGCCCTAGGAATCGCAAGACGCCACTTCTTCAAATCAACACTGTTGGGTGGAGCTTTGAATAATGGCACACGCTTCGCAGAAGTCCAGTAGCCTGAATTACAGTTTGGCACGGAGCACTTTCTTCCCATTGCGCAGAACTCTGCACAGTACTCGCCAGCTGGGGGTTACTCTGCCAACGATATGCAAACGCAAGATCTTGATACAAAATAAAAGAACGCGTTTAAAACAGCTCAGAATTGCAGCCGCACACTGCGAAATGTGGCAGAAACATGTGCACCGTGCCGCGCCATGCCAGACTGACAATGCAAATACAAACTGAATTCTGCGAGAGCTGAAAAAAGGAGCTGTGCATACTGGATGTCTATAAATGCTAATCTGAACTTTTATGCAGGGAAAGTCTAAATTCTAAATGCCTTCTTACCTCATCCAGCAGTTAATTTTTTTAATATTAGGCAGTTCAGATCATACGTGTTCCTGGAAAACATGCTTTTATTTTTCAGCATTTTTTTAAACAACGTGTAAATAAGGTTTTACTGTAAAGTGACTTGAATAGCCGCTATTAGTCAGCTCACGGATGATCGTCCTTAATTCGTTTTTTAATACATTGCAATCTGAGCAGATGAGTACAGCGCATGTTATCAAGGATGATACTACTGACATCTTGTGGCCGGCCGGATGAGACGAGACATGAAACAGGTAATGACCTGTGTGCGTAGGCTTTCTGTAGACCGAGAAGGTGACAGCACCCTCATCCCCTTGAACCAGAACATCCAAAAAGGGTACTAAGCTGTCTCAAGTTCCAGGGTGAACTGAGTATATAAGTGCATTTTGGGCGCTTAAGCTGTCCAGGAAACTTGAGACGTGCTGCTTCTTCAGAATGCAGAAGCAGTCATCTACGCAGCAGTAAAAAATTTTTGGTGCCGGATCGAAGGCGGTCAGTACTTTTTCTTCCAAGGCTTCTAAAATTGGCCGTTGTAACCGATATAGACGCTCCCATCGCCTTGCCATGCGTCTGCTAAGAGAAGTTGCTGCCGTAAGAAAATCCATGTTGCCAAGGCGAAATGTCAGCAGATGACTGGGTTCGGGAGCATCAAAAGGTGTGAGGCCAGGAAGGCCAGCGTCGTCTTTTAGGGCTTTTTCACGCATAATTACTGCACAGGGATGCTAGGGAAAAGCGACGTGATGTCAAATGACACTGTGATGTCTTCACTGAGTGAGATGTTCTGCAGCTTAAGTACAAATGCAGACGAATTTTGGACTAGCGTCGAGGTCTTACCAGCTAGAGGGCTCAACACCTAGGGGAGACACTAGTCTGAGGATCGGTAGAACAGTGATCTGGTGAAGTCGGCAATGGGCCGGAGAAGAGCACTATAATTGCAGACCTTATGCAGACAGTACATTGTAGGAGCCAAGCCATTAGTGGAAAGAAACCAGCGGCAAAGGCCATTATGGTGCGGGGAGACCAACTTGAACAGTCTGGCCAGCAGTTTCTGCAGTTTTGTCTCTAATCTGCTTGTTGGGTCAAAGACTAGAGGAGCATATGTCTGATAGTTTTGGAGAAGAGCCAAGATTTTCGTGTTGTACTCGCTACTGTCAAGCAATGCTGTAGCGTTGACTTTGTCTGAAGAAAGGATGGCAATGCTACTGTTATTCCACAGGCTGCGAGTGGCTTGCTCCTCTGCTACTGACGACTACATTCTTGCATCGCGCTTCCACTCTAATGGCACGGGTGCGTGCCTGTTCTATCACTTCAGAGGGAAGTTGACTAACCGCTTGTTCCACTGCACACGCCACCTCGCTTGGCCTTGCTGATGTTTCCGTGTTGAAATTCAAACCACGGGACAGTACCTCAGCCTCCTTCTCTGCTGGCGTGCACAAGGAGAGGTAGATGACGTCTTGTGCTCCTTCTGACTTTTCCAGCCGGAGTGCCTGCAGTTTTCCCTCTTGCGACTTTCTGTGATGACATTCTCTCGTTGTGGCAGGGAAGTTCGCTTGCAACTGCACCTCTTGAGCTCAGTGAACAAGGAACCCGTATGCGGTTCTGAAACATCTAGAATTTCCTCAGACTTGGTCAGTGATTGTGATCCACTTCCGCCGCGGCGGTGCAGTGGTTAAGGCACTTAAGGGGAGACGCGGGTCTTAAAACGGTCGAAAATGGTCAAAAAGTCGATTTTGGGAAAAACTCATTTTCGGAAGGTTTATCCTTTCGAGCATCTACAGTAAAATTATTAACGCTGAATTCGGTCGGGAAATGCGATAAAATCGGCTTTCAAAACACCACGGCAGCGACGAAATGGCCCCGAAAAGAGAGACTTTGTTCGAACTTCCCGCGCGCGCCGCCGGCGTTGCAGCCGGCCGATCGCCGCCATCTTGGGCTTGTTTTGAAGCTGGTTTCTTTGTGCGCAATTTGAGCTATCTCAAAATGGCGTCGCTCAAGCCGAGCGGCGGTTCGGGCCGGTTTCCCGAAGGCCGTTTTCGGGTCGCTGATTGGCTGGCACGCGGCGCGCTTCGCGCGCGCGCCGTTCTGCGCCTCCCATTGGCTGGTGTGACCATCTACGTCATTTTTTTTTTCTTTCTCTTGCGTTCGCCGCTGTGGCTGTCGCTTCGTGCGCGTCTGTTTTTGCGCTCGTGTTTCTCTACACGCCGTGTTTCCGCCTTGTGCCGGGAGTTTCTCTTTGCGATCGAGATGCCGGGAGACAGTCGATTGAAACCAAGCACGCAACGAGCTTTTGGAAGCCGGAAGAAACGTCCGTGGAACAAAAAACGGCAGGCAGCGGCCACCAGTGCGTCGCCGGGGCCCGCAGTGCCGGACTCGTTGGATCCGCCGGGTACATCAAGCACGCTGCCCGATGACGACACCGCGGGACCAAGTTGCAGCACGAATCGTATCTCGGATCGTGGTACACTTCGTGTTGATGCTGTGTACTATTCGTCGACCAAGCAGGCGCAGCGTGTTGAGCGATCGGCGCAAGCAAAGTCCGTTCTGTCGGAAAAGTCGGCAACCCAGCGCAAGTTTGACCTTCTTGGCGTCAGTGCGGATTACCAGACAGCTGATGCCGGTACCCAGTTCGTGATTGTGGACTTGAAGGTTTTGAACAATTTTTTCGCGCAAGCGAAGTGCGGAAACTGCGGCGCAGGAAGTCTGCGTTTGAGCAAGGCAACAGATAAGGAGTACGGCCTTGCTGTAAAGCTTCTGCTTGTCTGCGAAAACTGCGATTTCGAACAGAAGCAGTTCTCTTCCCCAAGAATAAGCGAAGCAGTTCTCTTCCCCAACTGTTTGCCTGGTGGAGCTCTCGTCTCGGCTCCAGTCCTCACTTTCACCTCAAAAAAAAAAAAAAAAAAAAAGTCAACCCCTAACTTTTCGAAAGTAACCTCTATAATTTCATCACACTTACACATTCGACATTTTTTTTTTAAATGTTTCCTTGGATGAAATAAGACACTTTTTGTTTTGTTTTGTAGGGAAACTGATAGGGAACATCTGAGTAACATCCGTTGTCGAAGATTCTTCCCAATATTTTCTGCACTCAGTGTCAAAACTTCAAATGAGTTTTTCTCAGCTTCATGTTTTTTGGTGACATGACTAGCCTTACGGAACTTTTCTTTGGGTTTTTGTGGTGCAATTTTAATAAATCTTATACCGTTGAATTCAGAAAGGTTCGAACTGTGGAGCTATGCTATTTTTATATTGCTAAGTTGAACATATCAAATTTATTGAACAATAATGTCAGCTAATTATATTTTCGAATTGTGGGGCATCTACATAACTGAATATTTTTATACTGTGATGTACATCAATGATAATATAAATAGCATAGCTCCACATGGCAGGTCTTTGGCTACAACTACATTTTAATCGGAACGAAAAAATATTGAGGGAAATTGTCCTAACGACCCGTAAGAAATTACCAAATTAGGCTTTGGTTATTTCCCAATAACATTAGAACTAATTGAGATAGAGTAAAACTAATTACATTTTTGAAAACAGGAGGAAGAAATACATATACACACCCAATTTCGTTATTATATCTCTAAAAATAAAAATTTTCATTTTAAGACCAGTGTCTCCCCTTAACTGCTGTGCCCAAGGATACGGGATCGAATCTCGGCGGCGGCCTTTCAGTGTAGGCGAAAAGCAAGGCGCCCTTGTGCTATGTGATGTCAGCGCATGTTTAAAGAACTCCAGGTGGTCGAAATTTCTGGAGCCCTCCACCACAGCGTCTCCCATAGCCTGAGTCGCTTTGGGACATTAAACCCTACAAAACAAACCGAACCAAACAGACACTGGTGAGTAAATGACCGAATGACACAAGTTCTAGGTGCACTCTCAACAGAACAATTGGCACATCCCCAGTATGTCACACCTTGTGTAACAAAACACTTCCAATGAATTGGAGCAACTCCTTTTCTGGCACATTGCTCATTGATTGGCCATTTATTTTTATGTGCATGGCTGAACACACACATACCTTGTCTGTGCTAAAGTGCTCAGAGGCAGCAGGCTGCGAGGGAAAGGGGGGGGCATAGAGCTAGCAGGATAAAAGTAGGAGCACTTTATGATGCGTGTACAAAAAATTTTGATAGCTGGTGTAACATTTGCGTTTGTTGTGTAATAGTACATGCATCGCCAAGATTTCCAGATCACTCAAAAAAATTGCACCATGGCACTGTTTTCATTGTGGGAAAGACCAACGCTGACAGATTTTGAGGAATAAACATTGCCTGTCTGCCAACATTCTAGGCCTATTTCAGCCTTCTTTCAGTGCTCCCTGTGTTTTCCGTGTGTCTTCTTTTTCGCCTACTCTATCTCATGCATTGTCTCACTCTATCGTGTATGCTCCTGTCTAGTGAGCCTAGCCATGTAATGCCCCGTTTGGCTTGCAGGACAGCATGCGGGAGATCAAGTTCAACACATCAGGGCGGTGTGCGGCACCCCTGGTGGGGACACCCCGCGACACCAGCTGGTACCCCGAGGTGGAAGGCTGTGGCATTGGTT
Source organism: Amblyomma maculatum (assembly GCF_055883805.1). Taxonomy (NCBI): domain Eukaryota; kingdom Metazoa; phylum Arthropoda; class Arachnida; order Ixodida; family Ixodidae; genus Amblyomma; species Amblyomma maculatum. Next base: position 120,949,496 of record NC_139347.1, on the reverse strand, counting down.
GTCGACACCCGCTGCTCACCGAGGACGAGCGCACCAGCATGCGTACTTTTGTGGGTGTCATCGTCTCGCTGGCCACCGTGGCCTGCCTGTTCGCCGTGGTGAGTCACCAGTGCAGCCTTCTTCGTTTGACATGTCTTCAGGCACCTTTACTCTGTAAAACAAAACTGAGTACTGTAACATTGTTCGTCAGTTTTAGCCTCACAAGTGAAATTAAGGGGTATCTGGTAATGTAATTCATTCAGAGTAATATAATGCAGCCCTCGTCAACATGCAGATATGGATAATTTATATGGTTGCCTCAGCTACTGGCCATCTTATATAAGTTCATGGCATTGTGCGCTCATTAATTTAGGCGCAGCTTTGGACGGGGTACCTTTGATGTATGAACAGCAACCAGCGCTGTGATGTTCAGGATGGCCTGTCTCCAAAAAAGCTCCAGTCTCTTAGTAGCGTTGGTTTCGCTTCTTGCTTCGCACCAGCCCATAACGATGATGACTATGGGCGCCAATCAATGTGCCAGCTAAGCAAAGGGGCATGCACCATCAGGGACAGATTAAGGTTTTGTGTTTCTGAGATCTTTTAACTCTTTTTAAAGACATCTCGCCGTCCTGATGCAAACACTCCTCAACCTTGCTACCATCTTTGTGGTTCTTCTGTTCTTTTAGAGTGCCAAGACTACATGCCCGTTGCTCTCTAGGCCAGTAATGTTCTGTTCTGAGAATTTCTCCTTTTTCACGGAATTTGAGGCACAAAATTTGGTAAAGGAGAATTTTTGCTGAACTTTGGAGAACACTAATTACCGGAGTTGTTGCACTCTACAAATTGACCGAGTCCTCAAGCTGCTGCGGGAGAAAATATCTTGAAATGGATGTTCGTGTGCCTAATTAAGGAAATTTTCAATTCCGGCAGGGAATGTCGCCACCGTTTATAGGTAGTGCAATGGAACTTTGTCACGTGTGATGATGCTGCTGCTTGGGAAGAGGCATTACTGCTAATACATTACCCCCTTAAACAAAGTCGCGAACACCTTTAAGATTTTGAGGCAGTTCTTCATTATTCCTGACACCATGCACATACATGTTATAATGCAACAACAAAACAGTGAAAGGTCATCAAAGTTGTGTAATTTTCATCTCAGGGAAAGGGGGCTATAGACACCAAATAAATAAGCTATGCAGAAAATATTTTCTGGCATTTTTGGGGGGGTTGAAATTTTATAATTGAGATGTTTTTTTTCTGGTTTCTGGAAGTCCAAATTAAGGGGGTTGAGGCCTGGTTCTGAGACCAACATTATTATTTTTTTCACATATTTTTACAAAATTACATGCACTTACGCAGTTTTTTGCACTGATTTTATATATGCATCCAGTTTATGCACAGATATTTAGTTCTTAAGATAATAAGTAATTAATTATTATTGTATTCAGCCCTAATTGTGGGAAATAGGATGAATAGAAATTTAATTTTCACACTTTGTTAGATAGCCCAAAAGGTTATGAATGCAGTGTTGGAAGTAGTTTTTTTATTTGACTAAAATTACTTAATTTATGCTGCATCAAAGTTTAGTCTTTGAAATGTAGAAATCAAGTGTTAGACACAGTTCAACATAATTTATTTCTGGGTGAAAATTTAAAAATCTGCTTCCAACATTTCATACAATACTCATGCAGCTTTCTATTGCAAAAAGAAATTTTGATGTATCTGCTCTAGGCGCTCAGATAAAGTTGAACCCCTTTATAGTAAAGTCACTGGAACCAGCAGAAATCTTTACTATATCAGGGTCTTTACTAGTATATCAGTTGTTGGTGATGACATCATCCCAAGTTACTTCTGGTACTTACTTACTGAACACGTCTTCTTGCTTAACGAAAAAAAAAAATCTTGAAATACCTTCTATCTCTCTGTCATCTCTCAGTGTAATTTTTTTTTATAAAGTTCTTTTACATCTTGTGGAAATACCTCTTAGCATGAGGACAGCGTGGCTACGAATACAACCAAGTTTGATTTCATTTGAAAACCAAAGCCTTGCATGAACACTGTGTCACTTTTTGCAGTTTCTGTTTTTTAAAAGGCAATAAATGATAATGCGCGTGGCAATCAAGTGCTGCTAGATGCTGCACCTCCACTTCTTGCCTTCACTACCTCATGCTTCATGCTGCACAGTGCTGTGAATGTTTGCCCGTTTCTTCCCCTTCTTTTTTCTTTTCTGCACTTTATTACGGACCGCGCCATCTCCTTTATATGTTTGTAGACAGCTTTACGTTTTTTTTTTTTTCTTAAGTGCTGCATGCTTTTCCTGACGGCTTCGAGGCCTCCTTAAAGTAAGCTATTGCTGCTGAGCTTGGTGGTAAAGCCAACTAAAAGACCATTCGGTGTTATTTTTCTGTATTCAAATACAAATAATCTTTGCCTCACGATTCTAGGTAGTGCACGGGCAGCAATGTTATATCACGGGAGTCATCACCGCGGCCATGCGCACTTTACTATAAACGATTTTTACCAAAAATGTCTTTACTATAATGGGCGGAAAATGTACAGCTGTCTATGGAAAATGAACTGGGACTTGAGTTTCACTTTACTATATCCGAGTTTACTATAGAGGGGTTTTACTGCAACTGCAAGGTCAGCTGACAAGAAAATTGCAGAAAATGCATCACACACACTTCATTTACTAAAAATTAAGTGCTCTGTGCATATTCACATTAAGACGTGATTAAAAAGCATCAAGAATGTAATCATGTTGTTTTTAAGCACGGCAGTGGCGTTTCTTCAGCGCTTTTTTCACATTTTTGGCTGCTGAGTGCTTGCAAGCAGATCGGGTCTCCCGCAGCTTGTCCTTTTCTGTTAATCGTTTGACACTTTGAGCCAGGATTCAAGGAGAGTTGCTTCAAAATATTTTCAAATGTCCTCAAATTGCCTGCATTAAAACACATCGCTGACTCAGCCACAGCAACCTGAACTGAGAAACGTGGAGCATGGCGATGTTTTGGAGCCAGGGACCATATGAGAGCATGCAAACTCTCATTATTGTTCTGTGTTTTTCTCCTTTTGCAATGTACGATAAGCTTCCTGTCTGAGAGCCTTTCATACACAGGAAGCAGGGCTTTGCACACATGGGGCGGCAGGCTGTAGCGATGCTGTGGCACAGGGTCACCACTTGCTGTGGCTGCGTTCTGGTGGCACTGCGAGTCTATCCCTATTGGACAGAAACTATGATTCGAGGCTTTGTCATTAGATATGATATGGTGGTAAGTGGCCATTACTGCCGTCTGAGTTGCCTTTGCATTTCCTTTATGGGATTTTAGTGCCCAGCCATAGTACAATGTCAGTTTCAGTCAACTTTCCTTTGCCACCAGTACTCTCTTTGCCAGCTTCTCGGTGTTTTGAAAGCAAGGTGTGCAAATCCCATTTGCTTTTGGACAAGATTAATACAATCCTCAATTTTGATGTAGCCATACACATCTGTCTCCTGCAGGGCGGGAAAGGTATGGCTGTCACTATCACAGAGAACTGTAGTGTAGCGCAGGCCATTTTTCTGCAGTGACCTTTCAAATAGTATGAGCCCTGCCTGCACTTTCCTCTCTTCTGCCTTTTTCTCAGTATTTTTCTGGCATAAATGGTTGGTCCGCCAAGCTTGGTAGGTGGGGTCACCTTCCTTTGGCCCTTGATCGCACTCAGCACAAAAATTGCTCAAGAAAACAATATCAAGCACAAGCCCAGAAAAGAGCTCAATCGTAGTGCCTGCACTGATATGAGAAGTGTGCCCGCGTGTCATACACAACCCGTCAAAAGATACTGCCATGTTTCTCACATTTCTGAGGTACAATTCACTGTACAGATGCTTAACAGATTACGTTTTTCGCTGCTAGTTCCTCGGCAGCACGGGTCGCCGCAGGCGTCAGCATTTTTTTATGTAACCCAGCGACATATTTCTTGTGCAGCTTATGATGCGATATGTTCATCGCCGCAAAAATGTCATTGATTGCAGTCTGCCGATTATGCGTACTCAACATAGCACGCTGTAGGGTATATTTTTTTATTGCGAAAGCAATACTACTCTAGGTTTCGAGCCTTCAGCGTAGCGCAGCCGGTAGCCACGTCTTACCCACGTGACACTGTGACGTCACACCCCACGTGACACTAGGGTGACAACTGGGCTGCCAACTCAAGCGGTCGGCATAGTACAGCGGTAGCCATGTGTTACCCATGTGACGCTGTGACGTCACACCCCATGTGATGCAAAAGCTAGAGATAGGCTCCCAACTCAAGCGGTTGGTGTGACACAGTCGGAGCCGTGGCTCAGTTGGCAGCTCTTGCCAACTTGGCTTGGGTCTCTTGTTTCACATGGGACGGTTATGTCACAATCTACCTGCTAGGACCCTGGCATTCACGTTACCCCTATAGGCCACTAAGGCACGTTCATACGGCTTGGTTAAAGCGGGGCTTTATATGTGGGCGGAGGAAGAAGAAAAAGAACGCTCGGTCACCTGCAGTAATTCTATCGCTAAATATTTGGTTCAGCAGCATTGAACTCCTGTAATTTTTTTTCCGCCGCCACTGATGCACATTGAGCTCCACCCTGCCGATATCTCACCGCAAACGGCATATGCTTAAACAAGCCTCAGGGCAAGGCCATTTTCTCGCTCACCCTTGGTCAAACTAATTTCACCGCCACAGGTTTTGCATTTTGCAAGCTTCAGGGGATGATTTACCGAATCCAAGGTGACGATCGCTAAGCAGGTCTCGTCAAATGCACAGTTTGTTGCATTGTTACCACCACTAAAAAGTCAGATTTTTGCTTCGTCGTCAAAGTTGTCGTGAGCTCCTGCAGCCTCTTTTCAGCTCTGGCCTTGTGTTGCTGAATACCGGATGGCTGCAACATCACAGTGTCGTGCCGAACGTGACCGCTGTCGGTGCAATCCTCGGAAGCTGGCAGAACCGCTGGGCCTTTGTTCTCTACGGCATTGCTGGCTTGGTCGTTAGAAGTATACTCCGTTTCATACATCAAGTGCAACACTGCCAAAGTTACAGCTCTTGTTTGCGCTCTCCGCATCCGCGATGAAAAATAGTGCCTGCTCTTGACAAGGGGAAATGATAGGGGAAATGCATCTTACATTTGCCATCAACTTCATGAAAAGCTCCTTTTTTTCAGGGAGAAAGGGTCGGATTTGGTGAATGTTTATGTTTTTTATGTCGTTTTCGTTCGTGCCGCGTTTTCGCTGCCCCGCAACCTTGCCAGCTGTGCCACTAGATGGCGCTGGCTGTGCCTTCCACGCTGCGCATCTCTTTTTGAGAAAATGGTTCTTCGGTGCGCATTTTTTCTACAAGATCCGCACTGCGAAGATGTCTAGGCATGCGAAGCAGGTTATTGTGAATGTGTATGCTCGGAATAGAGCCCGTTTCCGCAGGAACCACTCGGCCACAGAACGAGCGCGTAGTGATACGCTTCCTGTTTTTTTTTCTTGCGGACTACTTGCGTAGCTTTCGCTGCGTTGCACCTGATGTATGAAACGGAGTATAGTATTTCCATTGTCATCAGTGCAGTCCTACACAGATACCCTCTTGAAGTTATCCGCTAGTGACTTCTTCCTCCTTTTACCGTATCTGTGCCACGTGTGGAACTTTCCGGCAGATCCGGACGTTGCAACATACTCCTTTACCGTCAGCGATGGCTCGGCAAAATGGCGTCCTGTGCGTGTCGCAGCCGCTGCCTAGCAGATGGCTTTGTCCAGCTGGGTCAATCGGCTCACTCCCTGAGGTCGAATGCACACGAATAGAATTGTGCATTTTGGTTTGTTTTTGTTTATTTATTTCTTAGTTTTTTTGCCGCCTTTATTCTTTGCGACCAATCGCCAAACAGGGTTGTAGGTGGTGGGCAATTCAAGACCAAAGATTGCTGCTTCGAACGAGATCATAATAGGTCCGATTGGAGCCACAAAACGATCACTGCGCATCGCTGAAAAAAATGCCATTTTGGTATCAAATTCTGCATAAATCTGACTTGCGCAGTCGTTTTCTAAATTAAATATTGGCTTCTGGTGCAAGAAAAATCGTGAAATGATAGCAAAATATGTGCACATTTTGAAGGCTCCGCCTTCTAGGAAACGGGTCTGCGGGAAATGGTCTCGCCCGACAAGTCACAAATCCACAGTTTTTATAAAAAAACACCAGTTTATTCCGGGTCAACAAAAAGGCACTTTGGAATGATAAAACATCTGAAGACGCTGCATAGTGAAGCATACATTCGGGGCTTGCGGCAGCGCTATGCCATGATTACAAAAGGGAGGAGGACTGTGCTTTTATGTGGCGCGGCAAAGCAAATCAAACTAGGGTGCGAATAGGGGGATGCGGCATGGCAAAATCGCTCCAAGCGGCACCAGAGACATTGATTTGCGCGTGGCAACAACGCACGCAAACAGCCTAATCATTCTCCGGAGGCACAGCTTCCGTCTTCATCCTGGTAGGGCTCCGCTCTGCCATTCGTGTTCACCCCGGATACATCGTGCCTCTTGCTGACAGGATGGCCTCATACCAGCCACACCATCACGGAATCCCCTGTTCTTTGCTTTCCGTCGTCTTTATCAAGGCCCATTCTCAAGCTGAGCACATGTCTCGACCCATGACAAAGCACTGACATGCGCAGTTGCACTACCTCTGCGCACACCAAGGCGCACTGGAAGGAGCGCACATAGTTCAAAAAGCCAAGAGGGGCGCGGGAGCCCCACAATTTCTAGTATCAAATTTTCAAAAAATCGTTTTGTTTTTTTACCCTGCAGAACCCTGCTCCCCCCTTGAAACTTTTTTTATTTACGTGTGGATCTGGTTGAAACTTACACCGTTCTTGTATTTTTGCATGCCGATTTCAAATGTCTGGTTAGTTTTCGTTTTGATGAAATAGTTTTTAAAATTTCACCTAATTGATGTTCTTCGTTTGGAGGTAAGCTGATTACTAAACACTGTATGGCATGATCACAATAGACTTGCCAGGGTGATCTAGAAGGATCATAGAGCACAACAAGCCATGAATTAATGTTACTAGAAGAATTTTAACCAAAGTTGCTCTTAGTCAAACTTTTATGGCTAAAACCCAAGTTGGCACCTAAATTTTAGTCCTATTGCACAGTTTTTCTTTCTAACGAAACAAGAATGAGAGCTATAGCACAAATAGCTTAAGAGATATTGCTTCTTCAAAATTGGAGTTTTGAGAAAAGGAGGAATTAATGTTACTAGAAGAATTTGAACCAAAGTTGCTCTTAGTCAAACTTTTATGGCTAAAGCCCAAGTTGGCACCTAAATTTTAGTTCTATTGCACAGTTTTTCTTTCTAACGAAACAAGAATGAGAGCTATAGCACAAATAGCTTAAGAGATATTGCTTCTTCAAAATTGGAGTTTTGAGAGATTGATGCTATTTCAACAAGATCAAAAACAAAGCAAAAATTAATGGCATATGCCAATTTGAGCCAAAGTTATGCAATAGAAAATGTTTGAAAGAAAAGGTCCATTGGGTGCGCAAGACAAGATAACCTTCTCAGTAAATTTTCCCTTGTGGTCATTGCATTTACCTTGGTTTCATGAGACTTGCAAAGCTCCCTTCCTAGCCAAAAAAAAATAATAGCAATAGCAAGAACAGGACCGGTGATATTGATCTTTAAAAAATGCAACACCGCCAAAATTGGGGGATTGTGAGAAGCGCTCAAGCCTCACAACATATTTAATCAGGAAAGACAACCCCAAAGACCTTCTCATGCTTTGAAAATGTACCAGGAGCATAGTCAGGGTGCATGCTGCCGTGTTGCTTTTTTTTTTCTTCTTCTTTGTGCTGTTTTAGCAAAGCCCACTTCTTTGCAGAACGTGTGTTACGCCATAAGTCCTTTTCGTCAGTTCTCCTGGAGCCAGTTGCTGTTACGTTTGCATTGCATTCTTGCAGAATTGCTGCTGCTGTATGTTTGCAGCCGGCATTGAAGCGCAGCTCAGCTTCTACTGTGGCTGCTTCCACAGCAAACAGTGACGAGTACCGCCCTTTGTGGATCAGGGTCCAGAGGATCGAGTGGAAGCTTTCGTTTGAGTTCTGTGTCTTCCCCCGAATGCACCTCTGCAGCAGGCTCTTCTCTGATAAGCGACTATAAAGAGGCTTCAACTGCATCGCTTGGCAGACTGTACTCGTGCTTGGGTTCAGGTTCCTCTTTTGCTTTTGCAGCGTTGTGGTGGCACCAAGACTGCTCACCAGTAGCACTCAAAGTGTGGTTGAGGCAGTCATCAGTAGATGTGATGTGGTAATATGTCGCCGTTACAGCTCGCTGCATGGCATCCACATTACGTACATTTGATTTCGGTGCTCGGCCATAATATACTGCCATCTTATCAACTAGATCAGCTGTTCCTCTGCCACCAAGAGTTGGCTTTCCTGCACCCTTGTGTAGGGTACGCAAAGCTGCTCCCATATGCTTGTGCACAAGGTTTATGCAATCCTCTTTTTCAATGTAGCCATAGATTTCCACATCTTGAAGGGCATTGAATGTGCGAGTGTCCCCACCGCATAACATGGTTGTGTAGCGCATGTTGTGGCGTTGTAGAGACGTCTCGAATAGAATTTGGCCTGCCTCTACATCCATTTGACCAGCCTTGCAGTTAGTATTTTTTTTTTGGCACTGGTGGCACAATTTCCAGAGTTCGTAGCTGTCGGTGTTCGGCTTGGGGCCAGTTTCAGAGCCCAGACAAAAGTTGATTAGCACCACATAATCAAGCACATAACCAGCGAAGAGTTCCATCATGGCACCGACGCCTTTACGTGATGAGTGCCCGTGCGTCATCCTTGTGCCGTCGTAGCACACGGCAATGTTCCCCGTGTCCAAAATACAAGTCATCGTATACCTTCGTCACTCTTGCGCGGCCTGTGCCGCAGCGGCCGTAGCTGCTCGTGTAGCAGCTGGTTGCTGAGTGTTCTTCAGGTGCCGTTAAAACGTCTTGTTATGCATCCCGCACCGCAACTACCCGATCATTGAAAAGATATCATTCATTGCTGTCTGGCCATTACCGGTCGACAGCATTGCTCGACTAGCCAGAATATTGAGCTCGAAAGGATTGCATTTTTTCTCGCTGTCAACCCTTTGTAAGTTCCAAGTAACACACAATATAATTTCCCAAAAATCAGATTTCAGAAAAAAATTGAACAAAATTTGAAGAAATGCACTTGTAATTGAAACTACAAAAATTTAATTTTTTTTTTTAGGTGTACAAAATGCAGAGCATTATATTGACCACTCCCTGTGAAAAAATAAAAGTGCAGTATCAACGAGGGCCGCTGCAGAGCGCCATGCCGAAACGGATGCCTGGTTCCCTTCTTAGGCAGAAAGCCACTCTCTGTTTTGCAGGAGGCAAGATGTCATGTCCAAATGATGTTGGCACCCTGGGAATAAAGTAAATGACACCAACAATACAAACTAAACATCCAGGGCTGTCCCAGACGCATTCAAAACAGGCCAATAAAGAGTGGCCGCCAATGTTCCGGGCTGGTTTTCATCGTCATTGTGGTCGGAACTGAATTCTGCTTCAGAGTCACTGCTGCTTGGGGCATATATAAAATCTGTTGTACGCAGTGCAGAATTGTAAGATTTGCGACATTTAAAAGCATGCGTTGTCGATGCGGATGCCGCCATTTTTGCATTCGACTCCGACGCTGCCGCGTGTTCAGAGCACGTTCAAAAATAGCCATCTGGCGGCAAAAAATGTAAACAGCAATAAATTTAATCTTCAGTTACTCGACTACGCGCTAGGTGGCGTAGGGTGTCCGTGAGCCACACGGAAAGGTTCAAAGTTTGCATGCGAAGTGATCGTTAGCGGGCTGGAGTGCGGCCTCTAGTGTTCCTGGCTGATTTTTGTCGTCAGCTTGGTCGGAACTGAATTCTGACAACAATTGGCTGCATCTTCAGAGACTTCTGCTTTGATCATCGATAAAATCGATCATAGATAGTGCATAGTCATCAGATTTGTGACATTTCGAGCCGTGTGTTGTTGATGCGGATGCTGCCATTCTCGCATGCGATTGAAACGCTGCCGTGTGTTCGGAGCACACTCAAAAATAGCCGCTTGGTGGGAAAAATGTAAACAGCATCAAAATTGAAACTTCAGTTGTCCGACTACACACTAGATACTATAGTGTGTCCGTGAGCGACGCGGAAGGTTTCAAAATCTGCGTGCGAAGTCATCGTTAGCGGGCTAACGATGCTCAATGGGCGCGGTAGGGAAAGAGTTCATAAGGCTTTGCTATTCCTTTCCTCAGAGTGGTAAAGCTAACTACAGCGTACTCTTCTTGGACAAACTCGGGAAAGGCAGACTTACAGATGTGATGAGCCATGTCAGTGCGTTTTGGTTGATCCCCTCTCGCCTCTTGCTTGGTTTGTGCAGCTGACGTTCCTGATTGGGTGGCATGAGTCACGGCAGTACCCAAATGTGATGGTGTTCTACATGAACCTGTGCCTGCTGTTCATGTGCATCGGCTGGCTCGCCCAGTTCTTGCCCGGTGCCCGTGAAGACATCACCTGCCGCCGGGACGGGACGCTGCGCAGCGGGGAGCCCAGGTATTGTGTATGGGCTGCTCATTCGTTTAATATGCAAATGCCACTGAGCTTTATACTATTTGGCAGTTACGTGTGGCTTTTCATCTTATCAGGGAACTTGTTGGAAAATGTTCCTTGCACAACACTGTCATTAATGCCGTGATGTTAACTGCGCATCCTCCAGAAAATCCAGCATCGGCATTGTGTGCAAAAAATCGCAAACATGCCTTTGTCAGGCTGCAGCTTGCGAGTTATATGGCCAGGCACCTATTGGTTGCTGGTTCATGTGCAGCCATGAGACCGCACGACATGTCTGATTTGGCAGGCGCTGCCAGCTCTGGCTTCTCCTTTGAGACGGGAGGGTGTTAGATGGAAATTTACTCTATGAGGATCGTTTCTAAAGCCACGCAGGCACATTCATGTGGCCTGGTTAAAGCGTGGCTTATACAGTCGAACCCGGATATATCGAACTCGAAGGGGATCGCGAAATAGTTCGATATATCGATAATTCGATATACAGAAATCGGCTTGTGACTGCACTTACGATGCGGAAAAACAATACCGTATTTGTCGCGTAATCAACCCACTCCCATAATGAACCCACCCTCCACTTTTGCACCCGAGAATTTAAAAAAAAAAAAAAGCGTTAAGCCCAGCTCGCTCTCATGCAAGGTACATGCAAGGTACAGGCGAGCCCACTTATAACGGCCCCACTTAAGACGAACTTTCGCTTATAACGAACGAGACCGGAGCGACGGCCAAAATATACATTACTTCAATGGCACAAGATCGCACGTATAACAAACGTCCATGAGCGCTGCCAATCGGTTACAGCGAACGGACGGCGTAAACCCGGCGCCCCGATACGAGATTACAATGGGCTCCCATCCCTTTTGGTCTGTTTTCGCAATCCTCCTCGCAAGCGAGCTACCCTTTGCTCGTCGACGCGCGTTGCCTACGAGTGTCGGCGCGTGGTGTGGCCTCCAAGGCAACGGCGCCGCCCCTCCTCGCAACTCCGCTCCCCTCTCCTCTCGCCATTCCTTCGTCTTCGCCTGTCTCCACGGCGCCGGCCGCCGGCATAGTCTTCGAAGTTTCGTCGTTTCGTTTCCTGGCTGTTCCATTGAGCGGCCGTGCCAGGGGCGCGGGGCGCCAGGAGGCAGGCCTCTCCATACGCTAGCGGTTGTACTGTTTGCACGGGCGGACTGAATGCGCAGCGGCGCGCGCGCGCCGCTGCATTCAGTACGGCGGTGACGGTTCGTGGCCTCCGAGATTTGCGGAGGTAATCTCGGAGGCCATGGGCTGTTGAAAGCAACTACAGTAGGAGCCAACAGGTGGCAGCACTAACGCTCAGGGATGCCTCTCATTGGTCTCCCCGCTGCATACCATGCCCCGCTGTGTGTCCGTTCCCTTCCGTTCCGTTCCATTCCTTAGGCACTTCCTCGTTTGCCTCGCGTGATTGTCGCACGTGCTTACGTGCTCCGTCAGTTGCGGCGCTTTGTTGTCATTTTCGTGTGTGTGGTGTGAGCGCTTCGTCTGTCGGGCCTGAGTCGTATAATTCGGGATGGCGGACGGGAATTGCCTGCCTCCAGCGGTCACGAAACGAAAAGCGCTGGACATGGCAACGAAGCGAGCAATTGTGACGGAACTGTCTCAAGGTGCTAAAAATTGCGAGCTGGTGAAGAAGTACAACGTGTCGAAATCAACCATCTCGACAATTCTGAAGATTAAAGAAAAGATCGCCAGCTCCGACGCCAATGCAGCGGACAGAAAGCGCCTGCGGAAGGCCACCTATGCGGACGTAGAGGATGCGCTGCTGAAGTGGTTCGTCGACGCACGGGCTCGCAACATTCCGATAAGTGGACCAATGATGCTGGGCAAAGCCAAAGACTTCGCATTCCTGCTAGATTTTTCCGACTTCTGCCCAGGCAATGGCTGGCTACATCGGTTCAAAGTGCAGCATGGGATTGTTTTTAAATCGATTGTCGGTGAGGCGCGTTCGGTAAGTGACCAGGACGTTGCCAATTGGCTTGCAACAAATCGAGCCATTATTGCAAGCTACGCGGAGCAGGATGTGTATAACGCAGATGAAACTGCATTATTTTATCAGATGCTTCCAGACAAGACGCACTCCATGAAAGGGGAGTCATGCGCTGGCGGTAAACACAGTAAAGTGCGCGTTACAGTTCTTCTGTGCACTAATATGAATGGCAGCGACCGGCGCATGCCGTTTGTAATCGGAAAATCCAAGAAGCCACGTTGCTTTCGGAACCATGTACCCGTGCGCTACAGGCACAGTACTAAGTCCTGGATGACACGGGATTTATTCGCAGAGTGGCTGGGCGAGTTTAACCGCGACATGCAGAAGCAAAGCAGGCGCATGCTGCTGTTGCTCGACAATTGCTCAGCGCACCACGTGCAAATGTCTCTGACGGCAGTGACTGTACTTTTCCTGCCGCCCAATGCCACTTCTAAAGTGCAGCCTCTTGATTTGGGCATAATACGCTCCTTTAAGGCATCGTATAGGCGCCGCATTGTGCAGCGCTTGCTCATCACCGTTGACCGTCCGGCCGCTAACTTGCCGCTCCGAGTTTCATTGTATTCAGCCCTTGAGATGGTGAAGGCAGCCTGGTCGGAGGTGACGACCGCTTGCGTGCGAAACTGTTTCCGCAAGGCCGGCTTCGTCGACGCAGTACCGGACGTCAAGCCTGATGCCTCCGATGATGATGATTCCGGCGGCGATTTGTATCAGCACGTCGTCGACTCCGACATGGGAGGCCCTGGCATTGGTTGGCAGGATTTTATTTCTGCGGATGAAGACGCGGATATTGCGGAACCGTGCACGGACGAAGGCATCGTTTCTTAAGTGCGGGCCGAGAGCGACGCGAAAGAATCAGATGAAGATGAAACGTCTCGGCCAGCACCCGTAAGCACATCTGTAGCAATGGGCTATAGAGGGCCTCAGACAACTTGTCTATACCAAGGGACTCGGCGAAGAGCACGCTAGTGCTTTAAATAAACTGGAGACCGCCCTCATCGCATCTGCACTGCAGAAACAGACGAGCATCACAGACTTTTTTGCTAAGAAATAAATTTCGTGTTTTGACCGCCAACATTTTTTTTTCTCTTGTTTAGTTTGTGGTCCAGTTGCTACGAACTTCGGGATATAACGAACGGACGCCGCGTGACGCTCAGGTTCGTTATAAGCGGGCTCGACTTAGCTTAAAACAAGGTTTCTGTGCCGCCGCGGCAGAAATCGCGAGCATTTTCGCTTGCATGTCAATGGCGCGCGCCACTTCGTTTCGGTTGTCTCATCCACAGCTCATTGGCAGCGTGCCAAGATGCTGCGCAGCGATAACATCAGGGCGCGTTTATCTTTTGATAGCTCCTGCGGTGGCGGGGAGCAAACTTGGCAGAGTGCCCGTGATGGCTTGATTGCACTAGCCTGGTTCGATTTATCACGCCACGCTTGGGGCAGGCGTCATGATCGCAGCAGCTGACCGCGCACTTTCGCTGATTCATACATGCAGGTATAAACGATAAAAAGAAATAAATAAAATAAACATCCCCGCAAAAAAAAAAACCCTGCCGCTTCTTAACGTCCGCAGCCGCCATATCTTAAAGGGACACTAAAGAGAGAAAGGAAGTGGGTTTGCATCGATAGAATGCCAGTTCCTGATTACAAAAAGACCACTCTTACTGAAAACAGAGCTGTTATAAGGTAGTAACAAAGAATAACAGAAATACAGGTATCGCCACCACAGCCAAACGGCCGAGGCTCGCAACTACAAATCACGTGACGTGCTAGGGATCCCGGAGGCCGACAAATGCGAATTACGTTGCATGTTTGAATGCGGTAGTACGTTTTTTTCTCAAACATGATAACACGCTTTTATCATACGTAAACGACGACGAAAAGACAATGTAAACGTTGCAAGGCAAATACAAAAATATACTTGGAGGCGCCACAGGCGCCCACTTCAGTTTTGGTTATGTTTCGGCTCAGGCATTTCGTGCGCACTCGGATAGTTTGTTTGAACCTGCAGCGCCTGAATCACGAGCTTGGAGCAGCAGATGCGCCTTGATGGTTCCCATTTGAGCATTCGGAGGCACGAGCGAGCGAAATCCGCTACCGCCGACACGCTCCTTCGTTCACACTTCTGCGCCAACATATCACCGCTGTTGCCGCTTCGACTGCGACCTGACCACTTGACTGCAGCTACGTACGCCACGAAAAGCGTACATATGCTAAATACCGAAGGAAAAACGCATTATCACTCAATTGTTCACTAAATCATGGCACATCTGACCAACATATACTGCGTCAACAAGACCTTCAACGTGCAATTTGCAGGCGTCGTAAACAAAAGGGGCATACTTGCCGCTCATACCAATGAGAGCGTCGATATATTGCGCTCATAGCCCGGCGAAAAAAAAGGGCGTCGGGTAAAAAGTAAAAACTAAAAATAACGAAGCACCAGAAATACATTAGAAAAGGTGAAAAAAAAAAAGCAATCGATTTGTAAAAAAAAAAAAAAAAAAAAAAACGCCAGTAGCGGTAAGACTCGAACTCGCTACTGCTCGCTCCGTAACGTTCGGCGCTAACCGCTCGGCTACGCCGCGCCACAGGAACCTCGGAAATATTTCTAGTTTTTATGTCATGGCCCCATTTACAATAGTGTTTCTGCTGCCGGTCTAAAAATTACAACTTCCTGGTCATCGGCGCATGCTGCCTGCTCTCACGTCTTGCAACTAATGTTCTGGATGCCTATGCGCACTATATTGTGCACTGGATCCATTTTAACATGTGGAATTTCACAGCGCTGGCAAATGTAGTGGCGCCGGCACTTCGGTCATGTTCTGCTACCGTGGACGTAATTTTCGCTGAACACGGAGCTGTAGCACAAACCTTGAAGGAAAAATGTGCGACGAAGCTTCAAAACTGGCAAGCGCAGCAGCAAGGACACTATTTTGCTGGTAACTAAATCCTATTTGTATGTAAACATGTCAGAAAGCGTTGCGATGACTGAGGGCTCGGTTTGTTTATACACGGTGCAAAAAGGAGCGCAAAAGCTTGAGAAACATGTAAAGTATTGTGCATTACAAGCGCTCTATGTTTTTTTTTTCTTCCTTTATGGGCCCATCGCTCGGTAAATTACTCTCTTCATCGTTTTATTTATTTCGGCTGAGGCCGTCATTGCGAGTACGCCGTTGCCATGTTGGCCCTTGAGGGATGCGACGCCGCGAGCCGCGCCGGCTCGCTAGCTATCACGGAGTCTCCGCTTACGTCATAGTGTGCGTCACTCAACTCCGACTACGTAGTCGGAGGGCACAGTTTGCATTCGACCGGCGGGAACAAGAAAAAACCTCAACTTCTTATCGCAATATCTCAGCAATTATTCGATTTCTTGCTGCCGGATATGCGGCGACAGTGTCAACAAATGTAGTTTATTAGATTTTCATACCATCTTTGGCTGTCTTTAGTGTCCCTTTAAGCTACGCCACGCATGTCACAATGATAAAGGATTACTCTCGCAGAAAAAGAAAAAAGAAACAGAGAGCGCTGTCGCTTCTTAACATCGGCAGGCGCCATAGCCACGTCCGCCGCCGCACGTAGAGGGTTCGCAACACACGCTGGAGAAAGCGTCTGACATCTATCTGAAAACGGGCTGAGCTGGCTAGGCG